>NC_141005.1:26187753-26595043 GCF_052327205.1 Somniosus microcephalus | reverse complement strand
GAGAGAGGGTGAGGGAGGGAAAGACTGAGCGGGTGGGAGAGGGAGGGAGAGAAGGAGCGTGGGGAGGGAGTCTCCGTCTCCTCACACAACACACACACAGCCCGAGCGATGAGAACCTCCGGCTTCACCTACATCTCCTCTCTCTGGATTCTTTAAAAAACATTTAAAACCCAGAATCTCGCCTTCTTCTTTCCTTCCTTCCTTCGGCCGCCGCAATTCAAACTTCCCACCGACCTCACAAAATGGCGGCCGCCCTTCTTCACCTGCCGGGCTCTGAGTCCAGCCCCTTCCCCGGGGTGTCTTCCTCTCTTCTCTATCTCCTTCCCTCACTCTCTCCTTCCCTCTCTCTCTCTCCTTCCCTATCTCTCTCTCTCCTTCCCTCTCTCTCTCTCTCTCTCCTTCCCTCTCTCTCTCTCTCCTTCCCTCTCTCTCTCTCTCTCCTTCCCTCTCTCTCTCTCTCTCTCCTTCCCTCTCTCTCTCTCTGTCTTTCTCTCCTTCCCTCTCTCTCCTTCCCCCTCTCTCTCTCCTCTTCCCTCTCTCTCTCTCCTTCCCTCTCTCCCTCTCTCTCCTTCCCCCTCTCTCTCTCTCCATCCCCCTCTCTCTCTCTCTCCTTCCCCCTCTCTCTCTCGCTCCTTCCCCCCTCTCTCTCTCTCCTTCCCCCTCTCTCTCTCTCCTTCCCTCTCTCTCTCTCTCCTTCCCTCTCTCTCTCTCTCTCCTTCCCTCTCTCTCTCTCCTTCCCTCTCTCTCTCTCCTTTCCTCTCTCTCTCTCCCTCCCACTCTCTCTTTCCCTCTCTCTCTCTCTCTCCTTCCCACACAGACAGACAGACAGACAAGACTCATTTATAGATATAAAAATTATTTTTTCTTTTTTCATAACAGCATGCCCTCAAGAAAACGTAGCAGACTTGGACGCACCACTTCTGACTGGCGATCTCCATTAAAAAAAAACGAAGTTAAAGAACCACCTCCTGGGTGCTTAGGAAGAGTTCTTCAATCCCAACAGTCTCATAAACAGTTTTATAAACATGGCACAGGGTTCTTGAGTTCCCTCGGCACCGCCGGGCACTCCAGCTAGTTATTATTATCTATATATATAAAAGGATCCGTCTGTCTGTCTGGGCATCACTCAAAAGTTATAGAAACATAGAAACATAGAAGATAGGAGCAGGAGTAGGCCATTCGGCTCTTCGAGCCTGCTCCGCCATTCAATGAGATCATGGCTGATCATCCAAATTCAGTACCCTGTCCCTGCCTTCTCCCCATATCCCTTGATCCCTTTAGCCTTAAGAAATATATCCAACTCTTTCTTGAATATATTTAATGAACTGGCCTCCACCGCCCTCTGTGGCAGAGAATTCCACAGGTTCACCACTCTCTGGGTGAAGAAATTCCTCCTCATTTCAGTCCTAAATGGCTTACCCCTTATCCTTAGACTATGACCCCTGGTTCTGGACTCCCCGGCCATCAGAAACATCCTTCCTGCATCTAGTCTGTCCAGGCCTGACAGAATTTTATAGGTTTCGATGAGATCCCCTCTCAATCTTCTAAACTCCAATGAGTATAAGCCCAATCGACACAATCGCTCCTCATACATCATTCCTGCCATCCCAGATATCAGCCTGGTGAATCTTCGTTACACTCCTTCCATGGCAAGAACATCCTTCCTCAGGTAAGGCGACCAAAACTGCACACAATACTCAAGGTGCGGTCTCACCAAGACTCTGTACAATTGTAGCAAGACATCCTTGTTCCTGTACTCGAACCCTCTTGCTATGTCGGCCAACATACCATTTGCCTTCTTAACCGCCTGCTGCACCTGCATGCTTACCTTCAGCGACTGGTGCACAAGAACACCCAGGTCTCTTTGCACTTCCCCTTCTCCCAAACTATTGCCGTTCAAATAATAGTCTGCCTTCCTGTTTTTGCCAGCAAAGTGAATAACCTCACATTTATCCACATTATAGTGCATTTGCCATGTTTCTGCCCAATCACCCAACCTGTCCAGATCGTACTGGAGTTTCATGACATCCTCCTCACAGCTTACCCTCCCACCCAGCTTTGTGTCGTCTGCAAATTTGGAGATATTACATCCAATTCCCTCGTCCAGATCATTAATATATATTGTGAACAGCTGGGGTCCTAGGACCGATCCTTGCGGTACCCCACTAGTCACTGCCTGCCACTCGGAAAACGACCCGTTTATTCCAACTCTTTGCTTTCTGTCCTCCAACCAGTTCTCTATCCAAGTCAATACCTTGCCCCCAATCCCATGTGCCTTAATTTTGCACGCTAATCTCTTATGTGGGACCTTATCGAAAGCCTTCTGAAAGTCCAAATACACCACATCCACTGGTTCTCCCTTATCTATTTTACCAGTTACATCCTCAAAAAATTCCAGTAGATTAGTCAAGCATGATTTACCTTTTGTAAATCCATGTTGACTTTGTCTGATCCTGTCACTGCTTTCCAAGTGCTCTGCTATTACATCTTTTATAATAGACTCTAGCATTTTCCCCACTACCGATGTCAGGTTTACCGGTCTATAATTCCCCGCTTTTTCTCTACCACCTTTTTTGAATAGTGGGGTAACATTAGCTACCCTCCAATCCATGGGTACTGATCCAGAGTCTATCGAGTTCTGGAAGATGACCAGCAATGCATCTACTATTTCTCGGGCCACTTCCTTAAGTACCCTGGGATGAAGATTATTCGGCCCTGGGGATTTATCGGCCTTCAGTCCCATCAATTTTCCTAACACCATTCCCCTACAAATACTGATTTCTTTCAGTTCCACCCTTTCATCAGACCCTATGTTCCCTGGCATCTCTGGGAGGTTATTTGTGTCCTCCTTTGTGAAGGCAGAACCAAAGTATGAATTTAGTTGGTCTGCCATTTCTTTGTTTCCCATGATAAATTCCCCTGATTCTGAGTGCAAGGGACCTACGCTTGACTTCACTTTCTCTTCACATATGTATAAAAGCTTTTACAGTCAGTTTTCATGTTCCCTGAAAGCTTACTATCATATTCTATTTTCCCTTTCTTAAATAATCCCTTTGTCCTCCTTTGTTGAATCCTAAACTGCTCCCAATCCTCAGGATTATTGCTTTTTCTGGCCAATTTATATGTCCTCTCCTTGGATCTTATGCTATCCCTAATATCCCTTGTTAGCCACGGTTGAGTCACCTTTCTTCTTTTATTTTTATGCCAAACGGGGATGAACAAATTCTGTAGCTCATCCATTCGGTCTTTGAATGTTTGGCATTGCCTATCCACCGTCAACCCTTTGAGTGCCATTCCCCAATCAATCCTACCCAACTCGCTCCTCAGACCATCGTAGTTTCTTTTATTTAAATTGAGGACCCTAGTCTCTGAGTCAACTACTTCATTCTCCATCTTAATGAAGAATTTGATCATATTATGATTGCTCTGACCCAAGGGGCCTCGTACAACAAGATTGCTAATTAATCCTTTCTCGTTACATAATACCCAGTCTAAGATGGCCTGATCTCTGGTTGGTTCCTCGACATATTGGTCCAGGAAACCATCCCGTAAACACTCCAGGAATTCCTCCTCCATAGTATTGTTACTAATTTGGTTGGCCCAATCTATATTAGATTAAAGTCACCCATGATGATTGCTGTGCCCTTATTGCACGCTTCTTTAATTTCCCTTTTAATGCCATCCCCAACCTCCGCTTTACTGTGGGAGGTCTATATACCACTCCTACTAATGTTTTTTTCCCCTTAGTATTTCTCAATTCTACCCATACAGATTCCACATCATCAGAGCTAATATCCTTCATTACAATTGTATTAATCCCTTCTTTAACCAGTAATGCTACCCCACCTCCCTTTCCTTTTTGCCTATCTTTCCTGAATATCGAATACCCCTGGATGTTGAGTTCCCAGTCTTGGCCATCCTTGAGCCACGTTTCCGTAATCCCAACCAAATCATATTCGTTTACCTCTATTTGCGCAGCCAATTCGTCCACCTTATTACAAATGCTCCTCACATTAAGACACAAAGCCTTCAGGTTTGTTTTTTTAACGCTCTTAGACCTATTAGAATTATTATTTACTGTGGCCACGTTTGATTTAAACCATTGATTTCTCTGACTGCCACTTTTGTTTTTCTCCTTCCTATCTTTTGCTTTTATCTCTGTTTCCCTTTCCTCTGTCTCCCTGCTCAGGTTCCCAACCCCCTGCCATTTTAGTTTAAACCCCCCTGAACAGTGCTAGCAAACCTCCCCGCAAGGATATTTGTCCCGTTCTGGTTCAGGTGCAACCCATCCGACTTGTACAAGTCCCACCTTCCCCAGAAGCAGGCCCAGTGATCCAGGAAACTAAAGCCCTCCCTCCTGCACCAACTCTTTAACCACGCATTCATCTGCTCTATCCTCCTATTCCTATACTCACTAGCACGTGGCACCGGGAGTAATCCAGAGATTACAACCTTTGAGGTCCTGCTCTTTAAACTGCTACCTAGCTCCCTAAATTCTTGCTGCAGGACCTCATCCCTCTTCCTACCCATGTCATTAGTC
This sequence comes from Somniosus microcephalus, assembly GCF_052327205.1. NCBI lineage: Eukaryota > Metazoa > Chordata > Chondrichthyes > Squaliformes > Somniosidae > Somniosus > Somniosus microcephalus. The sequence continues at coordinate 26,590,503 of NC_141005.1, read as the reverse complement.
CCAATGTGAACCACGACCTCTGACTGTTCACCCTCCCCCTTCAGAATGCCCTGCAGCTGTTCAGTGACATCCTTGACCCTGGCACCAGGGCGCCATTGCTTAAAAGCGGTGAAAACCAAATCAGTGCACACGTACATCATTGTCCACTGAGCTCGCCATGTGCTCACATTACTAATTGACCCCATACATTATGGTGACCCTCCGAGCACTACTATCAGGAGAATGAAAGGGCACCATTCACAGGAGCAGAACCTGATGCCTCACCATCATAGCAGCATTGCTATGATTTGTCCTGTGCAAAAAACTCTGAATAAAAATGTTATAATTTAACAACCGTCAAAAATTGTTCTGAACAATTTTTTCCAAGTGCTAACACTCGGGTGTGTGTATCTGTGGTGATTATTTCCTATGTTTAATAAGAAGTATTGTGATTGGTGAATGGGGTGGTTGTTCTCTGTATTAGTAAGAAGTATTGTAATTGGTTGTTTGTTTCTACCTTGAGATATATGCTGTAAACTCATTGGTAGTGGATGTCAGGTGATTTGTGGTGGCCATCTTAAATTCAGTTTTCTCCAGTCATTGTTGGAGACTGGTGTTGAAAGATGTGCTACTGGGTTTTTAAAGTTAATAAAGCCTAGATTAGAAAGGCAAATCTATTCTTTATTTCAATTTATTAACTTTTTATCAGAATGGAGCGATATCTTCAACCGGAACGATTCAATGCTGACCCTAATTCTGCAGGAGTGGATGATAAATGGAAACATTGGTATTGTACATTTACAAACTTTTTGGGTGTGTTGGAACAAGAGTCTCTGAATAAGCTGAATATGCTGATCAACTACATTGCTCCGGATGTGTATAAGTATATTTTGGACTGTAAAACTTACGAATTGGCTATTTCTACATTGGAGAAGATTTTTGTTAAACCAAAGAATGAGGTATTTGCATGTTACCTTCTATCTGCCCATAGGCAGCAGGTGGGAGAATCTTTGGATACTTATTTACAAGCACTTCGGCACCTTAGTGCTAACTGTAATTATAAAGCTGTAACGGCCGAAGAATATAAGGAAGAATTGGTACGGGATGCTTTTATTAATGGACTACTGTCTTGATCAATTCGTCAGCGGTTGTTAGAAAATAAGACTTTGGATCTCAAGAGTGCTTTTGAGCAAGCTTCTACATTGGATATGGCTCAGAGAAGTTCGGATTCTTATGCTCTTTCTAATCGGCCTGTGACTGTGGTTTCGGCAGTTCCGGATGAAAAGGAATTAGGTGGACTTAATGGGAGTGGTTTACTAGATTCTGAAATAGTTTCTACTCCAACAGCTCCACCTTCTACTTCGGCGGCTGTTGCCTCTAGGATTCAGAAGTGTTATTTTTGTGGGAACGTCTGGCATCCTCGTTTGAAGTGTCCTGCCCGGGAGGCTGTATGTAGTAAATGCGGCAAGAGAGGTCATTATGCACGTGTTTGTAAATCATTAGGTTCAATTACCTCCTCTTCTGCGACTATTCAACCTGTAGAGAGGGCGTTTATTGCATCAATTTCTGCTGCATTTGCTCATGGCCTAAACAAAGCTATAGCTATGGCCCAAGTTAATGGGTTAGAAGTGAAGGCTCTCATAGATACGGGCAGTACCGAGAGTTTTATAAGTCTTCAGTTTGTGAAGGAAAAGTGTTTGAAAATCTTGCCTGTTACTTATCAGGTGTGTATGGCTCAGACGACCCTTACTTCACAAGTAGCTGGTTGTTGCCTTGTGAAATTGATTCTTCTAGGTAATACATATACTGATATACGCCTATCTGTTTTGCCTAATCTTTGTGCGGATATTTTGATTGGTCATGATGTGCTTAAATTACACGAGAGTCTTAGTCTTTCATTTGGAGGGACTAAGCCACCCTTATCCATTTGTGGATTAACTTCTTTATCCATTTCTCCATTATCACTTTTTTCCAATTTGATGCCGGAATGTAAGCCAATTGCTACCAAGTCAAGAAGGTATAGCAGTCAAGATAGAGAATTTATTAATTCTGAAGTCCAATGTCTTTTATTGGAAGGAATCATTGAACCTAGTTGTTCGCCTTGGCGGGCTCAGGTAGTTGTCACCACTAACGAGAGGCATAAGAAACGAATGGTGATAGACTACTCTCAAACTATTAATAGGTATACTCAATTAGATGCGTACCCTTTGCCTAAGATTGATGAGCTTATCAACAAAGTATCTCAGTATAAGTTTTTTAGCACTATTGATTTAAAGAGTGCTTATCATCAGATTCCTATTGTTAAGAGGGATCAACCATATACAGCCTTTGAGGCTGGTGGAAAGCTGTATCAGTTTTGCCGAATACCATTTGGTGTTACTAATGGTGTTGCTTGTTTTCAACGGGCAATGGATGCTTTTATAAGTGATAACTCTCTCTCTGACACCTTTTCATATTTAGATGATATCACGGTGTGTGGTAAATCAAGGATGGAGCATGATTCTAATTTAGAAAGATTCCTTCAAGCTGCGGAAAAAGTTGGTTTAACTTTTAATAAAGAGAAGTGTATCTTTTCGACTACTGAGGTAAATCTACTGGGGTATATTATCTCGGGAAATAAGATTAAACCAGATCCAGAACGTCTGTGACCATTGATCGATTTACCTTATCCTACTAATTCTAAGGCTTTGCAACGAGTTGTTGGACTGTTTTCTTACTATTCTAATTGGATTGCAAACTTTTTGCAGAAGATCCGGCCCCTTATACGGGTTACGACATATCCTCTATCATGGGAGGCCAGGACATGTTTTGATAAATTTAAAAAGGATATCCTAGGAGCAGTTGTGCATTCTATTGATGAGCAGGTTCCCTTTGTGATTGAGACGGATGCTTCTGATTTTGCAATTGGGGTTACTCTGAACCAAAATGGAAGACCTGTGGCCTTTGTCTCACGTACTTTGAACAATAGTGAAAAAAGGCATTCTTCAATAGAGAAAGAGGCATATGCAATAGTAGAAGCACTGCGTAAATGGAGACATTATTTATCGGGGCGACATTTCACGTTGGTAACCGATCAAAAATCTGTGTCCTTTATGTTTGATGTTAAACATTTTGGAAAGATCAAAAATGATAAAATAATGAGGTGGAGGTTTGAGTTGGCATGTTACCATTTTGATATAGTTTATCGTCCGGGGGAGGATAATGTTGCTGCTGATGCACTGTCGAGGGCTTATTGTTCTGTGATTCACGGAGATACGCTTATTAATCTTCACAATGCCTTATGTCATCCTGGGGCTATGAGGATGATACACTTCGTACGCAGTAAGAATTTGCCCCTTTCAGTTGAAGACGTCAAGCGGATGACTTCATCATGTTCTATCTGTGCTCGGTGTAAACCGAATTTCTTTAAGCCTCAACGAGCTCATCTTATAAAGGCTACTTCTCCTTTTGAACGTTTGAGCGTTGATTTTAAGGGGCCTCTTCCTTCAACGACTCAAAATCGATACATATTTACTGTTGTGGATGAGTTTTCAAGGTTTCCTTTTGCTTTTCCTTGCGCAGATGTATCAGCTGCTACAGTTATCAAATGTCTGACTCAACTTTTTGTCATCTTTGGGATGCCTGCGTATATCCATTCGGACCAAGGAAGTTCTTTTATGTCTTCCCAGTTGAAGGAATACCTTCAGAGTCGGGGAATTTCTACTAGTAGAACTACCCCGTATAATCCCCAGGGTAATGGACAGTGCGAACGATACAATGGGGTGATCTGGAAGGCAGTTATGTTGGCTTTGACATCCCGGAATCTTAAGAATACACAGTGGGAAATGGTACTGCCTGATGCCCTGCATTCCATTAGATCATTGCTTTCAACGGCTACTAATGTGACCCCCCATGAAAGGCTCTTTAATTACCCGCGGAGATCTACTACGGGATATTCGGTACCTTCATGGCTTACTATGCAGGGACCTGTGTTGCTTCGACGCCATGTTAGATTGTCAAAATATGATCCTTTAGTGGAGGAGGTGGAGCTGTTGGAGGCAAATTCCCAATATGCTCATATTCGATTCCAAGATGGGAAAGAAAGTACTGTTTCAATTAAAGACTTGGGCCTAGAAATTCAGTTGGGCGCGCCAGCCGTTAGCGCCTTAGGGGGAGTAGATCTCGAGCGCTAGGCGCTTATCGCCCGGGCGCAGCGCGATCTGCGCCTCTCCCCAACTTCAGGACACATTTAGCGCCGGCGCAAAGTCTTAGCGCGTGCCCTGCTGCGCGCGCAGATCATGACGTCATTTAATAGTGCAACGCCCTTTGTGCGCCCCAAACCGGAACTTCACTCGCGCCGGCCCATTGTGCGCCGGGCGTCCCGAGCGACTGAAGTGGAACGGTACACAGGCCAGCCGGGCCGGGGGGAGCGCTAATTAAAGGGCACTTACCCAGCAGTATAAAGGCCAGCCATTTTGCAGCATTCACTCTTGTGCAACGGTTTTTTGGACAGAGACCAAGGAGGAGAGTTTACTGCTTTGGACCAACACTTGGACAGGTATTTTTGGCTCAGGCCAGAGCTTACCAATTATCTTTGCCTTCATTCAGAGCTCAGTGTTTGCCAGCATATAATGGGGGCTGCATTGGGTGGCAACGCAGAATTTCAGCCTTATGCCAGAAGGGCTTACAGACGCCGTGAGAGAGTGGCAGCCCTGGCTAGACACAGAGGGGGCAACAGGCATCACCAACTGAGGCCTTACCCACGCAGGGTACACCACCCGCAGACCTCCTATCTGACCATGTCTGCCGCGATGTGCGTTAGGAGGCTGCGATTCCGAAGGGAGGTGGTTGCAGACATCTGCCGGCTGCTTCAGAGAGATCTGCAGCCACAGCTGATGCGCAGGACGTCTCTGTCGGTGGCAGTGAAGGTGACGGTGGCTCTCAACTTCTATGCCTCCGGCTCCTTCCAATCTGCTACTGGGGACATCGCTAACATCTCCCAGTTCGCCGTGCATTGCTGCATCCGCCAGGTGACCGAAGCCCTTTTCAGAAGGAGACATCAATTCATCTCCTTCCCCATGACCCTGGACAAGCAGCAGCAGCGTGCAGTGGGGTTTGCAAGAATAGCGGGCTTCCCCATGGTGCAGGGCGCCATTGACTGCATGCATGTGGCTTTGCGGGCACCTCTTGAGCATGCCGAGGAGTACCGCAACCGGAAGGGCTACCATTCCCTCAATGTACAGCTGGTGTGTGACCACAGGCAGCGCATCCTAGCTGTCAATGCCCGCTTTCCAGGCAGCAGCCACGATGCCTTTATCCTGCGACAGACAACTATGGCTGACATGTTCCAGGCACAGCCTCCCCCAAGAGGATGGCTTATCGGGGACAAAGGCTATCCTTTGTGTACCTGGCTCATGACCCCGCTCCGCGCGCCCACGACCCCTGCTGAAGAGGCATACAACGAGAGCCATCAAGCAACGAGGAACCTCATAGAACAAACAATCGGCGTGCTCAAGCAACGGTTCCGCTGTCTCGACCGCTCCGGGGGAGCCCTCCAGTATTCGCAGGATCGAGTCTCCCAATTCGTCGTCGTTTGCTGCATGCTGCACAACCTGGCTATCCGCAGGACTCAGGCACTGCCACCTCACGTTGGACCCCCACCTCAGGAGGAGGAGCATGAGGACGACGAGGAGTACCAGCCCAGGAGGGACGCACGAGGTCCAAGGGCCGCCCGTCGGCGGCTTATTGAACGTCACTTCTAGGCCCCCTGTCAGGGAATGGCTTGTGCCAATGATAGAACATGATTGCAGCCGCTCCGCAAGCCCTCAGCCGGTTAAGGCAACAAACACTTCAAAGATCAAACATGGACAATGTGAATAAATAAAATGCTTTATTGTACAAACTCTGGGCCCTTCCCACATGAAAACCAAAAACAGATGAAACCCCCAAAAAACACTCAAACACATTACTCGCTCCCACAACCTGGGGAGGATTAACAAAATAGGGCAACTAAAATGGCCGTCATTCTCGGCCTTCGTCCAAAACAAACATCACATCATCGGCCTTCAAAAAACAAACATCCAATTCTCGGCCTCAAGAAACAAACACAAATGGCCACACATTCGACTATTTGGCCCGCTATGGCGATGCCTTGGCCATCTTTGGGTGGCCCCTGCCCGCCCTGCTGCTCCGCCTCAAAGTAAGGCCATTGGCTGCTGCAAGGCTGGGGGCAGGCTCCTGAGGGGCACATGTCGTGACGGCAGATGCCCTTGGGGGTCGGCCTAGTCGAGGTCTGGCCGTCGAGCGGCCGGCTGTTGATTGCTGCAGCTGTGGCTGGCCAGCATCAGTCGCTGCAGCAGCTCCTGGCAGCTCCACTGGGGGAGTGGCAGTGGCGGCTGGAGGAATGGCGGCAAGCTGGCGGATGGCAGGCGCTCGCTGGTCGCCTGAGACACTGGCACTCGCCCGGGCCAGCACTGCAGCATTCGCACCAATCTGCCGAGGGACAGACCGATGTGCTGCTGCAGCGCGCCGGGTGCCGGGTGCCCTGGCGATGCCTGGCTGACACCGCGAGTGTGGCAGCAGTGAGTGCCCGTGTTGACCTGTTCACTGACCGCAGCAGAGCAGCCAGTGACTGGACGGCACCACTAATCACCTGGCCAGTCGCTGACAGATCTGCCCGGTATTCCGCCCGACTGGTGGCCTCTAAGGGCCCGAACTCGGCCACACTCCGAGAGAGCGAATCGATGGACTCAGGCAACCGTGCCACTGCCGCCATGAGCTCCGTGTGCCGGTGCTCCGAGTCCGCGGACAAGTCTTCGAGGCGTTCCATCTCCTCGGCGAAGAGCATCTCCTGACTGGAGGCCGGACTCTCCCTCTGGGGAGAAGGCCGCCGAGCTTCCACCCCCCTCCCGCCTTTCTGCAGCACGCAGGTCCCAGGAACTCCCCTCCCCTTCGACACTTCCGCCACGCTGCCCTCCAGGGAAGACGTGTCCCCTACATTGGCCTGGGTGGCCGCGGCTGAGGGTTCCCCTGATGGGCCGCCTTCCTCTTGCTCCTCCTCCTGCTCCTCCTCGGAGGGTCTGTCATTGGCAAGTTGAGGGACCTCCTCTTGACCATCTGAAAGCAGGAAGGCACAAGAGTAGCTTTAGAGTGAGGAGAGGGCGTCAGTGCGGGATGCATGAGTGGTGGCATTCAGCGCATTGGTCGGACAGTGGCAAAGGATGTAGATCTGATGCGCAAGTGGGACGAGAGAGGTGCAAAAGGTGATGTCCTTACCATTGCTGCCCAGAACAGGGTCGGCATCTCCACATGCAACGGGCCCAATCACCCGGCCACCCATGAGGCGCTCCACGCGATGTTGCAGGTCGGTGAGTGGCTGGATATGGGGTCGTCCTCCCCCGGTCGCAGTCCGGCTCTTGCGATTATTCGCCAGCTTGGCCTGCAAGAGAAAGGACGGCCTCTAAGTACAGTGTGTCGCCGTGATCTGGTGTGCACTGCCTCCCATGGTGGAATAGCCTGGCCAGTGTGTCGCCATGATCTGGTGTGCACTGCCTCCCATGGTGGAATAGCCTGGCCAGTGTGTCGCCATGATCTGGTGTGCAATGCCTCCCATGGTGGAATAGCTTGGCCAGTGTGTTCAGTGCAGAATGTGCAATTGATGCTCATGCCTGTGCCATAGCTGCTGGATGAAGGCTGGCCATTAGAGCTTTCAGGTCCCTTTGCCCATAATGTGAGGTGCACATGCAAGGATGAGGAGGTCATTGGAAAGGGTACTCACCCTGACAATGCGTGTGAGGTCATTTAACTTTTTGCGGCATTGGGCACCGGTCCTGGGGACGTCGCTGTTGGCTGACAGCTTGCTGGCGACATGCCTCCAGGCTCTCCTGTAGACGCGGACCGTCGCCTTCTTGCCATTGTCCGGGTACAAAACATGGCGCCTCTTCTCCACAGCAGCAAGCAGCACACTCAGATCACGCTCTGAGAAGCGCTGCGCACGTTCACGGGCCTTCTCCATGTCTTCAGGCGCTATTTGGGTCCAGCAGCAGTGTTCAGGCCTAGCTGGAGGGCTCCACTATCCAGGGCGTGGCAGCAGACACAGTCGACCCTTCCCCCTTAAGAGCTGGCCGGCGCCAGGGTGTCTGCTGTCAGTCACGAGATGGCCGCACCTGCGCTGCGCCCGGCCTCGGCGCTATCGATCACCACCTCCGGCTTAGCGCCCAAAGAGAGGCGTCCAGCAGCAGTTTTAGCGCTCGCCCGAACTAGTAGGGCGAAGCTAATGAATATCGGAGAAGTGGCCTAGATTTGGCGGCGGCCGCAAACTTTAGCGGACGCCCCACTTTAGCGCCCCAAAAGTGGCGTCAATGAATTTCTAGGCCCTGGCTCCTTGTGGTGGCCAGCCCTCTTCCGAGGATACTAATAATAGTCATGATTCAGATAATGTGGATGTTGTTATAGATACTATGAATGTTTCCAATCCTATTGCAGATAATTATACTTCTATTAGTCAGCCTTTGATGGATGTTCATGACTGTCCTAGTTTACTTCCTGATGGGATTTCCAATCCGGAAACCGTTGATAATCGGGATATGGATAGCCTTTCTGCAGAAGATACTTCGGTGCCTCCGGGTGTGGGAGGGCAAGGAATTTCGCCAAGGTTAAGAAGGTCGACACGAACAAGATATCCGGTCGACCGATTGAAAATGGACTTTTAAATTGATAGTAATGTTTTAAAATTGTTGAAATATTATATTTGTATTTTAGTTGTAAATAAATTAATTATAAATTGTAAAGGTTATTTAGGTTGGAGCATGTTTTAAAAGGAGGGGTGAATGTGGTGATTATTTCCTATGTTTAATAAGAAGTATTGTGATTGGTGAATGGGGTGGTTGTTCTCTGTATTAGTAAGAAGTATTGTAATTGGTTGTTTGTTTCTACCTTGAGATATATGCTGTAAACTCATTGGTAGTGGATGTCAGGTGATTTATGGTGGCCATCTTAAATTCAGTTTTCTCCAGTCATTGTTGGAGACTGGTGTCGAAAGATGTGCTACTGGGTTTTTTAAGTTAACAAAGCCTAGATTAGAAAGGCAAATCTATTCTTTATTTCAGTATCACAAGTGGAATATTGCAGTGATAGATTAATGGGTTTATTGAACTCATGAGGAAGGGCTTCCCAATTTAACACATTCAGCAACAGCTGCTTCTGATGGCTCTATTGGAAATACATTACACAGTGTGGAACTGAGCCACACAGACCAGATTGGTCACTGGTTCGATTCCTGGACTGTGCTAAACTAACTGATGGTGCTCTACATTGTGTCTCAGCACCCGTTGGGTTAGGAAGTTTTAAATATCAGTTAGCGTTCCACCGTCCAGCAAAGCCTGGTGGAAAGTGCGTGCGTATGGATGTCTGGGAAGGGTAGGATTTGACTAACTCCCTCTCCCAGCAGTCAACCATATCAAATGGTCACTTGGGTGGTGCAGTAGAACACTGCTGGACAATGTGGATCTGTACCTCCCCCCACCCCACCCCTGCCTGTGTAAAAAAACTGCATTCTGGAGAAGGGTAGATGCAGGGAGGATGTTTCCCCTGGCTGGGGAATCTAGAACCAGGGGCCACAGTCTCAGAATAAGGGGTTGGCCATTTAGGACTGAGATGAGGAGAAATTTCTTCACTCAGAGGGTGGTGAATCTTTGGAATTCTCTACCCCAGAGGGCTGTGGAGGCTCAGTCGTTGAGTATATTCAAGACAGAGATCGATAGATTTTTGAATATTAAGGGAATCAAGGGGTATGGGGATAGTGCAGGAAAGTGAAGATGAGGTACAAGATCAGCCATGATCTTGTTAAATGGCTCAAAGGGCCAAATGGCTTACTCCTGCTCCTATTTCTTATGTTCTTAAGTAAAGGGACAAATTCGGAGGGAAAATTAGAAGAGGAAAATAAAACCTAGGAACAAAGACAAGAGACATACATATAAAGTAATCTACAACAGAGATACAGGACTGTAACTGTTTCACACTTGGCTGCAGAAACAGAGCTGGGAGCAGGTGTGATCTCCTGGGTTGAGGTGCTGCTCAGGTGATGCCCTGTTTTTCTGATCAGAAAGGAGGCCCCAGGGACTAGACCGAAAGGACAGCGGAAAAACAATACAACTCATACGATAACATCCTTCATCCCTTCAAACTCCCTCCCATGAGGTAAATGTCCTTGTTGAAACCCTTTGCCACCAGCAAATACAGTAAATATACAACAAATTGGGAAGTGTACACAAACCACTCGTCCACCTGTCAAACGGTGCCAAATAGAATACTCAGCACAAAATCCTATAATGTGTATACCTGTCAGTACTACAGCAGTCTTTAAGTGTACATTGGCAAAGGAAAAGATTTTAAAAAGTTAACTAGAATCAAATTGAAATTAGTGATGGACTATTCTCTCTGGTATATTGTCTCATACAGAGAGGATTTTTATAGAAATTAATATTTAGCTTTGATTTCATTGGATTATCACGACAACAGAGCAGATTGGGATAGCCAATCAGAGAGTGCCAGGGATCAGATGTTTAGAAATAACAGGAAAAGAGAGGAGGAGAGGCGAGGACTGCCAGACACACAGCGAGATAGCGTCAGTAGTGCAGAGGGCCAAAGGGAGAAAAATAATTACAGTCAGAGAGAGGACTGTTTAACAGGGAGAAAATCAGAAGAGAAGGAACAAGATGCAGAGGAGTTGAAGCAGTGGTGGTTCTACTCACCTACTTTATCCAAAACCGAGAGATTCTGTGTGAAAAGAAAAATTACAAACTGCGCAGAAAAGTGAATCCGCTAAGATTCTGCAGATCGACTATTCCCCAGATTCACCTGGACTTGTGCTTCCAGCAAGGACGGTGAGTTTATTCTGTGTTTTTGTAGACTCTCAATATTCTAGAGTGTAAAATAGGTGGTTCTGAATTTCAGTAACAGGTCACACTTTCACAAGGATGATTGCATATCTTGGTTCTACTGGCAAATGTGAGCTGAAGCACCAAATAATGCTTCTTGATGGTTGTTTTTGTTTATTTCCAATTATCTAATAGTTTCTGAAATATATCGCCCATGCCACCAGTACAGATGCCAGTGGACTCCATAAGCTGTTTTGGTAAATTAGCGTAGTCATCTTCAGTTTGCCTATCTGCTGCCTTCCTGTTTCTGGCCTGTTGCCCCTCCCAGTTTTTGTTCCAATTTCTTCCTTTCCTCCGCTGCTGAACCCACCGACACTTACCAGTGGGCATTTCCGCATCCCCAGCATCTTTACCAGCTGGCCACAGGCTGGGTGGTGAAGGTCGGCAGCCTAATCAACCCTGAACTCAGCTGACATTCGCATTTTCCAATGAAGGTCACATTTCCCTGGTTGATTTTGCCCGCTCTATATCGGAGTGCCGAGTCCAATTGTTGCACACTTATTGCTGCCGTAAAAAATGTACTCATCAATAATGTTTATGATCGCATTGGAAATCAACCTAACGCAGAGAGCTACTGTATAACACATTCACAGCTCATGTGGCACTTATTTTGAAAAGCTAGCCTGCTCTCCCCATTAGTATAAGACCCAATGTAGTCAGAGAGATAGAAAGCATAGAGCAGGTGAGACACCTAAACAGAAGGGGCCTAAACCCCTCTGAGCTCCTGGAGAATCTCCCCATGAGACAGCATTTATCTACCAGCCCTCTTGCAGTGATAAACAAGAATGAGGGAGCAGACCCCAGGGAGTTTCTCCAGATTTCACTGGACCAAAAACAAAAGCTGCTCTTTTCCACATCTTACGGGATCCTGGGCTTCATGAACAGAGGTATAGAGTACAAAAGTGTGGAAGTTATGATGAACCTGTATAAAACACTGGTTCGGCCCCAACTGGAGTATTGTGTCCAATTCTGGGCACCGCACTTTAGGAAGGATGTGAAGGCCTTAGAGAGGGTGCAGAAAAGATTTACGAGAATGATTCCAGGAATGAGGGACTTCAGTTACGTTGATAGACTGGAGAAGCTGGGGTTGTTCTCCTTGGAGCAGAGAAGATTGAGAGGAGATCTGATAGAGGTGTTCAAAATCATGAGGGGCCTGGACAGAGTAGATAGAGAGAAACTGTTCCCATTGGCAGAAGGGTCGAGAACCAGACGACACAGATTTAAGGTGATTGGCAAAAGAATCAAAGGCGACGTAAGTAAAAACTTTTTACGCAGCAAGTGGTTAAGATCTGGAATGCACTGCCTGAAAGGGTGGTGGAGGCAGATTACATTACATAGGATATATGGCACAGAAACAGGCCATTGGGCTCAACTAGTCCATGCCGGTGTTTATGCTCCACTCGAGCCTCCTCCCGTCTTTCCGCATCTAAATCTATCAGCATAACCCTCTATTCCCTTCTCCCTCATATGTTTGTCCAGCCTCCCCTTAAATGCATCTATACTATTTGCTTCAACCACTCCCTGTGGTAGCGAGTTCCACATTCTCACCACTCTTTGGGTAAATAAGTTTCTTCTGAATTCCCTATTGGAGTTTTTGGTGACTATCTTATATTGATGACCTCTATTTATGCTCTTCCCCACAAGTGGAAACATTCTCTGTATCCACTCTATCAAAACCTTTTATAATTTTATAGACATCTATTAGGTCACCCCTCAGCCATTTTTCAAGAGAAAAGAGACACAGCCTGTTCATCCTTTCCTGATATGTATACCCTCACATTTCTGGTATCATCCTTATAAATCTTCTCTGCACCCTCTCCAGTGCCTCTATATCGTTTTTATAATATGGCGCCCAGAACTGCACGCAGTACTCTAAGTGTAGTCTAACCAAGGTTTGATACAGGTTTAGCATAACTTCCCTACTTTTCAATTCTATCCCTCTAGAAATAAACTCTTCAATCACAGCTTTCAAAAGGGAGTTGGATAAGTATCTGAAGCAAAGAAATTTGCAGGGCTATGGGGAAAGGGCGGGCGAGTGGGTCTAGCTGAGGTGATCTTGCAGAGGGTCAGTACTGGCTAGATGGGCTGAATGGCCTTCTGTGCTGTAACCATTCTATGGCTTTAAAGGAAAGAAGAAAAAAAAGACAGAAGGTGAGCCAGGAGACAGAAAGCCATGGTAGGAACCCATGAGGGGTGAAACTAGCCAATTCCTTCTCTGGGAAGAGCTACATAAAGATCTAGCTGCTGTTTCTGAATGAAGTGGATGGTCGATTTGATGCAAATGATGGTCCCATGGGTCATGGTACTATATAGGGGTCCAGTGAACATGAGAAGAGACAAATGCTAGTTGGAGAATCAGTGATCAGAGGGCTGGATAGGTGTGTCCGTGGCTGAGAATTGAGGGTAGATCTTCAATCGGTAATGTTGGGCATTAAGAAGGTATTACCAACTCTTTGCCTTATTCTTCATGCCTGATTTTGCAAAGGTGATGGAGGTGTCTAGCTGTCTCCTGGCTCACCTTCTGTCTTTTTCCGAGTGGCAGGCAGTGACTAGTGGGGTACCGCAGGGATCGGCACTAGGACCCCAGCTATTCACTATATATATATATATATATATAAATGATCTCGACGAGGGAACTAGATATAGTATCTCCAAGTTTGCAGACGACACAAAGCTGGGTGGGCGTGTGTGCTGTGAGGAGGATGCAGAGAAACTCCAGTATGATTTGGACAGGTTGGGTGATTGGGCAGGTGCATGGCAAATGCAGTATAATGTGGATAAATGTGAGGTTATCCACTTCGGTGGCAAAAACAGGAAGACAGATTATTATCTGAATGGCAGTAGATTGGGAAAGGAGGAAGTGCAATGAGACCTGGGTGTCCTTGTGCACCAGTCGCTGAGGGTAAGCATGCAGGTGCAGCAGGCAGTTAAGAAGGCAAATAGTATGTTGACCTTCATAGCAAGAGGATTCGAGTACAGGAGCAAGGATGTCTTGCTGCAGTTGTACAGGGCCTTGGTGAGACCACACCTTGAGTATTGTGTGCAGTTTTGGTCACCTTATCTGAGGAAGGATGTTCTTGCCATGGAGGGAGTGCAGCGAAGATTCACCAGACTGATACCTGGGATGGCAGGAATGACGTATGAGGAGAGATTGGGTCGATTAGGCTTATATTTGCTAGAGTTTAGAAGAATGAGAGGGTATATTATTGAAACTTATAAAATTCTAACAGGACTAGGCAGACTAGATGCAGGAAGGATGTTCCCGATGGCAGGGGAGTCCAGAACCAGGGGTCACAGTCTAAGGATAAGGGGTAATCCATTTAGGACTGAGCTGAGGAGGAATTTCTTCACCCAGAGAGTGGTGAACCTGTGGAATTCTCTACCACACAAGGCAGTTGAGGCCAATTCATTGGGCCAGAAATTCGTGACCAAATGCGTGAGTACGGTCGGGGTACTCACGCATCTGGCCGTTGGAAATGCCGGCGTTCAGCATGCACAGCGCATGCGGGGAACGCCGGCATTTCCAGTCCTCGGAACGAAGGGGTTCATAGGCACAGCGCGTGCGACTGCACAGGCAGCGCTTGCGCAGTGAACTTCGTAGATTTCATTCATGGATTCAGTGAGGGTAAGTCCTTACAAGTTACACTTGAAAAAAGCAGGTGTAAAGTTGTTCCAAGGCTGCGGAGGAAGATATATTTTATCGTGGAGTTTCTGAAAGGCAATATTTTTGTTTGGGAAAGGGAGGGAAGTTATTTTAAGAAATTTTAAGTAAGTTTTAAAGTTTAAATTTTTTTTTTTTTTTTTTTTTTAAAAACGGGTTTTCAGAACGGTAGGTAGAAGGAGCAATTGTGGCTGTGTGAATGGAATGTGAAAATGAGTGTTCTAAAATGAGTAATGTAACATTTCCAGCACTTTTAAGAAAGAAACTTTTCATCAGTAATAAGTAATTATGTATGTATGTCCGCATATATTCCTTTACGTATATGTATGTATGTTTTATATTCCTTTACTTATGTGTATGAATGTATGTTTTTAATTATGATTTTCCAATAAGTTACTTTCTCTGAAAGTCATAATTAAATAATATTCATACACATAAGTAAAGGAATATATACATAACACGCAAAGGAATATATACAGACATACATACTTTCAGAAGCTCCACGATAAGAAATATCTTCCTCCGCAGCCTCTGGAGCAACTGTACCCATGCTTTTTTCATGTGTAAGTTGTAAAGACTTGACCTCACTGAAAGCATGAATGAAAGCGGCGAATTTTACTGCGCACGCGTTCTGCCTCTGAACCCCTTCGTTCAGAGGACAGGAAATGCTGGTTTTCCCCGCATGCGCTGTGCATGCTGAAAACCGGCATTTCCTCCGGCCAGACGCGTAAGTACCCCGACCGTACTCGCGCATTTGGAAGGGAATTACTGGGCCAACATTTTATATGTTAATAAAATGAAAAATTTAACAATTGCACGATTTGCCCCCTCGCATCTGCGACTGAGGGTCCAAGGAGGTGCATTGCGCAAGAGGTCATCGTCGTACATATCCTCACACTGTTCCCTTTCGGGAACTGTATGAAGTGGTGGAAGGATTTATGGCCGTGATTAACGCTCATTCCGTGACCGTAACCATCTTTGAACCAGCCATTAGGGTGGTTAGTCCTATGGCGTGAGGGTTTTACGGGCTCCCACAACCCATCTGAGGGGGGGGGGCCACCCACACCCACGGACGCAAGTATCCCGCTGGATGTCCACCCAGAATTTATAGTTGGAGCTCCGACTCCACTTGCTGGGACTGTCTGGAGTGGGGTTCAAAACCCTACTCCTTCTGGCCCAGCGGCGGGGATGCTTACTGCTACGCAAAAGGCCCACTCCGCACAAAAGGTGACACCCATACGTTTCCTGCACCTTTTCCCTCCCCGTGACTGGAGCCCTATGCTGCCACTTGAAAGACCAAGCTATCATCTGCCCTTTTTGCGGCGCCTTTGACTTCTCATTACCAATGATGAGCAGGCGCTGCGCCTCCACCTCCTTGAGGAGATTGCTGAGGTCATCATCAGTTCAATTGTGAGTTCTTTTAATGCCGTGAATTGTGCTCATTCCAGCCATTTCACGTTGCTAATCGGATTGGGCCTTTGGCATAGCGGTAGGATCCCCGCTGCTGGGCCAGATCAGGGTAAGGTTTCGAACCCCGCTCCAGACAGTCCCGGCAAGTGGAGTCGGAGCTCCGGCTCTAAATTCTGGGTTGACATCCAGTGGGATATTTGCGTCCGTGGGTGTGGGTGGCCCCCCCTCCTTGTATAGCTTGTGGGAGCCCGTAAAACCCTCCCGCCATAGGACTAACCGCCCTAATGGCTGGTTCAAAGATGGTTACGGTCACTGAATGAGCGTTAATCATGGCCATAAATCCTTCCACCACTTCATACAGTTCCCCAAAGGGAACAGTGTGAAGACACGTATGACGACGACTTTGCTAAATAAATAAATGGAATTAAAAAAATTCTTTTAGGGCTTTTAAAAGTCTTTAAATTGCTTTAATTCTGTTTAAAACTACTTCAGATTCTTCAAAATAATGTAATCATTTTTAAAAGTTTATAAAAGTTACCAAAATCTTCAAAAAACTTCCAAAAACCTATTTAAACTGCTGCTTTGCATGTAAAAATGCTTAGCAGCTTGGCAGAAACATTGGGGGCATGTCCTGTGAAACTGAGACCTCAAGGGGCGTGTCTCAGTTGCACAGCGCGCTACAGGCTTCGCGCTGGCTGCACTCCTGGGCGGCATGACGTCATACGCTGCCCGGGATTCTTCTTTTTGAAACACAAATTCCAGGCGTCCCTGGAGGTGATCGGCAGGCGCGTCGGGTAAGTGCAAATCGGGACCTTGCACGTGCGGCAAGCCCCGTTCACGAATTTCTGGCCCATTAAATATATTCAAGAAGGAGTTAGATATAAACACAGAAGGTTAGTATGCAGGTACAGCAGGTGATCAGGAAGGCCAATGGAATCTTGGCTTTTATTGCAAGGGGCATGGAGTATAAAAGCATGGAAGTCTTGCTTCAGTTATACAGGGTACTGGTGAGGCCACACCTGGAATACTGCGTACAGTTTTGGTTTCCATATTTCGGAAAAGATATACTTGCTCTCGAGGCAGTTCAGAGAAGGTTCACTCAGTTGATTCCGGAGATGAGGGGGTTGACTTATGAGGAAAGGTTGAGTAGGTTGGGCCTCTACTCATTGGAGTTCAGAAGAATGAGAGGCGATCTTATTGAAACATATAAGATTGTGAGGGGGCTTGATCAAGTGGATGCAGTGAGGATGTTTCCACTGATGGGTGAGACTAGAACTAGGGGGCATAGTCTTAGAATAAGGGGCTGCCCTTTCAAAACTGAGATGAGGAGAAACTTCTTCACTCAGAGGGTGGTAAATCTATGGAATTTGCTACCTCAGAGAGCTGTGGAAGCTGCAACATTAAATACATTTAAAACGGAGATAGACAGTTTCCTAGCTGATAAGGGAATTAGGGGTTACGGGGAGTGGGCAGGGAAGTGGACGTGAGTCTAGGTTCGGATCAGCCATGATCCTATTGAATGGCGGAGCAAGCCCGAGGGGCCGTATGGCCTACTCCTGCTCCTACTTCTTATGTTCTTAAGGCTAAAGGGATCAAGGGATATGGGGAGAAAGCAGGGACAGGGTACTGAATTTGGATGATCAGCCATGATCTCATTAAATGGTGGAACAGGCTTGAGTGGCCAAATGGCCTACTCCTGGTCCTATCTTCAATGTAATCATTTTGTGTTGCCACTTAACCTTTGTAACAATTGTGTTGTTGCCTTTTTTACCATTAGCTACAAAAGTTCCATAATGTATTTCCCATGGGAAGCCCCCACATCCGAGGAAGGAGACAGGGCCAGAAAAGACAAGTCAGGCAGGAAGCCTTGCATTTATATAGCGCCTTTCACAATCAACAGCCATCTCAAAGCGCTTTACAGCCAATGAAGCACTTATGAAGTGGAGTCACTGCTGTAATGTGGGAAATGCACAGCAAGCTCCCAGAAACAGCAATGTGATCATCTGTTTTTGCTATGTTGGTTGAGGGATAAATATTGGCCAGGACACCAGGGATAACTTCCCTGCTCTTCTTTGAAATAGTGCCATGGGATCTTTTACATCCATCTGGGAGAGCAGACGGGGCCTCAATTTAACGTCTCATCTGAAAGACAGTACCTCCGACAGTGCAGCACTCCCTCAGCACTGCACTGGAGTGTCAGCCTAGTTTTATGTGCTCAAGTCCTTGGAGTGGGACTTGAACCCACAACCTTCTGACTCAAAGGCGAGTGTGCTACCCACTTTTTTTTTTTTTTATAATACTTTATTGAACATTAAGAACATTTACAACATCGTGATCATTTCATTGTATGATACAAATCAATTCCACCGCCCTGCACAGCCATCCCGCCACCACATTTTAACATCAAAACCTGAAGTTTAATTTGTCACCTGTAACATATATTAATCGATTGTACTTTAAAAATTGGTTGTAAAATACTGTCCTTAAATTCCTTTCTGAATGAAACATCCACAGAGCCTTAAAATGGTCTTTTAGCTTATATTTAAAATACTCTTTTAGATTGATTCTCCTCCCCTTGAAAAACAGAGCATTCCTTCTTTGCACAATCACGAATCTAGCCAAACTGAACATTAAATTAATTGCCGCTCTGCTGGACTCTGGCAGACTCTCCTGCAATCCCCATCTCAAAATTGAGTCTCACGGGATTCCCATTCTTGCTGTTCGGTCCCCATCCAGCAAAAAAGCTTCACACAACTGTCGAACATAGTACTTAAAGTCATTTAACTGCGGACATAACGCCAGTAAATGGGACAGAGTCTCATCCTGTGTCCTACACATTGGGCAAGTTGCCGCCTCCACTCGTCCAATCTTACACAAGACCGTCATGGTAAAAATCTGGTTATGAGCCAATTTGAAATCCAGTTCAATCCATTCTGGGCATTTAAAATTCGCCCACATTCCCTTCCAAATCCTGTTGAAGTCCAGCTGTGGGTATATACTCTGCCAAAACTCCTGACCAGCAGGTGTCTTGAATCTCCATTCTCTGAATACCTCATAGAAGTCTCGAGTATTACAGTTGTCAAATTGGACTAACTCTCCCCCTTTCTCCAGTCCAAAGCTTGGAAAAGCAGGACGCATTTTACTTCCTTTGGAGATTTCCGCATTTATTTCTTCCATCCAATCCTGTGGCATTGCCCTCACAATCTTCTCGTACATGATTCCTATTGCTTTTCCTTCTACCTCCTGATCCTCCTCCCACACCATGTCCCTCACTATCGCTTCCGGCAACCAACCTGGAATCACCTCGTATAATACATCTTTCACCGATATAATCCCAGCTTTTATAAAAGCTTGATTAAATAAAACCTCTCCTTCGATGTTGACCCACCTGTTCAAAAATAAGGGCTGTTCTAAAAATTCCTCAGCCCCCTTGGGCATAAACTGCACACTTTTTAAAAATTGAGCCCAAGTCTCTACAACCCCCTTATAAAACCTAGGGAGAAGCTTAATCGATTTCAAAAACATATTATTGTATTCCATATACAATATCCCCTGCCCTCCTATCCCACTTTGTTTTAAAAAATGCTCAAAACAACTCTTCCAAAAACTTGAATTTGACTTCTGAAGAAATCTCTTCACCCATTTGATTCTAAAGGATTTTTTCTTCAAATCAATATCTGGGAAGTTGAGTCCTCCCTGATTTCTCCGTCCAATGATGGTATTGTAAGCCACCAAGGCTGGTTTCCCTTCCCATAAAAACCTCACACAAACCTCTCGGATGGACTTTTCTGCCCACTCAGGAATATCCTCCACCGTCAATAAGTACCATAGCTTAGATAGCAGGAGAGCAGACACCACTGTCGCTCTTCCTTGCACTTTCAACCACCTTCTTTCCCATCTTCCCAAAATCTTTTTAATTTTCATAACCTTCGGTTCCCAATTTAATCGATCCACTTCTTCCCTGTCTTTCTTGCACCCCATATGCACCCCCAGAACTTCCAAAACCTCCACCACCTTAAAGGGACATTCCCCCAACCATTCCCCCCTACCACCAGGCATTGGGACTTACTATAATTCACTCTGGCACCTGAAGCTCTACAATATTCCTCCACTACCTCCATAACTTTCCTCACTGACTCCCCATTTCTCAATGTTAAGGTTGTGTCATCTGCATATTGGTGTATCACCGACACCAGCCCGGAACTGGGTACCACAATCCCAACTACACCTTGTTTCTTTCGCATCATGTAACCTAATGGTTCTGCTACCAATGTGTACAGCAGTGGGGACAGGGGACAACCCTGTCTCACTGATCTCTGTATCGGAAAATACTTAGATAAAAAACCATTACATTTAACACAGCTAAATATGTTTGAATAAAAAATCCTTATCCACTGAATGAAATTTTCCTTGAAACCAAATGCTTCCAAAACCTTCAATAAAAACTCATAAGAGACCCTATCAAAGGCTTTCGCTTGATCTATCTTTAATACATAAGCCTCCCTCCCACTCTCTTCCATGAGCTCTATCGCATCTCGGATTGAGACCACAGAGTCTGCGATGTCCCGGCCTATGACTCCATAGGACTGAGAGGGCCAAACTATCTCCGGTAACACCTCCTTCAAACGATTTGCCATAACCCTCGCCAAGATCTTATAATCCACATTTAATAGTGTGATGGGCCTCCAATTCTTCAGATCCTGTCTATCCCCTTTCTTTTTATAAGCTAAGCTTATGATACCTCTCCTCATAGATGGGGCCAGGCTTCCCTCAATTTTAATTTCCTTAAAAACTTCTAGGAGCAATGGACTTAAAATCTCGAAAAATTCCTTATAAAATTCTGCACTTAGTCCATCGGACCCTGGGCTTTTCCCCCCCTTCATTCCACTTATTGCTATTTTTATTTCCACTAATCCTACTTCTTTATCACACATGCTTCTCTCATCCTCCTTTAAACCCTTTTCAATAAAAGCAGTAACCTTCTCCATCTCCAAATTGGAAATGTCTTCTTTTGTATATAGCTCTTGATAAAAGCTGCTAGCCGCCTCCAAAATCTCCTCACTTTCATGAATGATCTTCTCCCCAACTTTCAACTCCTCAATTAACGTTAATCTCTGTCGCAGCTTCTCTTGCTCTAGAAAATATCTAGTGCATCTTTCGCCCTCCAATGCATCTCTAGCCTTTGCACGGAGAATGGCCCCCTTGCATTTTTCAGCTTGCAATAATTCCCACTCTTCCTTTAGCACCCGGAACTTAGTCTCAGCTCCCTTATCCCCTCCGTCAACTGCTTTACAGACATCCGTAAACCTTTTGTTTATATTCTCTTCTCGATGCCGGTTAGCTGCCGCCCTCTTTTTCCCATAACGTACCGAAAAAACTTTTACCTCATATTTGAAATTGTCCCACCAAACTCTTCTTTCTTTCAAGAACAAAAGTTCCTTCCGAGCTTTCTTTATTAAAGTTATAATCCCTTCTTTATAAGCACTTTCCTTCAGGTATTGATTGTTTAAAATCCACACCCCTGAACCGATCTTAACTCTGCTGTTCCTAATTCTAAGAACCAAAGCCGAGTGATCATTAAAAAATACTTTTTTATAATAAATCTCCATCACCTCCGAACTTAACCCTTCCCGCATTAACACAAAATCTATTTGGCTCTGTTTTAAAACATCACCCACCCAACCTGCTCTGGAGAACTCCCTTTTTATGGGGTTCCGGTCCCTCCATAAGTCTCTCAAATTTAAATTTATCATTTTTATAATCATCCCTCTGGAGTTATCCTCTTTAAAGGTCATCTGGGCTGAAATGTCCATCCAAGATAAAAATACATTAAAATCCCCCACTATACAAGGATTTTCCACCTCTGCCACTTCAGTGAATAACCCCCGAAAAAACTCACGACGTTTGCAATGGTCGTTCGGTGCATAGATATTAAAAAGATCGCAATTAAATCCCTCCAATTTTACCCTTAGCCGTAAAAATCTCCCCTCAGTGTCCTTGTCCACCAAGGCAATGTTCTCTTCTATGGACGGACTCACCAAAACAGTCACCCCTCTACGGTTATTGTTTGCACAACTTGCAAACACCTCTCCCTTCAAAACCTTCTGAACTCTTTCTAGAATATCCTCATCCCAAAAGGTTTCTTGCAGACACAACAAGTCCGTGCCTTTAAAACCCTGCAACAACTGTTGCAATTTCTTCTCACCCCTCAGTCCGTTCACATTGATCGAGACCAATGTAATCATGGCTCCAAAGAAGGGAAGTATGTCTGATAATCTCCCCATCATTTAATCTCTGGCTCTTCCCTCCTCTCATGCTCCTTCTCAACTTTTCGGGCAGCTGTTGCTTTTTCCTGCAGCCTCCGGCTCTTTTTCCCCTCCTGTTTGACCCCTCCCTGCTGTTTCAGCCTCTTCCTTGCCTTAAGTTTGGACCCATGAGCTGCCCTTTCTCCCTCCTTCTGCCCCTCACTAACCTTTCCCTTTCCACATGATGCCACCCCACCCCTGACTTCCATGTCTCTGTCCCCCTCTAATTCCTCACACTCAAGCTCTTCTGCAACCCCCTGTGCCTGCTCCCCGTCAGATACATAACCCTGCTCCCAGTCAGATACTCCATCTCCCATAGAGAGTCTTCCTGCTATCGCAGTTTCTCCAACTGTGCCACCCCCTTCGACCACGTCTCTACCTCTGACCCTTGCACCTTGTTCCCTCACTCCATGGGACAATGGCACACCTAAATTGTTCCCTTCTGACGCCTCTATCTCGCCGATCCCATTCTGCTGTCCCTTTAAGGCTCCTGCCTCTTGCACCCTCTCCCCACCCTGCCCCCTCCCGCTCACCAAAATATCCGACTCCCCGCCTCTCCCCGGAACACTCACTTCCACCACACACCCCGCTCCTGCCTCCTCTCCCCCCGCAGACACCAGACTCCCCAGGGGGAGCCGAACTGCACTGAGGCTCGAGTCTGTACTCGACCCTTGCTGCCCGCTGCTGTCTTTATTCCCCTCCATAGCACTCGCCGTGTTTTCCGCCATCTCCATCTCGATCTCCGCTCCGCCAACCTCTGCCTCTTCCTGTGCTCCTTTTTCCTTCATTTTACCGGCTGTGTCCTCCGACTGCGCCGCACCTCCGGCCGTTCCACACTCCTCTCCTGCTCCTTCTCCTCATCACTCATTTCGCTCCCTTCTGCCACACACTCACAGCGGGCGGGGCCTTTACGACACACCCCACAGCTCTCCGCCTTGCAGCTCCGTGCGATATGTCCCGACTCACCGCAATTGTAACAATACAAATCAGGACAGTTTCTTACGAGATGGTCATGTCCCAGACAACAGTAACACACCTTTACTTGGTTATCGTGCAGCACACGAAAGTACTGTATTCCTTCCAATGTCTCGAACTTCATACTGTAAGGCAAAGACCTCACCCCCTCTGGGAACCGCACATTTACATACCGGGTTCCGTCTGCTACCCGTGTTCCCAGATAGTACCTCCTCTTTATTTCGGAACAGATTTTAATGTCCCACGACTCCAACTTTTTGCTCAGCACTTCGTCCTCGATGTACACAGGCAAGTTCAAAAATGAAACCACCACCTCCTCTGAATATAGCAGAGTCACCTCCAAAAATTTCTCCCCAACTTTCAGACTGAGCAGCAGTTTTTCCACCTCCTCACGGCCACTGACCGTCACCTCAAATCCCACATTTGGTTTTGGACGGCAGGCAAAACAGCTTCCCTCACCACAGTCCTCATGAACTGCCTGGATTATATCCCAGGCTCGAATCTTCTTATCTTCACATTGCACCACCACCGTATTTTCTTTACCAAACCTCCTGAGGTCCCGGCCCAAATCTTTGGGCCTTATTTTTCCCCTTCCCACCACAGTTTCTTCCCTAATAAAATTCCTCTCGGGAATATTGTCCTCTGAGGGGCCCGGCACTCCGGACCCCTCAGCAGCCATCTGGCTGTTTTTTGTGGGCCAAAAAGGCCCTAAAACCTGAAAACAACACCCCAAAACCCTCCACCAACTTTTTACAAAACTTCCTCCAACACCCAGCTGCAATCAGGCAACCAGTCACACCTGGCTCACTCCTAGCCCCTCCCACCTAGAGTGTGCTACCCACTGAGCCACAGCTGACACTGGATACACCAGCCTGTTGATACCTCCACAGGAGAATCTACTGACAGAGGTGCACAAACATGTGTCTGAAGGACAGTGCGAACGGAGACATAATTTACAAGGAATAAAAATTCTCAATTGGGGAAAAGCTAATTTTACTAAGCTGAGAGGTGATTTAGCCAAAGTGGACTGGAGACAGAAACTTGAAGGTAAATCAGTGTCAGAGCAGTGGAAGGCATTCAAGGAGGAGATAGTGAGGCTTCAGAGCAAGTATGTTCCCTTATCGTGCTGAAGACTTGTGCTCCAGAACTAGCCGCGCCTCTAGCCAAGCTGTTCCAGTACAGCTACCACACTGGCATCTATCCGACAATGTGGAAAACTGCTGAAGTACGTCCTGTCCACAAAAAACAAGACAAATCCAACCCGGCCAATTACCGCCCCATCAGTCTACTCGCAATCATCAGCAAAGTGATGAAAGGTGTCATCGACAGTGCTATCAAGCAGCACTTACTCACAAATAACCTGCTCACTGATGCCCAGTTTGGGTTCCTCCAAGACCACTCAGCTCCTGACCTCATTACAGCCTTGGTCCAAACATGGACAAAGGAGCTGAATTCCAGAGGCGCTGTGAGAGTGACTGCCCTTGACATCAAGGAAGTATTTGACTGAGTGTGGCATCAAGGAGCCCTAGTAAAACTGGAGTCAATGGGAATCAGGGGGAAAAACACTCCACTGGCTGGAATCATACCTAGCACAAAGGAAGATGGTTGTGGTGGTTGAAGGTCAATCATCACAGCCCCAGGAGATCGCTGCAGGAGTTCCTCAGGGCTGTGTCCTAGGCCCAACCATCTTCAGCTGCTTCATCAATGTCCTTCCCTCCAACATAATGTCAGAAATGGGGATGTTCACTGATGACTACAGTGTTCAGCGCCATTCACAACTCCTCAGATAATGAAGCAGTCCATGCCTGCATGCAATAAGACCTGGACAACGTTCAGGCTTGGGCTGATAAGTGGCAGGTAACATTCGCGCCACAGAAGCGCCAGGCAATGACTATCTCCAATAAGCGAGAGTCTAACCACCTCCTCTTGACATTCAATGGCATAACCATTGCCGAATCCCCCACCATTAACATCCTTGGGGGGTCACCATTGACTAGAAACTTAACTGGACCAGCCACATAAATACTGTGGCAACAGGAGCAGGTCAGAGGCTAGGTATTCTGCGGCGAGTGTCTCACCTCCTGACTCCCCAAAGCCTTTCCACCATCTACAAAGCACAAGTAAGGAGTGTGATGGAATACTCTCCACTTGCCTGGATGAGTGCAGCTGCAACAACACTCAAGAAGCTCAACACCATCCAGGACAAAGCAGCCCGTTTGATTGGCACCCCATCCACCACCTTAAACATTCACTCCCTCCACCACTGGCATACCGTGGCTGCCGTGTGTACCATCTACAAGATGCACTGCAGCAACTCGCCAAGGCTTCTTCGGCAGCACCTCCCAAACCCGCGACCTCTTCCACCTAGAAGGTCAAGGGCAGCAGGTGCATGGGAACACCACCACCTCCAAGTTCCCCTCCAAGTCACACACCATCCTGACTTAGAAATATATCGCCGATCTTTCATCGTTGCTGGGTCAAAATCCTGGAGCTGCCTCCCTAACAGCACTGTGGGAGTACCTTCACCACACGGACTGCAGCGGTTCAAGGTGGCGGCTCACCAGCACCTTCTCAAGGGCAACTAGGGATGGGCAATAAATGCTGGCCTTGCCAGCGATGCCCAGATCCCATAAGCGAATAATAAAAAGAAAAAGGGTGGGACTAACAAATCTAGAGCCCCCTGGGTGTCAAGGGTTATACAGGGTAGGATAAAGAAAAAAAGGGAAGCTTATGACAGATACCGAGGACTCAATACTGCAGAAAGCCGAGAGTATAGAAAGTGCAGGGGTGAAATCAAAAAGGAAATTAGGAAAGCAAAGAAAGGGCATGAAAAAATATTGGCAAGTAAAATCAAGGAAAACCCAAAGATGTTTTATAAATACATTAAGAGCAACAGGATAACTAAAGTAAGAGTAGGGCCAATTAGGGACCATAAAGGTAACCTGTGTGTGGAAGTGGAAGACATTTCTGGCCTTGTTGAGGGAGTGCCCAACAGCAGTGAAATAGCAGGAGTTGACACGGGCGATATTGTCACTTTGCTCAAACGACTATAGATTTATCACGTTACCTACAGATCCAGGTAGCCACCACAACAATACCCATGGTGCCCTGTAGTTACAGGGCCATCTACTGACCAGTGGAAGGAACTAGCACTTAGGAGTGAATTTGATCAACATTTGAAGAAATAATTATTAAAAGCTCTGGGGGAGGGGGAGGGGGAGGAGAGAAATGGGATTACAGTGGATAACTGACGTGGAGCAACAAATGGCACTGAGATAATGGGCTGAAGGGCCTCATTCTGTAACAAACTTTCCGATTCTATAAAAGTCCGGGAGCACTCGATTTAAATGGTAACTTTCATGTTCTCACCAGATTCAGGAGCCGAGGGCTGCCAGACAGTCAGATACAAAGACAATCAGAGCGGAGCTGAGCAGACAATGGGCAACAATGCAAGTGATAACCTCAGCGACTTTGACGAGTTTGACTTTGGCGCCGGTGAAGGTAACCTACTCTATGAGGTGGCAGCATCTGCAATTGACTTGGATACGAACGAGTTCCTGGAACAGAATGGAGCGGCGGTTTACATGTATGTGATCGGGGAGGCAAAGACATCCTTTTACAGAATTGGCCACACAATCTGCCCGCAGCTTCGAAGAGCGAAAATTCAAGTCGGAAATCCACGAAAGCTCATCTACAAGAGTGTCCTGAAACTACAATTAATAAAGAAGAAACGGGGAGCCTTTTTCAAGCTGAAGGCTTTAGCCGAGTGCATTGAAGCCGAGATCAACAAGGAGCTGGCAGACTTCCGTTGTGAAGTTGAAGAACCCAATAACTGGTTTGAGTTCTGTATAGGGACCAAGCCCATTTTGTATGATGTATTTCAAAAAAATATATATATAACTGTTAATCTGAACAAAGACTGGGTCAGAGTGGAAGCTGTTCCAAAGATACGCTGAATATTAGAATGACTAGTGGGATCGCATCTCAAGGGTCAGCTGACCATTAGAAATCAACATTGAACCCGTTCTATTAGCCTCCAGCCTATCAGTCACTCCCAGTTATCCATCATTCTACTTCTACACCATTCAAACCCCTCAATTAGATTCCAGCCTGTAAATCAGTTCTGGATGCCCATCACAATTTCTTAACCTCGCGACCAGACTCCAGCCTGTTACTCACGCCCAGGTGTCTGTTATTCTTTATTTAAACCATCCAAATCCCTTGATTAGGTTCTAGCCTGCAACTCACTCCCAGATATCTTGTTATTCTATCAGCTGGTCTCTCATGGAATGGCTTTCAGCTAGCCCGGAGTCTGCAGCACACTGATCCTCTTTTGGTAAAACCATAAATTTAGACGGATAAAAACTGTAAATAAACCATTAAAACTGTAAATAAACCAATAAAACTGTAATAAACCAATAAAACTTCAAATAAACCTTAATAATCAAATTAAAATTTGGTTCTCCAGCCCAATCATGCACTCCAGTCCCCGCGGCGCCCACCGGTCACGAAAGTGATCTAGCGCGCCGGCGGACACCGCGTGCTCCAGCTCTAGGGCCACCCGGGCGCGAACATGGCCACGGAAGAGAGGGAGGCAATCCGGCCGGACGACCCTGCAGCACACTGATTGGGGGTTATTTTGGCCAAAGGGTGAAAACAGGCGCTAAATGGGTGCAGTGCGAATAAGACGAGCCTGTTTGAGATTTAACACACAATTTTGGTCCTGAGTGCTGATTACCATCATTTGAACTTGCCTGGAGGTGCTCAACAGACACCTGCGGGTTTCGCACTCAAGTGCTGATTAGACGCAATTTTACTGGAGCAGTCTATGCGGGCTCCTCGCACCCACTTCCACTGAAGGTGTGGAGTGCTCTGACTGGCACATTGCAGGACGGCTCAGGGACCGAGGGAGAGGGCGCACGGGTTCTCCGACACGGCACTGGAGGTCCTGGTGGAGGGGGTCCAGAGGAGGAGGGATGTTCTGTATGCGCAGGGAGGAAGGACACCTCCTGTCCCTCTCTCCTGCAGCAACTGGTGCTGCTCTGCCTAACCTCATATTTTCCTCCTATTCCTCATTACGACCAAGGGGGAGCTCTAGCAAAACGCCCATGACCAAGCACTCCCTTTCTCCTGGTGAAGTCTTGACAAAGTGTCCCAGAAAGTCTCCCGATGTGTTTGAGGTCCTCTTCACAGTTCCAGCAGCAATGAACATGAATTGGTGAATATCCCTTTAAATGGTGACTATCCCTTTAAGTAGCACTTGAAATCAACATCAACGCTGTGTTTACTCCCAAACAGCTGGTCACTGTTAGGAGGCATTAGGACATGTGCTAACCACCAAAATCCCATGCGGCCTCTTTAATGAGTGCTAGCAGGCATTTTAATTGGCAATCAGCCCCTCAACGAGTCTCTTAGAGGCCGTTCCTAGCGCACACTTCAACTCCTTTACCCAGATGGCACCTTGTGTTAAACGCAGGATAAACCGGTGTTTCAGCTCAAGAACCCGAACTTGGAGGATCATTAGCGCCTGAACGCGCTGCCAAAAATCGCCCCCATTATGTTTCGCTGCTAAGATGGAGCTAAGATTGAACCTGCCTTGTCCCTTTCAGGCTACCGCCCAGATACTCCCTGATGGAACAGCTCTAGGTCAGTGAGAGGCTGATTGTTGTGGGAAGTTTCTGTAGATTAGCAGCTGCTCTTGCATCTCCAGCTCCTGCTCTTGGTCGAGGCAAACATATCATGATCAGAGAAAAACAGCAGGAAATGATTTGCTTCCTTTTTTTAAATAAAGGTGACACTCTGAACTGGAATGTCTGAGCGGTGCTTGCTCGATATGTGTCTCTATATATAAGCCTTTACATATTAATATTGAAATTGATTCATATCACAAATATAAAATGGGCAAAGCTGGGAAGATGCTTGCTGGGACGGTGGCCTAGAAATTTGTTGGCGCCATGCTTGTTTTTCCAGGTGCTAGGCGGGCACCAAAGCTTCCAAGATGGCAGGCAGGAAGCGTGCACTCATTCCAAAGCGGAGGTTGCGCCGCCCACCATATTGGTGTAGGCATCAAAGCATCGGTGTCCTCTCTTTTCATTCGACCAAAAACAAAAAAAACAAGTTCACAAATACCCAATAACCCTTTTAACCAGCCCTCCACCAATCAAATTAAAATTTGGTCGTCCAGATTAATTATGCACTCCAGTCCCCGCGGCGCCCACCGGTCACGAAAAAGCTCGAGCGTGCCGGCGGACACCGCGTGTCGGTGTCCTGGGCCCGCGCCTCAATCAGGCGTTCGCCACATTGCATATGCAAATAAGGGGCCTCAGCCCGGTTTGAGGCCTACAATACAAAACTGGGCTGCTTTCAGGGAAACCAGGTCCTGAGTGGGATCGCTGAAGGCCGCCATCAGCAAGGTAAGTTTGTTAAAATACATGTGCCTGACTGTGTTGCCGAGAGGCGCAGGTTTGCTCCTCCTGACCTCATATTAAAAGCACAGCTCGACCCGTCCCGGAATCCAGTCAGCTGCCTGGGGGCGCCCAGCATGAGTCTGAAGCTCGCCAGTCTGATGTTAGTGAGGCCCGAGAACCAATATCAGGTGGGCCTTGGGCTTACCCTTACTGCCAACGGGCGCAAACGAAATTCTAGGATAGTGATTTTAATAGAATAGTTGTGGATTGGAGAGACCCACTGATTACACTGTGTTACTCCAGTGCACTTCATTCCAGTCACGATGCTGTCACACTACAAAGTGATAATTAACAGCATTTGCATTTATGTATTAACCAAAAAATGATAACAAGTAGCACCAATAGGCCAGTCAGATATGCAGGCTCAGGGCAACACTGCAACTTATTAAGATTAAACTGTCACATTACCACTGAGTGGAGGTTAAATCTGTCCTGAATACATGGAGTCACAGCTAATCGTGTTCCGGCTATATGCAGTCATGGTTAAGGCACCCTTATTATACATTTCTGGTTACATGGTGTTGCTGTTAAAGTGGCCCAGTTACCTGAAGTCATGGTTCATTCCGCCCTGGTTACATTGAGTCACGGTTAAACCACCAGGATGAAACCGAGTTTGATTACATGAAGTTGAGGTTAATCCCTTCCTATTATTGTATTAATCATGAATTTCCTCAGAGCTGCTCTCGCCCCGCTGCTGTAACTTCGCCAGGAATGGGGCAGAAACCTCGTTTACGGGAGTGACCGGGCTTTCCGCTGCACTTGCTGACAAGTTACGGCGGCGGAGCGGGAGCAGCGCTGAAGAATTTCCCGGTCATGGTTAAACCACCTGGGATGTACAGAGTCCATTTTTGGTCAATACCTCCACGTCAATAAAATAATCACTGGAATTATTTGACACAAATATCAATCCAGTCCAGTATTAGTCAGAAAAGTGACCAGTTTCCAGGGTTTATTGAAATCAATCCCAATAACTGAATAGAAAATAAACGACCCTCTGCCGTCACATCACTTAACTCATCACAACAATCAAATTGATCGCAAGACATGATTTGCCTCGCTGTGTCCTCCCCTGAACTATACTGTTCAGATAGCATTCGAGGGGAGCATTTAACGGAATGTAAAACCTCTCATTGGGCATGGCTTGTCCCTAAAAAAAAATGCCATTTGGAATAAACACACCTTTCACCTGCGTCTCCCGGGTTATGTCCTGAGTTTGTTGTATTACCGACCAGGGTATGTACTGGAGATTAAGACATTATAATTTAACACTGTGATACCCATTGCCACTAAATGTCCTTTTGATGTTTATACATTTATATATGTCTTCCAGTAAAGTACTAAAATCAAATGTCCTCATGGTGTTCTTCCTGAGACAGTGTGTTGAGAGGGTTTGTGTAAATGTGGGTGTGTACAAGTACTTGTGCACCCATCTGTGTGTTGTGTGCATGTGTGTGCTAGTGTATATGTAAACCAGGGCAAACGCAATTTACTCTCTGGTATGATTGTGTGTGTGTGTGTATATATGTGTATGGGTATGCTGGTCATTGTGATCCCATACTTCCTACACATAGTGAGTCCCTCATCTTATTCATGCTGTTGAGGCAGATCGCTAAACTGAGGGAAGAGGGAGGCAAATAGGAGGTGGGCCACTGATCCCTGTGCAACTGGCCCTCAGTCATTGCCCTCTGTGCAACTTGTCCATGAGTCACTGTTCCTTCAATTTCTGATCCAGCAATCACTGTCCCTCATGCACTTGGCCTCACAGCAGTTTAACATGAATCGATTATCCACCCTCTTCTCTCCACAGCCCTCCCTTTACACAAAGTAGCCAAAAATGAACTAGCCTCTGACAGACCACGTTTTTGTTAAACGGTTTGCTCTTGCCATCACCATACAATGAATTCCCAGGTCAGTTGTCCCACCATGAGGAGATGGTGAGCTTAACGGTGCTACTCTCTTTTATATATAGAATCTTCAGATTTTACAGGGCAGAGAGGGACATTTGACCCATTCTGTCTGTGCCAGTTCTCTGAAAGACCGACAATTTATTCCCATACCTTGGCCTTTCCCCTTACCTTTTAAAAATCTTTCTTTTTCAAATATTTATCCACTTCCCCTTTAAAAGCTATTATGGATGTTGCTCCCTGTACTATTTCTGGTAGGCTATCTCATGTCCCAACAACCCTCTACATAAAACAAAAATCCTAACCTCTCTCTTCATTCTTTTGGTAATGATCATAAATTTATGTCCTCTAGTTGCCAACTAACTGACCAGTGCAAGACCTAATAGAGGTCTTTAAATTATGAAAAATTTTGATAGAGTGAATACAGAGAATGTTTCCACTTGTGGGGAAGAGCATAACTAGAGGCCATCAATATAAGATAGTCACCAAGAAATCCAATAGGGAATTCAGAAGAAACTTCTTTACCCAGAGAGTGGTGAGAATGTGGAATTTGCTACCACAGGGAGTGGTTGAAGCAAATAGTATAGATACATTTAAGGGGAGGCTAGACACGCATATGAGGGAGAAGGGAGAGGGTTATGCTGTTAGATTTAGATGAGGAAAGATGGGAGGAGGCTCGAGTGGAGCATAAATGCCGGCATGGACTGGTTGGGCCGAATGGCCTGTTTCTGTGCCGTATATCCTATGGAATCCTATGTAAGTAGTTTTTCCTTATTTACCTTATCAAACCCTTTGTAATTTTGAACACATCTATCAGATGTCCTCTTAACCACCTCCATTCTAATGAAAAAAGCCCCAGTTACTCTAATCTACATAACGTAGTAATATAGTAACAGCCACAGGTAGAAGGCCTTGGGTCCCTCTAGTCCACCTATCCATAGCATCCCCTTCGTGCATTTCTAATAACCCTGAAAGGCCTGAATCCCATTTGTTGACAGGAACCTTTCTAGTTCCTTCTTGCAACCCATTAAGGTTTCTTGTTCTCTGCTCATAACTAAAGCCTCTCATTCTTGGTATCATCTCAGCAAATCTCTTCGCCAACCTCTTCATGCCTTTGACATTCTTCCTAAAGAAAGGCACCCAAAACTGGACACAACTTTCCCACTGCAGCCTAACCAATGATTTGTATTACATTGAGAAACTGCATCTCCATTCTTCTTTATACATGCAATACACTGAGACACCTCTACTCTCTTTTATTGATTCAGCTTTACTCCTCTTTAGATCAGAAAAGCGCCAAGTTCCATCCCCTGCGGGTGCTGAATTAGCCAATCTCAGCTGTGCAGCAATTGGCCAGGGTTGTCACTCCTGATTGTTGTCCAGTGACTCCGGTTGGAAAGTTTGCATGTGTCAACATTGGCTGAGGACAGGACTGGGTTCAGCTGTGATGATCCAGCTCCAAGTTAATTTTAGCCTTCTATGGCCAGAGGCACCAAGGGCAATTATAGTATGCTACTGTTACCCCAACATAGACCAACTAGCACAACATAGACTGAGGCTTGAACCTCAGACTTCCCTCCACTGTACGACTCAGCATCACACCAGGCAGTGCAGCAGTTCACTAAAGCCATTGGGAGTGCAAAGATCAGCTAGTAACGTTTAAGACATACCTCCAGTCCTGGCCAGTCTCATTGTTTTTTGTAGGGCTCAATAATTTTGATTAAATATAACATCCTGCTGTTGCTACGCAGATCAGTCTTTGAAATAATTGATGATAATGATTGAAAAGTAACATGTTTACCATGGTTAGCACAAACAAGGCTGCATGTATGATGTGGTAATTAAACTAAAGCCCATCAGAAGTAGCTTTTTCCTGAATGTAGTGAATAGTGCTTAATTTCTAGTGTTATTTCATTTATTGTAGTTCAATATTTAATCAGTAGAGGGAGCTATATCATCACAAATCAATACATTCTCTTCTCCTTTCTTAGGCAGTCCCTCGGAACTGAGGATGACTTGCTTCCACATTAAAAATGAGTTCTCAGGTGACTGATGAGTCCAATGCGGGACCTACAGTCTCTGTCACAGGTGGGGCAGACGGTGGTTGAAGGGGTGGGTGGGTGGGGTGCTTGGGTTGACATGCGTTGCTTGCGCTTGGCTTCCACTTGCTCCCGGCAAAGAGACTCGAGGTGTTCGGCGCCTTCCCGGATATTTCTCCTTCATTTTGTGCGGTCTTGGGCCAGGGATTCCCAGGTGTCAGTGGGGATGTTACACTTTTTCAAGGAGGCTTTGAGGGTGTCCTTGAAATGTTTCCTCTGCCCACCTGGGGCTCTCTTGCCATGCCGGAGCTCCAAGTAGAGCGCTTGTTTTGGGAGTCTCGTATCAGGCATGCAGACAATGTGACCCGTCCATCGGAGCTGATCGAGCATGGTCAAATTTCGATGCTGGGGATGTTGGTCTGAGCGAGAACATTGACGTTGGTGCGCCTATCCTGCCAATGGATTTGCATACAATATATTCAGCAGGTAATTCTCTGCCAGTCCTTTATATGACTGAGTCATATTGTATGAATATAATGGTTTAAGTAGAACAGGAGCATGATTCTGCGGCAGCTGTGTGCAAGTGGAAGGAATGTTGTCCGTGGAGGTTAGTAGAATAGAGTTGAATAGTGAAGACGTGAGAATGGATTACTTTCTGAAGTGCCTCCCTGCTCAATGCAACGCTAACTGAAAGTTGAGCACAGCAAGACTCAAATAAGTGACCCTGACCCTGCCCCATGCCATCATAACATTCCTTCTAAAGTGATTCTCATCTGTGAGGTTTATGAGGACTGTGCGCACTTCCGGCTATACTCGGGATAACTCGTGTCAGCAATGTCCCATCAACAAACCCCCCGGCAAGCACAGGAAGGGAGATCGCAAACAGATCAATCGGCAGTGGATGGGTTAATGTTGCTGGGTCAAAGGAAATTGTTCTGCACAGGGATTTTGAAGGAATCCAATTATGGAGTGTTGCTGGGTTTAATGACTGCAGGACCAAGCTAAGTGCTTTTCATTGCCAGAAAGTTCCTGCATTACTGAGTGAAAAGGATCTGAGATCATATCTGTGCAATTTCCTAGAATCGGTGTTGCCGCCGGGAAGTGTGATAGTTTATGTTTGAATGTTAGAATAAGAAAACACCTGAGATGCGGGTGCCTCCGTTTTTGCAATGCATGTGACAAGGTTGATCCCATTGGCATTGAGAATGGTCCAGGAGGGGAGTGGGTCATGTGCCAAGCGCTGGAGATTCTCTGAAAACTCTATTTTGTAGATGCTTAAACAACCACCAGGAAAGTCTGCATTGCAGTAGGAATTCTAACTGTTGCTCTAAACACTTGATTATCCAGTTTTTGTTCATTTTGTTTTCAATTTTCCCCTCCCCATCTCTCCTGAAAGCACAGAATCATAAAGGGATTATGTTCTGAGCACTGAACCTGGGATCTTCACAGTTTCAAGCAGTTGGTTCACTTAAACTCTCTTAAAAGGAAATTGCTTTGAAAGGGGGAAGAGGAGCAAACAGGAGCCTGGGGTTAGACTAACTGCTTCCTGTGGAATAAAACACTGGGGCAGCCTTGATGGACAGAATGGAATGTTTCTTTGCTGTAACGTTCCATGATCTATTTAAATAAAGATTTGACAGCATCCAGTTCACTCCAGATTTTGTGCTTTGTATAAATAACTTGCATTCATATCGTACCTTTGTGAATCTATAGGTCAGAATGTTGTGTGTTCAAGTCCCACTCCAGAGACTTGAGCACAAAATCTAAGCTGACACTCCCAGAGCAGTGCTGAGGGAGTGCTGCACTGTCGTAGATGCCGTCTTTCCGATGAGATGTTTATATAAAGCCCTGTCTGCTCTCTCGGGTGGATGTCAAAGATCCCATGGCACTATTCGAAGAAGAGCAAGGGAGTTCTCCACAATGTCCTGGGCAATATTTATCCCTGACCCAACATCGCTAAAACAGATTGTCTGGCCCTTATCTCATTGCTATTTGTGCGACCTTGCTGTGTGCAAATTGGCTGCCATGTTTCCTACATTACAGCAGTGACTACACTTCAAAAAAATACTTCACTGACTGTTAAGCCCTTTGGGATATTTGGGGGTTGTGAAAGGTGCTATGTAAATGCAACTTCTTTCTTTCACATCCTTAGGATGACCTAAATCGCTTCACAACCAATGATCTTTACTGATTTTCTTCAAATTTACCCAGATTTTATGGGGTCAATTTTCCCTCCCTGATTTTCTCCAGGTTTTTGATGCGACAAATAGAACTGAAAAACACCTGGTGAACCATATTTTTTAAATCAACAACAAAAACTGACTTCAATGAACCTTAAGAATGTGATACAGTAATTTAAAAGAGAACTTGACCATTTCCTGAGAGAGGTGGACATCTCTGCTATTGGGAGTAAGTTACTGGTTAGCTGTAACTGTGATGAGTCATTGGCAACTCTGGCCACCTGGAGCTAGCTTGATTGTCTTAGGGAGATTAAGAGGAATTTTCTAAAGTTTTTCTTGAATCGTTCACAATTTAAAATGTTTTGCCTCCCTCAGCAGATAGCGTTGCTACGGGTGGGTGAATGGTGTGCAAGATTGTACCACTAAATGGTTAGTGCTTAATGGAACTGATCTTCTTGCCAAGTATACACTGGGGAAGACTTGAGCAAGATGCCATCCCTAAATTATGATAACTCAAGTAGAAGTAACACATAGAAGTTACAATGTGGAAACAGGCCATTCGACCCAACTAGTCTTTGTCATCATCGACCTGAAACGTTAACTCTGTTTCTCGCTCCACAGATGCTGCCTGACCTGCTGAGTATTGCCAGCATTTTCTGTTTTTATTTCAGATTTCCAGCATCCGCAGTATTTTGCTTTTGTATTAGTCTTTGTTGTCATTTACCCTTCATGTGATCAAATAGTCCTAATCGCCTTTACCTGCCCTGTTCCCAAATCCCCTTATCCCCTTTTCCTTTACCCTCTATTCAATCTAATCTTGAATGTTGACATAGTTTCTGCCTAAACCACTAGCCCCGAAAGTGCATTCCACAGCCTCCCAACTCTCTGTGTGAAGACACTTCTCCTGCCCTCTGTTCTCTTACATTTAATCTTATGTCTATGGACCCTCATTCTAGACCCCTCAACTATTGGAAATAGTCTGCTTCTACCTACCCTATCCCATCCTTTCATAATTTTAAACACTTCTATCATATTGCCCTGTAATCTGCATTGTTCTAATGAAAATACTGCCAACTTTGTATCTGTGTTTCCTTGTACCAGGCAGCATGCTAGTGAATCTGCACAGAACCCTCTCTAAAGCCTAAATATCCATCCAATAGCTTGGAGCCCAATACTGTACACAATACTCTAACTGATGTCTTATTAAGGTTTCATTAACTCTTGGTTTTTATATTCTATAGCTCTTGTGATAAAATCTTGAATTCCATTCACTTTTTTTGTGTGAGCCTGTATCCCCAAACCCCTCTGCTCTTCCACAGCACCGAGCCTACTTCCATTCACAGTATAATTACTGCTGTATTTTAAAATCACAATGTATCACCTCAACTACTGACAATGAATTCCATCTGCCACATTTTAGCTCATTCCCCCATCTTATCAATATCCCTTTTAGCTTCCTTTGCTTTTCAAAAGATTAATTTTGCTATAAATATGATTAAAATTTTAGATGGGTTTAAAGGGCTTAAAACAAATACATTCCCAGGGATACCTGGTATTTTCCCCAGAGTACTAAGAGAGACAAGGGAGCATATTTTTGAGCCACTGACTGTCGTTATGAGTGAGTTGTTGCACACTGGGAAGGTCCAGGTGGATTTGGAAACAGGCTAATGGAGTCCCATTTTCACACACGGCAATAAAACAGACAAAGGTAACTACAGATCAATTAGTCTTATTTCTGTACTGGGAAAAATAATGAAATCAAAGTAAATGCAAGGATTACCTGTATATAATAATAATCTAGTAAACAGCTACCAACATAGTTTCAGAAGGCGAAGATCCTACCTGACCAAACGTCTTGACCTTTTTTTCCCCTTAAGTGGACAGTTCTTTTTTATTCATTCACGGGATGTGGGCGTCGCTGGCAAGGCCAGCATTTATTGCCCATCCCAAATCCTACTGGTGGAGCCTTGACTCCAAAAAGCATTTGGCGAAGTTCCAGATGGAAGACTATGAGTTAAGCTCAAAGCAATGGAGTAAA
Source organism: Somniosus microcephalus (assembly GCF_052327205.1). Taxonomy (NCBI): domain Eukaryota; kingdom Metazoa; phylum Chordata; class Chondrichthyes; order Squaliformes; family Somniosidae; genus Somniosus; species Somniosus microcephalus. The sequence continues at coordinate 26,552,629 of NC_141005.1, read as the reverse complement.
CCTGTGTATGGATAAGAAATTGGCTGAATGGTAGAAATCAGCAGTACTTGTTAGAGAATTTACATCAGGGTGAAAAGAAGTGATGGATGGGGTGGCCCAGGGATCAGTGTTGGGTCTCCTTATGCTTATAATTTACATTAATGATCTGAATTCAGAAACTCAAAGCAAATTGATCAAATTCACAGATGGTATCAAACTAATAGGGGCAATTGGTTCTGAGAAGAGATCTTAGGATTTAAGTAGATTCAATGCTGAACATATCCAACCACCATGGAGCAGAAATCAACAAAGCAAACCAAATGCTGAACTATATACAAAACAGTAGAGTACATGTTAGAGGATGTCATACTCAAACCTTATAGGGCTCTGGTCAGACCAGGCACTGAATACAGTGTCCAGTTCCGGTCACACAGACACAAGGGACAGTCAGGCCCTGGAGCCCATTCAGAAAGGAGCCACAATGCTGATCTCTAGCAGCAGGGAACAAAGTCTTGAGCAGAGACCAGAAAAACTTGTAACATTTTGGCTTTGATAGGAAACAGAGTTAATTATGAAGGGGTTTGATAGGATAGATCTAGAGAAGATGTTTCCACCTGCGGGGGCGGGGCTTCCAAAACTAGGGGCCATAAATATATTATTGATAGATCCAATAAAGAATTCAGGAGAAACTTCTTTACCCAGAGAGTGGTGAGAATATGGAACTTAGAGTAGTTGAGGCGAATAGTATAGAGGCCTTTAAGGGGGAGCTGGATATGTAAGTGAGGGTGAAAGGAATAGAGGGATATGCTGACAGGGTGAGATGAAGTAGGGTGGGAGGAGGCTCTTGGGGAGCACGAACACCGGCATAGACCTGTTGCGAGGAATGGCCTGTTTCTGTGCTGTACATTCAATGTAATTCTTTGTAATTCCATGCAACTAAGAGATGACCTCATTGTGGTATTCAAGACTGTGAGTGGTATGGTTAAAATTGATTCAGGCAATCACTTCCAACTAAATTGCCGGAGGAGGAAGAGAAGACAAGTTCAAACTCGTAAATGGCAAATTAAGGTTGGATTCAGAAAGTTTTTTTCGCACAATGATCATCTCCTGCAGTGGGTTAATAGAGGCAAAAATCCTGCAATTACTTAAGAAACAATTAGATTTCACGGCGGGGAGACTACGGGGTCTTTCTGGAAAGCAAAGCACAGGCTCAATCGCCTCTCCTGTCGGTATCTTTCTTGTGGCCGTATGAAACTTTTTGAAGCAAAGAAGCTTGAAATCCCGAGGGCGTCGCTGTTTCTTCCCTGAGCTTGGTGGGGAGGAGGTGGGAGGAGGGAGAAGGGAGCTGATGTTGTTTGAAGTCAGCGCCCTATTCTCAGCCATCCATCAAACTGACGAGGGAAACGCACAGCGCTGGGGGTGAGCTAGAAAGATACCTGCTGACAGACAGGCTGAAGATCGCGCCGGAGCCCAACAGGGATTTCATCCAGATTTCAACGGAATTTAAAAACATGGGCTGCAGGGAAACTTGTGCTCTGCACTGGGCAGAATTTTGGGATTATGAAACTCCCAAAGTCGTGGTGGTAAAAAACCGAACTTTAGGAATTATCTACAGAGTTATCCAACTTGCGATCATAATGTACTTCGCCGTGTAAGTACACCCGAGAGTTTAGGCTGTTGTCACCAAGTTTGAATCGAATAAGTTAATTTGCCTATCACACCGTTTATTTTTTGCATCCACGGATTTGATTTTTGACTCGTCGGTATTGAGTTTCTGTGAGTAAATTAATTTATAAACCTGTGCTTTAATATAACTTGGCTCAAACTTGAGCCGTTTTAAACTTGTTGCTGAATCACCTCCGATCCTCACCCCTCGCAGTAAAGTCTGATCTTTCACGTTAACAGTTTTTATTGATACTGAATTTGGCTACAGTTTAATAATCATGAGTGGGGTCGCTGGGCCAGGGAGCCGGCTCCTTGAACTCTTAAATGTCGGGATCTATGGCAAGTTGCAGAGGTGGGAGTTCAGAATAAATATCCGGGTTTCATAGGAATTTTTCCTAAATTTAATGAAGCCGGATCCTGTTTTTAATTCATCGCGTCTGCTCCTGTGGGGGAAAAAAACTCATCCTGTGAAATATTCCCAAAGATCTGGAGAAGAACAGGGTTGTGGAGGTGACAACACTCCTGCTGATCTGTCACATTATTGAGACTTTGTTTCTGCCTTCGACCACAAGAGAGGGCCTGACCCTATCTAACCCTAGTTAGCCCCGTCTGTTTATATTGTCGTAAGATTGTTGCAATGAGTTCACGTCAAGGTGCATGATGTGCCTCAATTATTCCGAGACTCGAAGTTAGCAGAACAAAAGTAAGGCTTTTATTAACTTAGAACATAACACGTAAACTAGAGAGATGTCTTCCTTCAGGAGGCTGATGCCCGACTGACTTAGATTACAAAGGAGCCAGGTATGGGCGGAGCCCTGCACACAACCAATTCCAGCACATTCCAATACATAATACATGAGGACTGGGGGAAGGGAAAAGACACAGAAAGCAGGCAGTTACAAGACACAGAAAACAGGCAGTGATGAATGGAATATACATAGATACATAGATACATAGAAGATAGGAGCAGGAGTAGGCCATTCGGCCCTTCGTGCCTGCTCCGCCATTCGATGAGATCATGGCTGATCCTTTAATTCAGTATCCCGTCCCCGCCTTCTCTCCGTAACCCTTAACCCCTTTTGCCCGTAGAAATATATCTAATTCCCTCTTAAATATATTTAATGAGCTGGCGTACACTGCCCTCTGTGGCAATGAGTTCCACAGGTTCACCACTCTCTGAGTGAAGAAATTCCCCCTCATCTCTGTCCTAAATGGTTTAGCCCTTATCCTTAAATTATGTCCTCTAGTTCTGTTCTCACCCGCCAAGGGAAACATTCCTTCTGCATCCAGTCTGTCTAGACCTGTCAGAATTTTATACACTTCTATGAGGTCCCCTCTCAATCTTCTAAACTCCAGTGTGTACATCCCTAAACTACATAGTCTCTCCTCATAGGTCATTCCCGCCATTCCTGGTATCAGCCTGGTGAATCGCCGCTGCACCCCCTCCATGGCAAGAACATCCTTCCTCAGATGAGGCGACCAAAACTGTACACAGTACTCGAGGTGTGGTCTCACCAGTGCCCTGTACAGCTGCAGCAAGGTATCCCTGTTCCTGTATTCTAACCCTTTTGCTATGAAGGCCAGCATACCGTTTGCCTTCTTGACCGCCTGTTGCACCTGCATGCTCGCCTTCAGTGACTGGTGTACAAGAACACCCAGGTCTCTCTGTACTTCCCCCTCTCCCAATCTATTGCCATTTAAATAATAATTTGCCCTCCCGTTCCTGCACCCAAGGTGGATAACTTCGCACTTGTCCACATTATAGTGCATCTGCCATTTATCCGCCCAATCGCCCAGTCTGTCCAAATCGCTCTGGAGCTTCCTGGTCTCTTCCTCTGAGCCCACCCCCCCTCCTAGTTTAGTGTCGTCTGCAAATTTGGAAATGCTGCATCCGACTCCCTGATCCAGGTCATTAATGTAAATTGTGAACAGCTGGGGGCCCAGGACAGATCCCTGTGGTACCCCACTTGTTACTGCCTGCCATTCAGAAAATGAGCCGTTTATTCCAACTCTCTGTTTTCTATCTGACAGCCAGTTCCCTATCCACGCCAAAACTTTCCCCTTTATCCCATGAGCCTCAATTTTCCATGCTAATCTTTTATGTGGGACCTTATCGAAGGCCTTTTGGAAGTCCAGGTACACCACATCTACTGGCTCTCCCCCATCTATTCTACCAGTTACTCCCTCAAAAAATTCCAATAGATTAGTCAAGCACGATTTACCCTTTGTAAATCCATGTTGACTCTGTCCTATCCTGTCCCCATTTGCTAAGTGCTCCGCTATTTCATCCTTAATGATGGACTCCAGCATTTTGCCCACAACTGATGTAAGGCTTACAGGTCTGTAATTACCTGCTTTTTCCCTACCCCCCTTTTTGAATAGTGGGGTAACGTTAGCTACCCTCCAATCCATCGGCACTGTTCCCGAGTCTAATGAATTCTGAAAAATCATCCTTAGTGCATCCGCTATCTCTAGGGCCACCTCCTTCAGTACCCTAGGATGCATGTTATCAGGCCCTGGGGATTTGTCCACCTTCAATCCCTTTAGCTTCCTTAACACCATATCCTTAGAGATATTGATTTGCGTCAGTTCCTCCTTTGCCAATGTCCCTATTTTTCCCGATATCCCAGGGAGGTTTTTTGTGTCTTCCTTCGTAAAGACTGACCCAAAGTATGCATTTAGTTGATCTGCCATTTCCTTATTTCCCATTATATATTCCCCCGTATCTGACTGCAATGGACCAACTTTGGTTTTCACCAGTCTTTTCCTTTTGATATATTTATAAAAGCTTTTGGAGTTAGTTTTTATATTTTCCGCCAGCTTGTTTTCGTAAGCTATTTTGCCCCTCTTGATCATGCCCTTTGCCCTCCTTTGCTCTATCTTAAACTGTTCCCAATCTTCCGCTCTGGCGCTTTTTTTGGCTATTTTATACGCCCTATCTTTGGATTTTATGCTGTCTCTAATTTCCCCTGTTATCCACGGTTGAGTCACCTTTTTAGATTTCCTTTTATGCCAGATTGGTATAAACAATTTTTGCAATTTTGTCATTCTATCTTTAAATGTTTGCCATTGTTTATCTACCTCCAGTCCTCCCAGGAACGTTGTCCAATCAGACCTACTCAGTTCCCGTCTCATGGCATCATAATTCCCCTTGTTTAAATTCAGGACCTTAGTCTCTGAGTCAATTTCTTCGCTCTCCATTTCGAGTGAGAAATCGATCATGTTATGATCGCTCTGACCCAAGGGTCCCCGTACAACAAGATTACTGATTAGTCCCTTCTCATTGCACAGTACCCAGTCCAATATAGCCTGTTCCCGAGTTGGTTCCTCGACATATTGATCCAGATAACCATCCCTTAAACACTCAAGGAATTCCTCCTCCTCATTATTTTTACTGATTAGGCTAGTCCAATCTATATGTAAGTTAAAGTCACCTATGATGACAGCTGTGCTCTTATTGCACGCTTCTCTAATTTCCCTCGTGATGCCCTCCCTAACCTCTATTTTACTATTTGGAGGCCTATATACCACTCCTATTAATGTTTTTCGCCCCTCGCTATTTCTTAGCTCCACCCATATAGATTCTGTATTAACTGAGTTAATATCCTTCTTTTCAATTGCATTTATCCCCTCTTTTACTAGCAATGCTACCCCTCCTCCCTTTCTTTTTTGTCGATCCTTCCTAAATACTGAATACCCCTGTATGTTAAGCTCCCAGCCCTGCTCACCCTGCAACCATGTTTCCGTAATCCCAATTAGATCATAATTATTAACCTCTATTTCCACAGCTAATTCATCTACCTTGTTCCTGATGCTTCTCGCATTAAGGTATAAAACCCTCAGGCTTTTTTTATGCTCACATTTTTTATGAATATATTTCATCACATTCACCCCTTCTATAGATTTAGTCTGTTCGGGGGTTTGATAGTCCTCTGCGACCGACGTGGCTGTTGTGGTGCCGCGGGTGTCGGCTGGGTGTCCCCGGTAGCCTCCTGGGTCTCTGCCGGGGGTGCCGCCGGGGTTGTTGAAGGGGTAGTTGGTGGGGGTGCCGTTGGTCGATGTTCTTCCGGGGGTGATGAAAGAGTAGTGGGTGGGTAAGGGTTGCTGTGATCGTCGTCGCTGTTATTGCCGTGGTTGTTGTCGATGCCGGCTGGGGCGACGTCTTTTATGGACACGGTGTCCTCCCTTCCGTCGGCGTGCCGGACATATGCGTATTGGGGGTTGGCGTGGAGTAGGTGTACTGGCTCCACGAGAGGGTCCGTCTTGTGGCCCCTCACATGCCTTCGCACAAGTACCGGACCTGGGGTGGAGAGCCATGACGGCATGGATACGCCTGAGGTGGATTTCCGAGGAAAGACAAACATTCGTTCATGAGGCGTGGCATTAGTGGCCGTACACAATAGCGACCGTATCGAATGGAGCACATCCGAGAGGACTTCCTGCCAGCGGGAGATAGGGAGGCCCTTGGTCCTTAGAGCTAGAGTGACTGCTTTCCACACTGTCCCGTTCTCTCGCTCCACCTGGCCGTTACCCCGGGGGTTGTAGCTGGTGGTACGGCTCGTGGCGATCCCCTTGGACAGCATGTACTGGCGTAGCTCTTCACTCATGAAGGACGCACCCCTATCCGTGTGGATATAGCTCGGCATACCGAACAGGCAGAACAGGCTGTTGAGGCATTTAATGACCGTGGCGCTGGTCATGTCTGGGCAGGGGAAGGCGAATGGGAAACGGGAGTATTCGTCCACAATGTTCAGGAAGTAAACATTGCGGTCGACGGACGGGAGGGGGCCCTTGAAATCTAAGCTGAGCTGCTCGAAGGGCCGTGTAGCTTTGATTAAGTGGGCTCTATCTGGGCGGTAGAACCGAGGCTTGCACTCAGCGCAAGTGCGGCAGTTCCTGGTCAGAGACCGAACTTCCTCAATCGAGTAGGGTAAGTTACGGGACTTTATGAAGTGGAACAGCCGCGTGACCCCTGGGTGGCAGAGGTCGTTGTGGAGGGTCTGTAGCCGATCCTCGGTGGCGCTGGCACACATCCCTCGTGAGAGGGCGTCGGGGGATTCGTTAAGGGCCCCTGGCCGGTAAATGATGTCGTACTCGAAAGTGGAGAGCTCGATCCGCCACCTAAGAATCTTATCATTTTTAATCTTCCCCCTCTGTTTATTGTTGAACATAAATGCTACCGACCGCTGGTCGGTAAGTAGGGTGAAGCGTTTGCCGGCTAGGTAGTGGCGCCAGTGGCGCACTGCCTCCACGATGGCTTGGGCCTCCTTTTCCACGGAGGAGTGTCTGATCTCGGGCCCTTGGAGGGTCCTCGAGAAGAAAGCTACGGGCCGCCCTGCCTGGTTGAGGGTGGCCGCCAAGGCAAAGTCGGACGCATCACTTTCCACTTGAAATGGAGTGTTCTCGTCCACTGCCTGTAGCGTGGCCCGCTCAATATCCTGCTTAATGCTTTTGAAGGCGGCGTGGGCCTCAGCAGAGAGCGGAAAAGAGGATGCTTTCAAGAGGGGGCGGGCTTTGTCGGAGTAGTTGGGGACCCATTGGGAATAGTAAGAAAATAACCCCAGGCACCTTTTCAGGGCTTTGGGAGTGTTGGGCAGGGGCAGCTCCCGTAGGGGACGCAATCGGTCGGGGTCTGGTCCGATTTCCCCATTCTCCACCACGCTGCCCAGTATGCAGAGGCGCGTGGTGTTGAAAACGCACTTGTCCTCGTTATAGGTGAGGTTGAGTTTTTGTGCGGTTTTCAGGAACCTCTCGAGGTTCGAGTCGTGATCCTGCTGGTTGTGACCGCAGATGGTGACGTTGTCGAGGTAGGGGAAGGTTGCCTGCAAGTGGTGGTCATCGACCATGCGATCCATCTCCCTCTGAAAGACCGAGACCCCGTTCGTCACCCCAAAGGGGACTCTGAGGAATTGGTAGAGGCGTCCGTTCGCCTCGAAGGCGGTGTACGGGCGGTCCTCTGGTCTGATAGGGAGCTGGTGGTACGCTGACTTGAGGTCGATGGTGGAGAACACCCGGTATTGGGCGATTTGGTTCACCATTTCTGATATGCGGGGTAGCGGGTAGGCGTCTAGTAGGGTGTACCTGTTGATCGTTTGACTATAGTCGATCACCATCTGTTTCTTCTCGCTACCCTTTACCACTACCACTTGGGCGCGCCACGGGCTGTTGCTATGTTCAATAATGCGCTCTTTCAGGAGCCTGTCTACCTCGGTCGCGATAAACCGCCTGTCCTCCCAGCTGTACCTCCTGCTTTTGGTCGCTATTGGCCGGCAGTTAGGGGTAAGGTTCGCGAATAGCGAAGGCGGCTTTACCTTCAGGGTAGCCAGACCGCACACTGTGAGGGGCGGCTGGGACCCACCGTACTTGAGCGTGATGCTTTGGTGGTTGCACTGGAAATCCAAACCCAAGATCACGCTCGCACATAGATTCTTCATGATTAATACTTTAAAATTATCATACACAGTTCCGTTAACGCACAATTGTACCGTGCAGTAACCCAGAATGGTCGATGTCTGGGTTTTATCGGCCATAGAGATGGTACCCTGAGCAGGGACCACCTTTAGGGAGAGTTGTTGTGCCAGTTCAGGGTGGATAAAACTCTCCGTGCTTCCACTGTCAATTAAGCATTTAACCCGGCACCCGTTTACCTCGATGTCCACCATTGATTTGGATAGCGGATGCGGCCTGGTCTGGTCCACTGTGACCGATGCCACTGTAGGGCCCTGATCGAGACAAGATGGCGTCCACGCTGTCTGCTCATAAGATGGCGGACCCCACGAGGTCGGGCAAGATGGCGTCCAAGATGGCCGCTCCCACGGCGCACACGCGGCGGTGGCGGGTTTTCCGGCGGTTGGTTTTCCGGCGGGGTTCCCTCTGCACACCTTCCCGAAGTGCCCCTTCTTACCGCACTTAAAGCAGGTGGTGCCTTTCGACGGGCACAGGTTTCTGGTGTGCTTTGGCTGCCCGCAGAAGTAGCAGTTGGGTCCTTGACGCGTCGCGGCTGTCGTAGGGCTTCTGGGGGGAGAGCTGGGCCCCGCCGGTGTCGGGCTGCTGGGCGGGGAAGATGCCTTCCAAGATGGCGGCGCCCTCGGCGCACACGTAGCGGCGTGGGCGGCGCGGGCTGAAGAGTAGGCGTCCGAGTTTCTCTGGGCCATCTCCAGGGACCGCGCGGTGTCCGCAGCCTGTTTCAGGTCCAACTCCGTTTTTTCCAGCAGTCTTTGCCGGATGTGAGTGGAGCTGAGGCCTGTGATAAAGGCATCGCGAACAAGCTCGTCGGTGTACACTGCGGCTTTTACATCTCGGCACTTACAGTCCTTGCCAAGCTTTTTCAGGATGCTTAGGAACTCCTCCACCGATTCCCCAGGTCGCTGTGCGCGAGTAGCGAGTAGATGCCTAGCATACACCTCATTCGTAGGCTGCTGGTAATGCGCCTTTAAGATGTTGCAGGCGGCCAGGTACGTAGCGGCGTCTTGGATGAGGGGGTAAACCCGGTGGCTTACCCAATTCCGTAGCATTCCGAGTCTCATCTTCGCAGTGTCCATAGCGTCTTTGACGGCTGCGGAATTGTCCAGGAAGAATTCCATACAGTCAAACCAGTGTCCGAAGCGTGCTGATGCGTCCGGAGCATGTTGATCCAAATCCAAACATTCGGGTTTCAGGAGTTGATCCATAGTGTTGAAAATTTAAGTTAATAAAATTGATGTGCCTCAATTATTCCGAGACTCGAAGTTAGCAGAACAAAAGTAAGGCTTTTATTAACTTAGAACATAACACGTAAACTAGAGAGATGTCTTCCTTCAGGAGGCTGATGCCCGACTGACTTAGATTACAAAGGAGCCAGGTATGGGCGGAGCCCTGCACACAACCAATTCCAGCACATTCCAATACATAATACATGAGGACTGGGGGAAGGGAAAAGACACAGAAAGCAGGCAGTTACAAGACACAGAAAACAGGCAGTGATGAATGGAATATATTTCATCACAGTGCATTTTCATGTCGAACACGAACTAGACTCGGTTAAAATGGCTAACGCCGGCAAACGCACTCTAACCTCTGCTTGCCCTGTTTAAATCTGGCGAGGCATGTCTAAATTAGCAGTGTATTGCTTTGTGAAGTATGGCTAGTTTTTAATTTGGCATTAGTATTTTTTTCTCTTGCTATCTTGACTTCTCACACTACCATGCGCTGGCTGTGAAGATGTGGATGGAGTTTATGAGCCAGGCACAAGTAAATGTCTGAATGGATTGTGGGACTAACTCATTAATGGAGTTATTCTTTTCTCTGCCTCAGCCACCCTATTTTAATGAACATGAGTTCATGCTTGTTGTACCTGTATCCAACTGTTCTGGGCAACTGTTCAATGTCTCCAATAATATTACCTCTCTGTATCCCCCCACCCCCCTCTTTCGTTTTCCCAAGCTCCAACACTAACTTCTTTGGGGAATGGGAGGACCCAGTCTTCAGTTGTCTCCATGGTTGCCATCAGTGCTATCTCTGATGCTATGTAAGAATGGAAGCTTCCCAGGAAACAAAACGCACTGTATGTGGATTCACTGGAAGAATCCACAAGGATTTACTTTTAAGTTTACAAATTTTCTCCCCTCTTTTCCTGAAGGACTGACTCATTCCTGGATATGGTGCCATGGCTGTTCACAGCCCTCTGGCACCTCACCCAAGTGGCCCATGTGTCACATACTCACTGAGCCACTGACAGGACTAGCAATGTGTATTCTCATAAGGTAACTGCTGTAACTGAGTGTTTACGTTAAGGTACATTTTTATGTAATTTCTATCCATGTTTATTGATTGTGTTTAAATTCAGTTTTGTTAGAGAAATTATGTGATGTGGTTACGTTCACTGATTACATAGAATTACATAGACTCTACAGCACAGGAACAGGCCATTCGGCCCAACTGGTCTATGCCAGCATTTATGCTCCACACGAGCCCCCTCCAACCCCTCTTCAGTTCACGCTACCAGCATAACCTTCTAGTACCTTCTCCCGCATGTGTTTATCTAGCTCCCACTTAAATGCTATTCACCTCAATTATTCCTTGTGGTAGCGAGTTCCACATTCTAACCACTCTCTGGGTAAAGAAGTTTCTCCTGAATTCCCTATTGGATTTATTATTGACTAGCTTATATTTATGGCCCCTAGTTTTGGTCTCCCACTCAAGTGAAAACATCTTTTCTACGACTACCCCATCAAACCCTTTCATAATCTTAAGGACCTCTATCAAGTCACTCCTCGGCCTTCCCTTTTCTAGAGAAAGAGCCCCAGCCTGTTCAATCTTACCTGATAGATCTGAGAGGTTATATCCTATATCATCCTTTTCAATCTTTTTACACATTCTCCAGTGCCTCTGTACCCTTTTTTATAATATGAAGACCAGAACTGTGCACAGTAGGTGTGGTCTAAGCAAGGTTCGATACATGTTTAACGTAACATCTCTGCTTTTTAATTCTATTCCTCTAGAAATGAACCCCAGTGCTTTTCTTGTTTTTTAAATGGCCTTATTAACCTGCGTCGCTACTTTTAGTGATTTGTGTATCTGTACCCCTAGATCCCTTTGCTCCTCTGCCCCATTCCTCCGCCCGTATACAGCGCCTTTAATGTAGTAAAATGTCCCAAGGTGCTTCACAGGAGCGTAGAAAATAAATCAACACTTATCCCGTTAAAAGATAGAGAACGTATATACTAAGGGGTTGAATTTTACGCGGGTTCTCCCAGTCGTCCACTGTAACTTTGGTGTAAGATCTGTGGAAACCTTGAAGAAATGGCGTAAAGGCTGTTTGAATGTGGCACCTTCCTGGTCTGTGTACCACATTGAGCAGTGTATTAACCAACTTAGAACATTGGGTCCTCCCCACCCATTTTAAAACCAAACAGTTGTAAAGAATTCTAATTAAATTGATTTGCAATTTCAGCTCTTGATAAATGGAACACTTATTGACGATCAGTGGAGAAGCTGACATCTTGTCATATAATTAGCACCAGAGAGCCTTAATATCTGTACAAAGTGCAATTTCCCCATAAGTTTTAGGGATCTGACATCGTGCCATTAAAATTATGCTGAACAATAATAGTATGCAAACGCTTTGTATGAAATTCCTATGTCTGCTAATTTAGCAGATTTATTAAATAAATGTGTCAGCATTTCCTCTAAAATAGCAAAGAAATTTCCTGTCATATATCATTATTATATCACTTTGACCAACCTCTTCTAATCTTTCCCTTTTGGCTCAGTGTCTGTTTTCTTCACACCGCTGTGAAATGCATTGGTGCGTTTCCTAAGTTAAAGGGGTTCTATAAATGCAATTTGTTGTTGTTGCTGTTAAGCAGTCATGCACACACGCTAATATACATAGAATTGCACAGAAATTACAACATGGAAATGGACCGCTCGCCCGATCAATCCGCGTCGGTGTTTGTCTTTCACACAAGCGGCAGTTCTAATCCCACGTCCTCACTCTGTTCCCCTATTCCTTTATCATTCTTTCCTTCAGACACCAATCTAACCGATTCTTAAATGTTGACATGGTCTCCGCTTCAATCAGTAAGGGGGTGATATTCGTGACACCGCCGCCCTATTTGCGCTGAATAATGGGCTGGTAGTGGGACGAAAGTCACATGGGAAAGGGAGCGCCGACTGACCATTGGTTGTCCGCCCATGCTAATTTTTGGACGGACCTTGATTTAGATGGTAAGAGCTCCCACCAGAAACAAACGGGGGCCTAATGAATAAATGCAAATTGGGGTCAAATGATGTAGTCGTGAACCACAACGGCATTTTTGACTCTGCGCGTGTTGCTTCCGCTTGCTCCTGATCCTACCCACAAGACGTGCCCAAGTCGGAAGGCGTCAATTTCCAGCGATATTGACAGCGATCATCAGTTACTCTCAAATAAAACGTTTGAAGGTTTTCGGAGACATATTGCTTGTATTACATAGTGATTTTTTTTGTTATTAAGGCAATTTCAAAGTGCTTATAGTCACTGTAAAGTGTTCTGAACTGTTGAGGGACATCTAACAATGTACTTTTCTTCATGGTGGTCCTTCTAACAACAACAACAACTTGTATTTATATTGAGCCTTTAATATAGTAAAACGTCCCAAGGCGCTTCACCGGAGCGTTATAAAACAAAATTTGACACCGAGCCACATAAGGAGAAATTAGGGCAGGTGACCAAAAGCTTGGTTAAAGAGGTAGGTTTTAAGCAACAGAAGGGACGGCCACCAATGGTTGAGCGATTATAATCAGGGATGCTCAAGAGGCTAGAATTAGAGGAGCGCAGATATCGGGGGGGGGTGGGGCAGTTGTGGGGCTGGAGGAGATTACAGAGATAGGGAGGGGTGAGGCCATGGAGGGATTTGAAAATAAGGAATGTAGGTCAGTGAGCACAGGGGTGATGGGTGAACGGGACTTGGTGCGAGTTAGGACACGGGCAGCGAGATTTGGATGACTTCAAGTTTACGTAGGGTGGAACAATTCCACTTTGGCAAGAGGAGGAGGAACAGTAGAAGCAGCAGAGGATGGTGCTAACAGAGCTGCAGCTACAGGGAGAGCATATAGAAGGAGACGAGCTTGTGAGAATCCTTAACCTTCCAACAGAGTTTATAGGCCTGGCAGTTTTCTGATGAGGAGCAGTGCATAAGGAGGTTGCGCTTCTCTAGGGAGACTGTCAGAGTTATAGAGTCAACGTTGACTCTAATTCTCTCTCCACGGATGTTGCCTGGCCTGCTGAGTTTTTCCAGCATTTTCTGTTGTTATTTCGGATTTCCAGCATCCGCAGTATTTTGCTATCGTGTCAGAGTTGTGTCGCCCCCGGCAACAAAAGCTGCAATCAACTGCCACAGCTAGCACAGTGTTGCCTGTTGCAGTCAAAGTTATTGCATCCCTCAACTTTGCCTTTGGCTCCTTCCAGGCAGCGACAGGAGATTGCTTAGTATAATTTCACGTCTGCTGCATTTTAAAAAGATTGGGGGAGACTTTCAACTGCCAGCCACCCAGTTCTTGCCTGAAAAACGGGCGAGTGGCTGTTGAAACTCTGGTGGGGACCTTGTGCGCCCATTTGCCCACCAGAATCAACTTTCTGACAGGCCTTGAAATGGGCACCCAGTACTCCCACCCGAAACAGGTGAAAGACGTTTAAAGGCTCCTATGCGTGTTGTAGGATGCCAATTGTAACTTTCAAGGAGAAATAGCAAATGTCAGTCCCAGTTTCTCCAGGCGTTGAAAGGATTAACTGACGAGGCTTAAAGGGGCCGCTGGGGGCTTCTGCCAAAAGGTAACTACTGTCACAAAATACTGTCAGCAATGTTATTGTACGAACATTTAATCATTTCAGTGGGTCTTTTACTTAAGGTGTTTTGGGGTCTACTTCTCCACGGAGCCCAGTTGCTATCCTCATCCAGAGCACCTTGTGTCAATTGACGCTCTGGTAGAAATTTCATGGTATAATCAACCAATCGACTTCAATGTGAGTTTGATTTTGTGAAGGGGGAGGAGCAGTAATACCAAACTGAAAACGATATGGCCGAGAAATTGACTGCGCTGCACCTGGAACGCTCACCCAAAGACGTTGGCCCAACGCTTGCTCCAAATGAGGTCTCGGCTCTTATCTACATCTAAACTGAAACAGAATAAGAGCCAAGGAAAGTAAAACTGATGCAAGCAGGGACCATGTGAATATTGTGCTCACTTGCACCACTGTGGAAGAGCGGAATGACAGAACACAGCGAATGTGCAAGGAAAGGCAGGGATAGACTGATACTACCAACCCCCTATTGCTAGCAAGTTTTCTACTGATTGAGAGATGCTGACAGGACAGTCAGTTTAGTGTGAAACAAGAACAAGCAAAGGCCTCTTTTGAAGGTAGTCACACTTGCAGCAATAGTAGCTGGTATTGGGTTAATTCAACTGAAGCTTGTGAGCCACCGTCTTGAAAGAAAGAACAAATAACTAGCACACATATTTCTTAGTGTGCTAGATTAACTCTTGAATTAATAATTCTTGTTTCTGATTGGTGCAGGTATGTTTTCATCATCCAGAAGTCATACCAAGAAAGAGAGAATGCTCCTGAGAGCTCTGTCATCACCAAGGTGAAAGGGATTGCAATCTCAAATTCCTCCATGGGAAGAAAAATATGGGATGTTGCAGAATATGTCAACCCACCAGAGGTGAGGGCTGGAAGACACTGATTCTTGCAGGAGTACATTTCTATGGGTGTTAGCAGCTCTTGGGTGTTTTCAACTGTCTTCTTCATTTGTGAGCCTAGATACTCAGGCTATTCAAATTTGGATGAAATTCAGGCCAAGTACAATACTGCCCTCTTATGTGAATCTCACCAGCAGGAATCACTTCATTGTGATCAGGAGCAGGATTCTGGGCTGATACTTTACCTCCCTAGCCCAGGGACACTATGGCCAACTATAGCCCCACAACTGCAATTCTAGCTGAGATCAGCTGTCACTTTTGGGATTCTTTGATCATTTGTTCACAGAAAGGAAAAAAAAGTACATTTAAAGCAAGAAAAATAATAATTTGCATTTCTATAGCACCTTTCACAACCTCGGGACATCCCAAAGTGCTTTACAGCCAATTAAGTACTTTTGTAGTGTAGTCACTGTTGTCATGTAGAAAATGGGGCAGTCAATTTAAGGGTTGTGTTTTAATCACACGAGTTTGTAAAAAAAATACATTAAGACAAAAAATGGCTAAAATGCTAATTTTCCCCAAAGACAGTAAACAATAAGCAATTCATTAGTTTGACTCAGAAATCAACAAACCCCTCATACTCATTGTGTTGGTAGGTCCCTGGTTCCGGGTGCTCAGCTGAGGTTGTCTAGCACAGGTTCTGCTCTCTGCTTCTGAACAAGGGGACATAAAAGATAGGAACAGAGACACAGAAGCGGTCAGGTTTTAAAACAGAAAGCTGCATGGGCGAGTTCTAACCAGGCTAGAACGAGAATGCAGGAAGGTAGTTAGGAGTTATTTTGTTTACATCAAGCAAGACAACTCCCTGATTTGGGGAAGTGTAGCGAGTTGGTTATTTTTGCATTATTACATGAAGACAAATGTTACAGATTGAACTAAGTTGAGTTTGATCACAACTGTTGCTGTGTATGTTCACTCACTCTGAAATAAAGTAGCTGAATGATTTGCATCTGGTTACATCTTACCAAGTGCTTCCTCAGTCTGCCTTCAGAAAGTTTGGAGAGGCACATATGCAAAAAACATGAATATCCATTTAAGATCACATGGGTGTACTGTTGTTAGACACAGGGTTATGTCATTGTATAGTTAGGTATTGGACAGTAAGGGCACGCCCCTAAACATAGGATGCTCATACTGCTTATGCAAGTGAATGGCACCGCTGCACCTGAGAGAATATCTAACCCAAGACCCTAAACTTGTAACATAACATAAATTAGTATAGACTGAGAATCGAACCCAGGACTTTTTTGCCTGTATGGTTCTGTACCATAAAACACGGTGTATTTACCCCTTCAACCAATAGGGATGTTGTCTTCCCCATGTATTCCTCTGTGTTAACTCAAAGCTTGCTTCATAATTTAGAAGCAAGAAGAGCCAACTGAGGATATAAGAGATGATACTAAATAGAGACAGGTAAAAATCTTCTAATAAAAGAAAGAAGTGCATTTATATAGCAAGTCCACAAGAGGTCCCAAACTGCTTCACAGCCAGTGAAGTACTTTGCAAGTGTAGTCACTGCTGTAATGCAGGCAAACGCGGCAGCCCATTTATGCACAACAAAGTCCCATAAATAACAATGATAGCTGTTTCTATTTTTGGTGATGTTGGTTGAGGGATAAATGTTGCCCAAGACACTGGGAGAACTCCCCTGCTCCTCTTCAAATAGTGCCATGGAATCTTTTACGTTCACCTGAGAAGCAGACAGTCTTGGTTTAACGTCTCAGTTGAAAGATGGCACCTCTGACAGGGAACACTCCTTCAGTACTGCGTTCAAGTGCCAGCCTGGATTATGTGCTCAAGTCCCTGGTGTGGGGCTTTAACACATGACCTCCTGACTCGGAAGCAAGCTACCACTGAGCCAAGGCAAACACCAACACTGAAATTTTACAGGAATGTTTTTTGCGGATTTGTGTCATTCCTTTACTGTACGAGTTGGAAGGGAAGCTTCATGACAACCGAGTACACACCATCCACACAGCACCTCGTGCGACCCGTTTTCAAAATCATAATTTAACACAGGAAGTGTTTAAAGAATATTGCCTCCTCTATCCCCCACCTGCAGAGAATTAATCCAACTGTCTCCTACCTCTCCTGATGGAATTCCAGTGCCTTCTAAACTGCTCTCATGGAACCCTAGTGCTTTCCAACTACCTTGACCTAATGGCCCGTGCCTCTTACCTGACCCGATGGAACCCCAGCTTTTCTCACTCGCCCTAATGGGACTCCAGTGCTGATCACTTTCTCTGATGGTCCACAGTGCTTCTGACTTGCTCCAATGGGATCCTAGCGTGTCTCAATTGCCCCAATGAAACCCAATTTACTTTTTGAGATGTTGAGCAATAAACAAGGAGATGTCAAGACATAGCGCTGGACTTGCCCTACACCACCAGAGGTCTCAATCGATAAATTCTAATTCTGTAACCATTTTTCAATCCAGGGTCGAGATATTTTCAGCATCACTGTGCGAACTATGACAACCCCATTACAGAGACTGAACACCTGTCCTGAGGTAAGACAGAAGGTTTACTAGGCTCATTAGCCCGAAAATTCCTCCAAGTGGGGAAGGGGATCTGCCAGTTTCCCTTATCTCTGATGATAGACCAGCAGTGTCCCCAGGAAAGCAGTAGAGACCTGGATGTGGTGCATCTCGACTGCCTTTGGGCATTTCATAAATGCCTTGTAGGAAGGCAGAACCTCAGTCCACTCCTTACAAGGCAAATGACAGATGGGGGACAGAGCTAGGAGTGGGGATTCCCTAAACTAGGAGTTCCTGCTTCTCAGACTCCAGTGGAATCCGGTGCAGTAGTGGCGGTCGGTATCCTGAGTGAGGGGAGACATACCAGACTCCCAAGGGCATATGGGGGCCCCACCAGTGGGTTCCAGGTCAAGTACCTGGACCCCCAAAGATAATTTTAAAAAACTGCAGATCAGTCCTTTGTTCAGGGGCTCAGTAGGACCATTGCTGGGGTCTAGTGGGGTATGGGCTGGGTAACACCCCCAACAGGTAGGAAAGTGCCAAAGTTTCCGGCAGGCATGGGCAGGGGCCAGAGATGTGCCCAAAGTGGCGCTTGCTCTTGCCTGACCCATGCCAATGAAGCGCCCTCCCACTGACCTGCAAACTCCAGTGAGGTCACCGCTGAAGATCACCATCAGGCACAATCCCAATGTAATACAAAAGCAAAATACTGCAGGAAATCTGAAATAAAAACAGAAAATGCTGGAAACACTCCGCAGGTCAGGCAGCACCTGTGGAGAGAGAAACAGAACGTTTCAGGACGATGACCTTTCATCAGAACTGGAAAAGGTTAGAGATGTAACAGGTTTTAAACAAGGACAGAGGCAGGGAAAGGGGGAGGGGAGGAAAGAACAAAAGGGAAGGTCTGTGATAGGGTGGAAGGCAGGAGAGATTAAATGACAAAAGGGATGACGGTGAAAGGAGATGGTAACGGGACAAGTAAAGAAACAAAAGATGAGTCTAGAGGAGGTGTAAATGGGAATAGCAGAAGCATCAGCAACAGCTGCCATCAAAAAAGTGGGGCAGAGGTTATGATTTGAAATTTGTCGAACTTGGTGTTGAGTTCGGAAGGCTGTAAACATAAGAACATAAGAAATAGGAGCAGGAGTAGGCCAATCGGCCCCTTGAGCCTGCTCCGCCATTCAATAAGATCATGGCTGATCTGATCCTAACCGCCAATCCACTATCACAGAACCATCTCCTGAATCTAACAGAATTAGACACACGAAATAGGAGCAGTATCAGGCTACACAGCCCCTGGGCCCACTCCGCTACCCACAGGGCCATGACCGATCCGAACCTAGACTCATGTCCAAATTCCTGCCCGCTCCCCGTAACCCTTAATTCCCTTTACTTCTAGGAAACTGTCTATTTCTGTTTTAAATTTATGTAATGATGTAGCTTCCACAGCTTTTTGGGGCAGCATATTCCATGGACCTACCACCCTCAGTGAAGTAGTTCCTCCTCATCTCAGTTTTGAAAGAGCAGCCCCTTATTCTAAGACTATGCCCCCTAGTTCTAATTTCACCCATCATCGGGAACATCTTCCCCGCATCCACCCGATCCAACCCCTTCACAATCTTATATGTTTCAATAAGATCGCCTCTCATTCTTCTGAACTCCAATGAGTAGAGTCCCAATCTACTCAACCTCTCCTCATATGTCCATCCCCTCATCCCCGGGATCAACCGAGTGAACCTTCTTTGTGCTGACTCGAGAGCAAGTATGTCCTTTCTTAAGTATGGACACCAAAACTGTACGCAGTATTCCAGGTGCGGTCTCACCAATACCTTGTACAACTGAAAGTGCTTAAAAGAAAGATGAGATGTTGTTCCTCGAGCTTATGTTGAGATTCATTGGAACAGTGTAGGAGGCTGTGGACAGAGAGGTCAGAGAGGGAGTGTTCCGGAGAATTAAAATGACAGACGATCGGAAGCTCAGGGTCACGCTTGCGGACTGAACGGAGGTGTTCCGCAAAGCGGCCACCCAATCTGCGTTTGGTCTCCTAAATGATAGAGGAGACCGCATCGTGAGCAGCAAATACAGTATACTAAATTGAAAAAAGTAACCTTAGCTCCAGTGGAAAAAGTCCTGAATTCTCGAGCTTCTTGTCATGATTGTAACCTCTTATCCCTGGTAACATCCTAGTGAATCTAAGCGGTATCTTTTCTATAGCTTTTATATCCTTCCTATAAAGGATGCTCAAAACTGTACACAATACTTCAATTGCAGCCTAAGATCTTTTAGAAGTTCAACATTACCTCCTTGTTTTTGTATTCAATGCCCTAAACACAACACCAAGGCCGCAAAATTCCAGTGCTTAGCCCCAGCAGTTAAGGCCGGTTTCCGGGAAAAAATGGTGGCCGCCTCGCTTCCGCCGACTTCTGGCATGGGCTGCGCTGGTCGCCATCTTGGGAAGGGCGTTAGCGCAGCTGTTGCCTGTGTGGGGCGGAAGAATTCAAATGAGGCAGATCGTGATGTTAATCAGCATGAAACGCTGAATTGCCACACAACATGCCATTTTGGACATCGCCGCTCCACTGTTCGCCCTCTCCTAAACACGCACCAGCTGAACGTGCATTCACTGCACAAGGGGATAAATGTGAGGTTATCCACTTTG
Organism: Somniosus microcephalus; assembly: GCF_052327205.1. NCBI lineage: Eukaryota > Metazoa > Chordata > Chondrichthyes > Squaliformes > Somniosidae > Somniosus > Somniosus microcephalus. Next base: position 26,532,629 of record NC_141005.1, on the reverse strand, counting down.
GTGGCAAAAACAGGAAGGCAGATTATTATCTGAATGGCAATAGATTAGGAGAAGGGGAAGTGCAAAGAGACCTGGGTGTTCTTGTGCACCAGTCGCTGAAGGTAAGCATGCAGGTGCATCAGGCGGTTAAGAAGGCAAATGGTATGTTGGCCTTCGTAGCAAGAGGGTTCGAGTACAGGAACAAGGATGTCTTGCTACAGCTGTACAGGGCCTTGGTGAGACCGCACCTTGAGTATTGTGTGCAGTTTTGGTCGCCTTACCTGAGGAAGGACGTTCTTGCCATGGAAGGAGTACAGCGAAGATTCACCAGGCTGATACCTGGGATGGCAGGAATGGCGTATGAGGAGAGATTGTGTTGATTGAGCTTATACTCACTGGAGTTTAGAAGATTGAGAGGGGATCTCATCGAAACCTATAAAATTCTGTCAGGCCTGGACAGACTAGATGCAGGAAGGATGTTTCTGATGGCCGTGGAGTCCAGAACCAGGGGTCATAGTCTAAGGATAAGGGCCATTTAGGACTGAAATGAGGAGGAATTTCTTCACCCAGAGAGTGGTGAACCTGTGGAATTCTCTGCCACAGAGGGCGGTGGAGGCCAGTTCATTAAATATATTCAAAAAGGAGTTGGATATATTTCTTAAGGCTAAAGGGATCAAGGGATATGGGGAGAAGGCAGGGACAGGGTACTGAATTTGGATGATCAGCCATGATCTCATTGAATGGCGGAGCAGGCTCGAAGGGCCGAATGGCCTACTCCTGCTCCTATCTTCTATGTTTCTATGACCCCCCACCAGCGCTGTTTAAAGGGACACAATCCAACTTTGAGGTAAGTTTCTTTTTGGTTTTGTACTAGATCCCGTACTGTTTTTCAGTAGTGCCTCAGTGTAAGCAAAATATAATGTTGGGAAAGTGTGCAGGGAGTGCTGCTGGATGTTGGGAAGGCATTGGCTCTTAAAGGAAGGCCTCTGACTACATCACTTGCTCCCAGTCATGGGGGCTCTACTTGCTGTCCCCCTCGTGCTGCAGCATGACAGGGGGACGGAGCAGATGCAGCAAAGACAAGCTTCTCACAAAGGGAGGAGGAGGCGAGGGAGGAGGGCTCTCAGCAGGAGGCGTTACTCACCTAAGGTCTTCAGGGAGCACTTCTCCTACCTGCACTTAAGCCAGGAGCAGTGTGTTTGGAGGATCTGCTTCACCAGGGCGGTGGTCACAGCACTCTTCCACCTCTTGGAATCAGATCTGCAGCCTCAGAGCAGGGTGATGACAGCGCTGCCAGTGGCCCTCAAGGTGACCGTGACCCTGAATTTTTTTGTTAACGGATCCTTTCAGGCTGGAACAGGCGACATAGCCAACTTCTTGCAGTTCGCTGTCCATTTCTGCATCCGGGACATCACAGAAGCTCTGTACTCCAGGAGAGGTGATTTCATTGTCTTCTCTCTGAACAGAGAGAAGCAGGAGGAGCACACACGTGGCTTTGCCTGGATATTGGGCTTCCCCATGGTGCAGGGCGCCATTGACTGCACACATATGGCTTTGCGGATGCGGCTTATCAATTTTGAGATGTACCACAACCGCAAAGGCTACCGCTCTCTTAATGTGCAGTTGGTGTGCGACCACGCCCAGCGTGATGGTGAATGCCCGGTATCTTGGCACCAGCCATGATGCCTTCATCCTGCGCCAGTCCGCTGTGCCAGCAATCTTCCAGCCACCACATCGAACCCGAGGGTGGCTGCTCGGAGACAAGGGCTATCCACTACAAGAGTCGCTGCCACTCCCACTCCCCCGGGGCAGTGTCTCAGCATTCCTAACCATCTGTTGTCACACAGATTGCATGGCAGCACGCTGATTTTGCATGACAGAAGTCTGAGCTTCCACTGCAGCAATCAGACGTTGGGTCACTTCTGCTTGTGCTGCAATGGGAGCTGCGACATTTCCAATCACACCCAGCATCATGGTTGAATCCATAATTTCTCTAATGGATTGCCCATCGTTTCCATCCTGGAAATCATGGGCTCCAAGCTCTGTGCAAAGCACCGTGCAACGTTGGAGCTGGACTCCTCCAGGTTCCTTGACAGTGACAAGAGGCTCTCTGGCAGGCCTGCCATTGCACCAAGCATTTGTGTGTCCATGGCCATCACCCACCCCATCGAAGTCCTTATCTGAGTCCTGTGCAGCAGAACTCGTGTGTGACCTCACCCTCCGGGGAGCTGGCACCTATGCTACCTTTTCCCCTTGGCCTGGCTGCAGCCCACTCGTGCTCAGTGACTCACCACGTGCAGATCCTGCCCCATACTACCCTATAAAATTCATGCTGTCCCATTTTCTGAGCTGGTGCCTGGGAGTGTCCGATCGAGTGACGGTGCCTCTTCTCCATCACTCTCCTCCTCTACTTCTGGCTGAAGACGTTGGGCTGCTAGCAGTTCTTTTGTATCTGAAAGGAGAAAGGCATAAGGGTCGGTTTGTGGTGAGGGGAGGGGGAAAGCAAGACATCATCAGCAGCTTGTAAGTGAGAAGAGATTGTGGAATGAGGGGGAAGGGAGATGCGAGAAGAAGGATTAGGTGTGAGCGTACCGTCATCATCAATGGTTTCAGCATCACCCCGGGCCACGGCCTCAGTGTCGGCCCCTCCAGTTATCTCCAGCACAGTCTCCTCCATGGGGATTAGGTTGTGCAGTCGTTGCTACTCTCTCCGATTAAAACAATTACCCTCTCTCACCCTGGCCGCTCCCCCTGGTACGGCCCTCATCTTTGCTCCCTTAAGTCCGAAGAATGCAGACTTGAACAGATATGGCGGACAACTGGTTTAGCCATGCACCGCCAGATCTGGCTGGACCACATAAAGTATCATCGGGTCGTGCTCTCATCTGCCAATATTGCTCACTATTCCAGAATCATTCTGGAATGCAAAGATAAACCCCGGCTCCTATTCTCTACTGCTAACCATCATCTTAAACCCCCCTTCCCTCTCTCCTCCACCCTCACCTCCGACAACAAGTGTGAGGAGCTCATGGACTTCTTTGTCTCTAAGATTGAGACCATCCGTTCAGCTGCCTCTGCCACTTCCCTTCCTTCCCCTAGCCCACTGGGCCAAACTTCCTGTAAGGTTGCCCCCTGGTCTAGCCCTGAATTCACATCTTTCTCCAATTTCTCTCTGATCTCCCCTCATGACCTCTCTGTGCTCATCTTGTCCATGTGATCCACCTCCTGCTCCCTCGACCCTATTCCCACCATACTGCTGACCACCCAATTTCCTTTTCTGGTCTCCATGTTAGCTGACATTGTTAGCAGTTCTCTCTCCTCAGGTGCTGTCCCCCTCTCCCTCAAATCTGCCATCATCACCCCTCTCAAAAAAGCAACCCTTGACCCCTCCGTCCTTGCAAACTACCGCCCCATCTCCAACCTCCCTTTCCTCTCCAAAGTCCTTGAATATTTTGTCGCCTCCCAAATCCATGCCTATCTTTCCCTCAATTCCATGTTTGAATCTCTCCAATCAGGTTTCCGCCCTTGCCACAGTTTCGAAACGGCTCTCATCAAAGTCACAAATGACATCCTTTGTGACTGTGACAAATGTAAACTATCCCTCCTCGTCCTTCTTGACTTGTCTGCAGCCTTTGACACGGTTGACCACTCCATCCTTCTCCAACGCCTCTCCACCGTCGTCCAGCTGGGTGGGACTGCACTCGCCTGGTTCCATTCTTATCTATCGAATCGTAGCCAGAGAATCACCTGCAACGGCTTCTCTTCCTGCTCCTGCATCATTATCTCTGGTGTCCCCCAAGGATCTATCCTTGGCCCCCTCCGATTTCCCATCAACATGTTGCCCCTTGGCGACATCATCCGAAAACACAGCGTCAATTTCCACATGTACGCTGACACCCAGCTCTACCTCACTACCACTTCTTTCAACTCCTCCACGATCTCTAAATTGTCAGACTGCTTGTCCAACATCCAGTTCTGGGTGAGCAGAAATTTTCTCCAATTAAATATTGGGAAGACCGAACCATTGTTTTCAGTTCCCACCACAAACTCCGTTCCCTAGCCACTGACTCCATCCCTCTCCCTAACATCTGTCTAAAGCTGAACCACACTGTTCGCAACCTTGGTGTCATATTTGACCCTGAAATGAGCTTCCGACCACATATCCACAGCATAACTAGAAACGCCTATTCCCACCTCCGTAACATTGCCCGTCTCCGCCCTTGCCTCAGCTCATCCGCTGCTGAAACCCTCATCCATGCCTTTGTTGCTTCTAGACTTGACTATTCCAATGCACTCCTGGCTGGCCTCCCACATTCTACCCTACGTAAACTTGAGGTCATCAAAAACTCGCTGCCCATGTCCTAACTCGCACCAATCCCGTTCGCCCATCACCCCTGTGCTCGCTGACCTACATTGGCTCTCGGTTAAACAACACCTCGATTTCAAAATCCTCATCCTTGTTTTCAAATCCCTCCATGGCCTCGCCCCCTCCCTATCTCTGTAATCTCCTTCAGCCCCACAACTCCCACGAGATATCTGTGCTCCTCTAATTCTGGCCTCTTGAGCATCCCTGATTATAATCGCTCAACCATTGGTGGCCGTGCCTTCTTTTGCCTAGGACCTAAGCTCTGGAATTCCCTGCCTAAACCTCTCCACCTCGCTACCTCTCTTTCCTCCTTTAAGATGCTCCTTAAAACCTACCTCTTTGACGAAGCTTTTGGTCACCTGCCCTAATTTATCCTTATGTGGATCGGTGTCAAATTTTTTGTCTTTTAATACTCCTGTGAAGTGCCTTGGGACGTTTTACTACATTAAAGGCACTATATAAATACAAGTTGTTGTTGTGAACGACCTTGGCCTGCAAGAGAAAGGGAAGTGTGTCAGTGTGTGTAGTGCAATATGTTTGGGTGCTGTGCCTGTCATGGTTGAATAGCTGGCAGTGTGCGCAAGGTGTGAGGTGTGGGTGTGAGGCTTGCAGCAGTGGTAAATGTGCGAGGGTGAAGTGAAGCAATGATTGTGAGGTATGAGTCGTGATTGCTAGAGATTGTTGGTAGTTGAGTAATAGGGGTGTGGTGCATTGAGCAGTGTGTGAGGCAAGTGGTGCAGTTGGTGGGATATGGCGTTTGAAGGTGCATTCACTCACCTTGACCACTCGAGTAAGGTCATTAAACCTCTTGCGGCACTGGATCCAGGTCCTGGGGGCAACACTGGTGGCACTGATGGCTTCCGCTATTTCCTCCTACGGTGTGCCTGGAAGGCCTCCTGCCCCCCTGCGGTTACAGGACCTGTCTCCTCCTGTACACCCTCTGCACCAAGGCCTCCAGTGCTGCATCGGAGAACCGAGGTGCATGCTCTCTCCCCTGTTGAGACATATTTATTTGACTAGCTCCACCAAGAATGAGGTCCTTCTGATTCAGAGCACCTCCCCTTTAAGAAGTGCAGAACAGCCTGTGACTCTGCAGACAACCTTTAAATGGAGAGCAGACTGCGCAGAATATTGGGCCCCCTGTTGAGAGCCGAGCCAACCAGCAGCATGTTTAGTGTTGAGCTCAGCGCTCCAATCATTACAATGAGCAGGCAGCATGAATTTTGTGTGCTGCCTGTACTACAGTCAATGGGCGCCGGCCGATCACGCATCACGATTCCCGCGCCCATTTTCTGGCCTAATCGAATTTTGCCCCCCCGGGAATTCTACTTGCCCATCAGTCAGCTCAGGGCAGTCATAAATCACTTCGGACATGATAGTCACCCGATTCTACAGCACATTAAGTTGTAGATGCTGCCGCTGAGGAGCACGATACGTGTTTGTCCATATTCTCCACGTGGTCAGTTCTCAGTCTCATTGGTTTTAATGAAAGATGCCATCTGTAACATTAACCTGTCTTTTCTTTTGCAGATGCTGTACATTTACAGCACTTTCACTTTTTTTATTTCAGATTTCTCACTGCTCTTTGTATCGGTTCTTGTAATTGGATGTTATAGAATCCTAATTTAATGGGGCGAAACATTGTTCCAAGGATTGTAGTTTAATTGTGGTTTGTTGACATTTTAGGACTGCGTCCCCAATTTAAAAACATTTTCTTTAAAATTTAAAACTTTTCCTTTAACAAAAGTGGTTATTTCCCTATTAAATTCTTCCTTAGAGTGACCATGTTCCTGGATCTACATGCACGTCTGACTTAGATTGTGTGGTTGGAGAAATGGAATTGCTTGGAAATGATACAGTATGAACAGACTAGTGTGAGGGGGGAGGGTGTAAGATTATCACGGATCAGTTGGTTTTTAGAATACTTGTTTTCTATCTTTAGTGATCTAATCATCAGTGATGGATTTATTATTGTGTGTAAGAATTAAATGTAAAATGGCTGTATTTGTAAACTGTATGTAATGGTAGCCTAAATTATATCAGACATGTAACCATTTGCCTATAATTAAAGTCTGTGAGGAAACCGAAACCCAGACAGCCTGGGGTGAGAAGGAAGCCTGCTATAGTTGAATAGGGAATCTGTGAGTGATTTAACAAAAATTGGATATTAGCCAACAGTAAGGATGGGGCATAGAGTGGAGCTGGCTATATATGGGAACCAAGATCTGTTGTAGTTGTAACCATGTTGGAATGTTATGAGAATGAAAAAGGGAGGACTGGTGTCTGGCTGTAAGCTCAAACATGGGCCTCTACAGGACCATCAAGGACGCCTACTCTCTCTAGTATGGAGACATGTTGCCATAACTGTCCCAGATATCAGTCTTGGTGGTCAAAAACAGATGACCTTACGTGGCGGGGTGGCGGGGGGGAGTGGGAGTTGAAGGACAGGCGAGTAATAAGAGGTGGAATGAGTTACATAATCATTATGTCATTAAACATTATGGACGGAAAATATTCTTTTAGGTTCCTAACTTCCTAAATGCAGAGTGGGGAAGCAAGGCAAGGAGTCTGTCGCATATTGCAAGCTTCAGGAACTTTGCTCTGACTGCTGAATGCTCTGACGGGTATTGCCTGTCCCTGTGGACTTGGGAACTGCCCTTCCTTAAGAATCACTCTTTTAATCTGCAAAACATTTGTACTTCTCTCTCCACAGGTACTGCCCCCTTCCCTTCATATCTGGCGTCATCACCCCTCTCCTCAAAAAAAAAAAAACACCTTTGACCCCTTTGTCCTTGCAAACTACTGCCCCATCTCCAACCTCCCTTTCCTCTTCAAATTCCTTGAATGTACTGTTGCCTCCCAAATCCGACCACATATCCGTGCCGTCACCAAGGCCACCTACTTCCACCTCTGTGACATCGCCTGACTCCAACCCTGCTTCAGCTCATCTGCTGCTGAAACCCTCATCCATGCCTTTGTTACCTCTAGACTTGACTATTCCAGTGTTCTCCTGGCCAGCCTCCCATCTTCCATCCACCATAAACTTGAGCTCATCCAAAACTGCTGCCCGTATCCTAACTCGCACCAAGTCCTGTTCACCCATCACCCCAGTGGTCACTGACCGACATTGGCTCCCAGTCCGGCAGCGCCTCAATTTTAAAATTCTCATCCTTGTTTTCAAATCCTTCCATGGCCTCGCCCCTCTCTATCTCTGTAACCTCCTCTAGCCCTACAAACCTCCAAGACCTCTACTCTCCTCCAATTCTGGCCTCTTCTGCATCCTCTATTTTAATTGTTCCGCCATTGGCGGCCATGCTTTCAGCTGCCTAGGCTCTAAGCTGTGGATTTCCCTCCCTAAACCTCTCTGCCTCTTTTTCCTCCTTTAAAGTTCCACCTGAAGCAATGAGCTTCCTCTGCTGACATCATTTTAACAAACGAGTTTGAATAAACATTGTTTTAATAAAAAGATTAATTTAAAAGTTTGGGTTGTAATCAATAATGTTTACAATGTATTTCCCTGCACAGGAATGAAAACCAGGAGATGTGTAACTTACCATGACTCGATAAAGACATGTGAGGTCTACGCTTGGTGCCCAGTGGAGAATGGACCATCTATAAGGTGGCACAAAACGCTTGAAAGTTGCTGCTTATTACTAGTCACTGGTGTAGTTGTGGCAGACTGCTCAAAATGGGATTCAACAGTAACTCAATGGTAGTTATTCCAAAATGGCTTCCAGGCACAACCTGACTTTACTCAAATGTAAGAAGTCACACAACACCAGATTATAGTCCAACAGCTTTATTTGAAATCACAAGCTTTCGGAGCGCTGCTCCTTCTTCAGGTGAAGTGGAGAAATGCATAAAGACACAGCTTATATAGTCAGAGAATCATGTCAGATGTTTACAGGTAACCTTTCCAACTGCCATTTATCGCACCTCGGCAGAGAGATAATCACAGCAGTCAAAAGGTGTGAATGGTGTCCAAACAGGTCAGTCAGGGAAACATTACATCAAAGAACAATGAGGTGGGGTCACAAGGGGTCAAATATTGCAGATGCTGGGGTCTGTATGAAAAACAAAAAAACAGGCTTCCACCCTAACAGCTTCCACCCTAACCACGTTAAAGAAGCCATCCCCTATGGACAAGCCCTGCGAATACACAGGATCTGCTCAGACGAGGAGGAACGCGATGGACACCTACAGACACTGAAAGACGCCCTTGTAAGAATGGGATATGACGCTCGACTCGTCGATCGACAGTTCCGACGGGCCACAGCGAAAAATCGCATAGACCTCCTCAGAAGACAAACACGGGACACAACCAACAGAGTACCCTTCGTCGTCCAGAACTTCCCCGGAGCGGAGAAACTACGCCATGTTCTTTGCAGCCTTCAACATGTCATCGATGACGACGAACACCTCGCTAAGGCCATCCCCACGCCTCCACTACTCGCTTTCAAACAGCCGCCTAACCTCAAACAGACCATCGTTCGCAGCAAATTACCCAGCTTTCAGGAGAACAGCGACCACGACACCACACAACCCTGCCACAGCAACCTCTGCAAGACATGCCAGATCATCAACACAGATACCATCATCACACGTGAGGACACCACCCACCAGGTACATGGTACATACTCATGTGACTCGGCCAACGTTGTCTACCTCATACGTTGCAGGAAAGGATGCCCCGGAGCATGGTACATCGGCGAGACCATGCAGACACTGCGACAACGGATGAACGGACACCGCGCAACAATCACCAGGCAGGAGTGTTCCCTCCCAGTCGGGGAACACTTCAGCAGTCAAGGACATTCAGCCTCCGATCTTCGGGTAAGCATTCTCCAAGGTGGCCTTCGAGACACACGACAACGCAAAATCGTCGAGCAGAAACTGATAGCCAAGTTCCGCACTCATGAGGACGGCCTCAACCGAGATCTTGGGTTCATGTCACGCTACATGTAACCCCACCTGATGCAGGGTCATCCAGACTCGAGTCGACATTGGCTTGTTCTCTCTACACAGATGCGGCCGGACCTGCTGTGATTTCCAGCCAAAAAAAATGTTTTTTGTCTTTTTTTGTTTTTCATACAGACCCCAGCATCTGCAATATTTGACCCCTTGTGACCCCACCTCATTGTTCTTTGATGTAATGTTTCCCTGACTGACCTGTTTGGACACCATTCACACCTTTGACTGCTGTGATTATCTCTCTGCCGAGGTGCGATAAATGGCAGTTGGAAAGGTTACCTGTAAACATCTGACATGATTCTCTGACTATATAAGCTGTGTCTTTATGCATTTCTCCACTTCACCTGAAGAAGGAGCAGCGCTCCGAAAGCTTGTGATTTCAAATAAAGCTGTTGGACTATAACCTGGTGTTGTGTGACTTCTTACATTTGTCCACCCCAGTCCAACTCCGGCATCTCCACACCATGACTTTACTCAGCAATGGGCTGCTGTAACTAAATATCAGGCAGATGGAATGAAATGGCTGTAACAACTGTGCCCCAGGTGGAATCAAGTCTTGTTCTCACTGATGTCTGTTAATGCAGTGTCCAAAATGAGTTGGGTGCAAGGCATGGAAGTCCTGAAAAGGGAACAGAAGAATACAAGCCTAAATTGACAATAGAGATTAAAAGAAACTTTTCCCCACAGAATAGTGAATATATGGAACAGATTCCCAGCTATGCGATGCATTTTTATTGGTCTTACTCCAGCAGCAGGGGCAGTGTGCAGTGGGCTTTGCATCTGTCTGAGTCACACTAACTTCAGGTTTCCTGTCCCATTACTCATTCAGGTTGAGCTCCCAGCAGGGAGACTGCCAGTCACAGGGAGCTCATTGATTGGCATACCTGGCAGTGCAGCAGCCAAAATAGAGTCCCGAGATTTCTGGAGGCAGCAGAAATCTCAGAACCAGTTGGGGGAGGAGTAAGTCTATCCGAGTTTGCAGATGACACTAAGGCCTAGAAATTGGGTATAGCCCCGTTTGGGGCGCTAGTTCTGGCGAAGCGCAAAGCCTAGCGCCAGTCGCGATTTAGCGCCACCTGGCACGATATTGGGTCGTTGCGCCCCTGAGGGTGATTGCGGCGCTAAATCAGGCACTGCACGAGGCTCTTAAGGCGCTAACCCGGCGGAGCAACCCAATTTAGCGGCAGCGGGGCACAGTGCAGGTGCTGTCAATAATCACTTTCCCTGAGACACACTGGCACCGGCCAGCTCTTAAAGGGGCAGGTCAATTGGCATCACCAGACACACTCACTGCCTTGTAGGCCTTCAAAGCGGTGGGAGCCTAACTGTGGTGCACCAGCCTAGCAAGACATGGAAAGGGTGAGGCAGAGGGCGGAACACCTCACTGATGGGGCATTGGATGCTTTGGTTGGCGCAGTGGAATCAAGGCCAAGGAAGATGGTCGGAATGTGATTTATGTTTTGGACAGTCTCCCGGGTGTGAGAGGCAGTTATGTGTCAGTGTTGCTTTCTGTTGCCATAGCTTTTTCATGTTTGAAGGAATCACATTTTGTGTAATGAAACACTTTCTTCATTTACAATGGCCATGCCTTCTATTTACATGCATCTTGCCCTTCACAGGCTTGGGGGTATCAGACCGGTTCCATTCCTGTTCTTGGAATGGCAGCAAGCATTCCGTGAGAGGGGCCTAGAAGCTACTTCTGATCAGCCTCTGACGTGCAGCCTGAGAAGAGCTGCTCGCGTAGAAGTTCAGGCCAGCAGGCATCTTCTCAGCCACCAACAGAGATGTCCTTCACCTTATCTGAGGCTGCAGATCTGGCTGAAGCAGCTGGCACAGCACAGTCACCACCTCCTTTCTAAATCGCAGCCTTCTGACACACTGCTCCTCCGGCATGTTCATGTAGGAAAACTGCTGTCGGAAAACCCTGCCAGTGTAAGGTCTGCTGTGGCGACGTCTGCTGGCCCTCCTCCGTTTGGCCATGCCCGCCCCCCTCTCCCAGCATCTCAGTGCCCTTTCCAGATGATTCAGCAGCAGGACGTTCCCCTCCAATGCAGCCCCCATAATAAGTGCCCACAGGAAGGTTCCCCGTTGTCAAGGCTCACCAACAGCAAGGTGATGGTCAGAAGGCTGAAGATCGTCTGCCTGCGCTGTCTCAGTGGTCAGATGGCTCTCAGTGTGCAGCTCAGCAACTCTTTGTAGCTCTCGATAAAGTTGTGCTCCAAAAATGGCTGCCGCTTTTAAACCACACCAGTCCCCTTTAAATAACGCTCCTCCAGCCCGAGAGCGACTTGGTAAGGTCCAGGAAAGCTGTCACTATTAGCGCCAGGCGCTACGGAGGGGGGCGCCACTGAATTTCCGGTCCGGGGCACCCAAAAGGCGTTGCACACTCAAATGACGTCCTAATCAGCCTGCGCCCATGAGCGGGCGCTAAGATTTAGTGCCGGCGCTAAATGCATGCTCAATATGGGGCTAGGCGCCTTGCGCCCGCCTGGAAATTGGCTAGCGCCCCACTTCTCAGCCTCTTTAGGCGTTAATCAGTGGCGCTAACAACCGAATTTCTCCCCCTAAGTTAAGAAGCACTGTAAGTTGTGTAGTTGGGAACAGGAAGTTACAAAGCTACGTAGACAGACTAAGTGAGTAGGCAAAACTTTGGCAGATGGATATACACATTTCATGGGGACTTCACTGAGGATTGCATACACCTGCAGAGACATCACTGAAAGCTTTATACATGTATGGGTCATCACTGGGGATTATCACTGGGAATTTGCTCCAGGGTTCTCCTGATTAGCTACCGTAACTTTGCTGGTAGATCAGTGGAAACCCTGTTTATGGGTCTGTCTGGAGCTTCCGCTGATCTTCCACTGAAGTTACAGTGGATGAGTGGGAGAATCCCTCAGGAAATTCCCAGTGTATGTACTTATTTAGGGACATCACTGAGCGTTATATACATATGTAGGGGTATTACTGAGGTTTATGTATGTGTATTGCAGACACTTTTGAGGGTATGTACTTGAATAAAGGACATGACTGAAGGTTACATATGGCTTTACTGAGGCAGCTGTAAAACTACAGCTGCCTCAGCTGTGGCCAGCTAACTCAGTAAAGGTTATTGGATCAACTCTGAGTTCTTTCTGGTCTGTATGGCTCAGCTATTCACTGCTGTAATCGTCTAAGCAATCAGGAGCTGTATTATATCTACATATACTAGTCAATGCTGTGGTGTTGCACAGGATTATTCTGATAAAATGGTCTCCCTCTTAACTCTGTGTCGTCTTAGTGTTGGTGTCTTTCTGCTAACGGAAGCTCCCACCGTTCCAATGACGATATTTGCTTTGTACAGGTCAGGTGGAGATTCTGCCATTACAAGGCATATCAAAACCTCCTAGAAACAGTGGAGATCTAGCACAATTGGTTCTTCACCATTTTCTGGTGGTTCTGCCTGTTTCCCACCAGAGTTGCAGTGGGAGACTGGTAGAATATCTACAGATCTTTGGGCCCATCAAGCCGAAGCCCAGGTTTTTGGGAGAGACTGAAGTAGAAACTTTAGTGAAGATATTGGGCCGTATTTTCTGATCGGAGGCTTCCTGCGTGCGAAGGCCTCCGACCTGGAAAAATCTACAGATTTACCCGAGGGCTCCCGAGGTCCGGACACTTCCGATCCTGGGCCTTTCCAATGGGAAATGCGCAGGGCCCACGTATCCCAGAGGCACATGCGGTTCACAAGGGTCCCTGGGATCACGTGGGCCATGGGGAGCCAATTAAAGAAGGGAATCTCCCTTCATACACTTGACAGACAGACCCGTCAAATATATGAATGGAGATCACCCCAAAACACTAAAACATTAAATAAAATTTAAAAAACTACATCACATTTTTAAAATTAGTTGAAATTACAATAAATTAAATATTGTAAACAAAAATTTAATTTTTTGAAAGAAATAATTGAAGTTTTTTATGGGGCTAAAAATAAACTTACCTTTTTTGAGATTATTTAAAAATGATAAATGAGTGGGAAAAAAATGATTTTTTAAAACTTTTTTAAAATCTTAGGCTGGTAAAAGCAAGGCCGTACGCCTGCTTTTACCAGGCGTAAGATTTCTAAGAGTTTTCAGCGGGTGGAGGTTCTCCAGAAAGCGGAACCCTCCGCCCGCAGAGGCCCTTCTCCAGGGCAGGCCTCCGATCTGCCAAGAGCATTCCTGACAGTTCGGAAATGCCGGTTTTCAGCGCATGCGCTTGGCATGCATGAAACTGGCATTTCCGATGTACCTACGGGTGTGTACACAGCTCATACACACCCGTAGGGATCGGAACATACGACCCATTAAAAGACAAGAAGACTATTCAATGGATTAAATTAACCATGTTATGGGGAAATATGTAATTTATTTGATTTTCTTTCCTTTTGTTTAAAGCTTCATTTTGGACATTAGAAATTTCAGTTAGAGGAAAAAATGGCGGATGACATTTCTTTCAGAAAGCATTTTCAGTATTTTATGGGGAAAGGATAGATATGAGTACCTTGCAAGGTGTCACTGAAACAGTGGGTGTTGGGTGAGAGAATTGTGGCACCTTCCACACTGAAAATCCTGTCACAGCACCACCTACAGGTGCAACAACTTGCACTTATATAATGCATTAAATGTAGAAAAACATCCCAAGTTGTTTCATAGAAAAAGGATACAAAGCCAAAGATGAAGCGATGAGGAGGGCTGACCAAAAGCTTGGTCAGAGAAATGGGTTTTAGGAAGGGTTTTAAAGGAGAAGGACTGGAGGGGTTTGGGAGGGAATTCCAGAGCAGGGGGTCTATGCCACCGAAAGCATGGCCACCAATGGTGTGAAGTGGGGTGGGGTGGGGGGCTTGTAGATAGGGGAGGGAAAGGTCATGAAATGAGTTCAGCATCAGAAGAAGAATTTTAAACTTCAGTTATTGAGGGACTGGAAGCCACTTTAGCTCAGTAAGGACAGGGAGATGGATGTCTGCATAGGACTTGGTGCGGGATACATAGAGGAACATAAGTACAGGAGTGGGCCATTCAGCCCCTGAACCTGTTCCGGCATTCAATTTGATTATGGCTGATCTGTACCTCAACTCTATTTACCCGCTTTGCTCCGCATCCCTTTATGCCCTTACCTAACAAAAATCTAGCGATCCTAGTCTGGAAAAATCCAATCAAACCAGCATTCACATCCTTTTAGGGGCAAGAACTCCAATTTCCATAACCCTATGTGGGAAAAACTGTTTCCTGAATTCACTCCTACATGGCCTAGCTTCACTTGTAAGATTATGCCCTCTTGTTCTGGAATCCCCACAAGCTGAAATATCAAATCCAGTTATCATTTTCTAGAGCTCGATTATAGCACCCTAAAACCATCTAAACACAAAGAAATACAAGCCAAGTTTATGTAATGTGTCCTCAAAATTTAGCCATTTAAGCCCTTTTCTGATAAATCTGTGCTGCACCCCTTCCACGGCCAATGTATCTTTCCTGAGGTTTGGTCCTCAAAACTGATTATAATACTCCAGATGTGTTTGACCAAGGCTCTGTACAACTGAAGCTTCAGTGAGTCTCTCCCTCTGTCTCTGCTCCTTCAGTGAATCTCTTCCTCTGTTTCTGCTCCTTCAGTGAATCTCTTCCTCTGTCACTGATCCTTCAGTGAGTCTCTCCCTCTGTCTCTGATCCTTCAGTGAGTCTCTCCCTCTGTCTCTGATCCTTCAGTGAATCTCTTCCTCTGTCTCTGATCCTTCAGTGAGTCTCTCCCTCTGACTGATCCTTCAGTGAGTCTCTCCCTCTGTCACTGATCCTTCAGTGAACCTCTCCCTCTGTCTCTGATCCTTCAGTAAGTCTCTTCCTCTGTCTCTGATCCTTCAGGGAGTCCCTCCCTCTGTCTCTGATCCCTCAGTGAGACTCTCCTTCTGTCTCTGATCCCTCAGTGAGTCTCTCCCTCTGTCTCTGATCCTTCAGTGAGTCTCTTCCTCTCCCTCTGATCCTCCAGGGAGTCTCTCCCTCTGTCACTGATCCTTCAGTGAGTCTCTCCCTCTGTCTCTGATCCTTCAGGGAGTCTCTCCCTCTGTCTCTGATCCTTCAGGGAGTCTCTCCCTCTGTCTCTGATCCTTCAGGGAGACTCTCCCTCTGTCTCTGATCCTTCAGCGAGTCCCTCCCTCTGTCTCTGATCCCTCAGTGAGACTCTCCTTCTGTCTCTGATCCCTCAGTGAGTCTCTCCCTCTGTCTCTGATCCTTCAGTGAGTCTCTTCCTCTCCCTCTGATCCTCCAGGGAGTCTCTCCCTCTGTCACTGATCCTTCAGTGAGTCTCTCCTTCTGTCTCTGATCACAAGAATGTAAGAAGTAAGAGCAGGAGTAGGCCATATGGCCACTCGAGCCTGCTCCGCCATTCAATAAGATCACGGCTAATCATCCATCTCAACTCCACATTCCTGCCTGATCTCCATATCCCTTGATTCCCCTAGAGTCCAAATATCTAACTATACCTGTATCAACCTTGAATATATTCGAAGAATCAGCATTCATAGCCCTCTGGGGCATAGAATTCCAAAGATTCACAAACGTCTGAGTGAAGAAATTCTTCCTCATCTCAATCTCAAATGGCCTACCCCTTATCCTGAGACTATGCCCCCTAGTTCTAGACACTCCAGCCAAGGGAAACAACCTCTCAGCATCTGCCCTGTCAATCCCCTTCAGAATCTTGTATGTTTCAATGAGATCACCTGTCATTCTAAACTCCAGAGAGTATAGGCCCATTCTACACAATCTCTCATCATAGGACAGCCCTCTCATCCCAGGAATCAATCTAGTGAACCTTCATTGCACCGCCTCCAAGGCAAGTATATCCTTCCTTAGATAAGGAGACTAAAACTGTGCACAGTACGTCAGGTGTGGTCTCACCAAGGCCCTGTACAATTGTAGCAAGACTTCCTTACTCTTATACTCCAACCCCCTTGCAATAAAGGCCAACATGCCATTTGCCTTCCTTATTGCTTGCTGAACCTGCATGCTAGCTTTCTGTGTTTCTTGCACGAGGACACCCAAATTTCTCTGAACACCAACATTTGAAAGTTTCTCACCATTTTAAAAATATTCTGTTTTTCTATTCTTCCTACCAAAGTGAATAACCTCACATTTCCCTACATTATACTCCACCTGCCACCTTACTGCCCACTCACTTAGTCTATCTATATCCCTTTGCAGACCCTTTGTGTTCTCCTCACAGCTTACTGTCCCACCTAGCTTTGTATCATCAGCAAACTTGGATACATTACGCTCGGTCCCTTCATCTAGGTCATTAATATAGATTGTAAATAGCTGAGGCCCCAAAACTGGTCCTTGCGGCACCCCACTAGTTACAGCCTGCCAATCTGAAAAAGATCCGTTTATCCCTACTCTCTGTTTTCTGTCCGTTAACCAATCCTCTATCCATGCTACTATATTACCCCCAAACCCATGAGCCCTAATCTTGCGTGGCAGCTTATTGAATGCCTTTTGGAAATCCAAATATACTACATCCACTGGTTCCCCTTTATCTACCCTGCCTGTTACATCCTCAAAAAACTCTAATAAATTTGTCAAACACGATTTCCCTTTCATAAAACCATGTTGATTCTGCCTAATCATGTTATGATTTTCTAAGTGACTTGATACCACTTCCTAAACAATGGATTCCAGCATTTTCCCGATGAGGGAGTCTCTCCCTCTGTCTCTGATCCTTCAGGGAGTCTCTCCCTCTGTCTCTGATCCTTCAGTGAGTCTCTCCCTCTGTCTCTGATCCTTCAGTGAGTCTCTCCCTCTGTCTCTGATCCTTCAGGGAGTCTCTCCCTCTGTGACTGATCCTTCAGTGAGTCTCTCCCTCTGTCTCTTATCCTTCAGTGAGTCTCTCCCTCTGTCTCTGATCCTTCAGGGAGTCTCTCCCTCTGTCTCTGATCCTCAGTGAGTCTCTCCCTCTGTCTCTGATCCTTCAGTGAGTCTCTCCCTCTGTGACTGATCCTTCAGGGAGTCTCTCCCTCTGTGACTGATCCTTCAGTGAGTCTCTCCCTCTGTGACTGATCCTTCAGGGAGTCTCTCCCTCTGTCACTGATCCTTCAGTGAGTCTCTCCCTCTGTCTCTGATCCTTCAGGGAGTCTCTCCCTCGGTCTCTGATCCTTCAGTGAGACTCTCCCTCTGTCTCTGATCCTTCAGAGAGTCTCTCCCTCTGTGACTGATCCTTCAGGGAGTCTCTCCCTCTGTCTCTGATCCTTCAGTGAGTCTCTCCCTCTGTCTCTGATCCCTCAGGGAGTCTCTCCCTCTGTCTCTGATCCTTCAGGGAGTCTCTCCCTCTGTCTCTGATCCTTCAGTGAGTCTCTCCCTCTGTCTCTGGTCCTTCAGTGAGTCTCTCCCTCTGTCTCTGATCCTTCAGTGAGTCTCTCCCTCTGCCTCTGATCCTTCAGGTATTGGAGGATAAGGTTGACACTTTTATAATGCGATCTCCTGTAAGAGCAGGTTGACATAGTTTGCATGTCCAACATACCAAATTTTCTTTGCTATAGATAGTGGGAATATCGTTGTATAAACTGGAGTTAATAAATAAGATTATGTTTAATTTAACAATTTATTTATTTTTCAATAATTTATAAAGCTTCACTTTTAAAACCAGGAATGATTGATATTTTATTAAAATAAAGATAGAAAGTTATTGGGTTATATTTTGCATGAATAACAATTTTAGACAGTCCTAACTTTGGGAAAAAATGCTCAGTTTATTGATTTATTGAACAGAATGTAACTTTTTAAAATACTATCAGGATTGTTGACTGTAAGCAATTCTGATTCTGTCGTGTTATTTATTCTTTATAATTTCTGACATTTTTATTCCCAGAGGAAACGTTCAGGAAAATAGAGAACTAAGTTATTTGAGAAGTTGTATATTTGATGAGGACACCAACCCCTATTGTCCTATTTTCCCATTGAGCTTCATTATTGAGAAAACAGGAGAGACTTTCGATAACCTCAGCAAAACGGTACAGCTATTTACGTTAATTGTTCTATAAACTTAGGTACCAAGAGTGTAATTTCTCTCTGTGACCTCACACTCATTAACTCTAAAACATAACAACAGGTTAGAACTGAGCCTGTTCTTTATATGAGGCCTTTGTGAATTTGAAAAAAAGACTTGCATTTATGTCGGCCTTATTGAGTTTCTTAGAAACAATACAAAATGCTAACACCATGGGCGTGATCTTGCCAGCCCTGGGGAGGCGGGTACAGAGGCGGGATTGCCAGGAAAATGGCAGAATCTCCAACCCGCCTCCGTGCCATCTTGCCAGGAGGCGGGTAGCCGACCCGCGCCGGGTCCCGTCTCCTTGGAGGCGGCAAGGGGATTACAGCCACTTAACAGCCTATTAACAGGCAGTTAACAGGCAGATAAGAGGATTATCCCCATTTTACCCACACAAGTGCGGGCTTCCCGAAGGCTGCGAACCCCGCCAGGGTCAGCGAGGCGAGCAGTGGGTCTGCGGGGGTCGGAGGGGTGGAAAAGTGCGCTGTGAAGGTAAGTGATGGGTGCAAGCGTGGAGAGGTGAGTATGTGAGGTAAGTGGAAAGTGTTAGAAAAAGTTTACTTACCTTTGTTCCTTCCTGCAGGCTTCAATCATTGGGGATGCGGAGAGTCTCGCACCTAATTTCAACCATCTAATTTCTGCTAAAGAAAGAGGTTTGATGAGTCTTAAATACAATAACTCATCAAACTACAGAGAACGTCAGTGTTTGACAGCGTCACAGAGCTATCAAACGATGACGATTCATCTGTCAAAAATTGAAATATCATACGCTGACGTTCTCTGTAACCGGCTTCCCCTTAATTGGCCTGCTGGGCGGGCTTAACTAGGTCAATCAAGGGAAAATAGCGTGGGTTGGCCACAAGTCGATGGAGGCAGGACTAAAACCCTACAAGTTGGAGTCCCGCCTCCAAAAGCTCCCCATTGGCAAAATCCAGCCCCATGTAATAACAGCTTAATTTGAAATGCAGTGACTGTTCATATGTTGACAAACACAGTAGCCACTTTGCATGCTACAAAAGCTAATAATATGAATGACCAATTAATTGGTACAGCACACAAACAGGTCACTCGGCCCAACAGCTCCATGCCGGTGTTTATGCTCCACACGAGCTTCCTCCCACCCTTCTTCAACAAACCCCATCAACATATCCTTCTATTCCTTTCTCTCGTGTAGTTATTTAGGTTTCCCTTAAATGCCTCTATGCTAGTCGCCTCAACTACTCCTTGTGGCGGCGAGTTCCACATTCCAACCGCTCTCTGGGTAAAGAGGTTTCTCCTGAAATCCCTATTGAATTTGTAAGTAACTATCTTATATTTATGGCCCCTAGTTCTTGTATCTCCTGCAAGTGGAAGCATCTTCTCTACGTCTACCCTATCAAATCCTTTCCTAATCTTAAAGACCTCTATCAGGACACTCCTCTGTCGTCTCTTTTCTAGAGAGAAGAGCCCCAGCCTGTTCAAACTTACTTGATGGGTATAACCTCTCGATTGTGGTATCAATCTAGTAAATCTTTTTGCACCTTCTCCAGTGCCTCTATATCCTTTTTATAATATGGAGACCAGAACTGTTCATGTACTTGGAGAAAGTTACAGTGAATCGTCAACTGGAGCCAGTCCTCCTATTTCACCATCTCCAGCCCCCTCTTTGGCTTCTCTCCCCACATCTGTAAGGCTTTCTCCTCATATATGTTAAAAGAATGAATGTTCGGGGTTCCTCCTTCTCTTTGTGCGCCTGCGTTCCCTCCTCCAATTGACGAAGACCCAGTGCCAAGTGCTTATCGTGCTGGAAACTTGCCTCCAATATGCAAATGAACCTGACCCCAGAAATATGTTCAGGGTCAACACATTACATGTTGGGTGCATGCTCTTTTCACAATGCCTCACTTCCAGTTAGGCTTACTATTATTTCTTGGAAGAATTTTAAGAAAACTTAAGAGAAACCATGAAGATGAAACAGTTCAATTTTAGCAACAGTTTCATCTTAATGGAATTGACTTTACCAAGCAATGAATTGGGAAACCTTACCAGCATTAGATCTTGGGGTCTCCAAGTGAGTATTACCTTTCAGTGTTGTAGAAACAGTGCTTATTAAAAAGGAGTGCTCCTGATCTGCCTTTAATCACCACCAAACACCCGCTTAACATATTAACCCGTGGCTCTTGTTCTGCCATTATTGTTGAGTTTTGTTACAATTGTTGATTTATTGAATGGACAGACTTGCATTTGCTCAGAATTCTGCAGGCATTTGTGCAGTTGCACACCCATCAATGCTTCCACCATAAAGATTTATTACAAACATAAGAAAGAATGGAACAACAAAAGGCCATTTGGACTATCAATGCCACTCATTCTGTAGACTAAGTACAATTTACTCTATTATGGATTTTAGTCTTCTCTTAGGCAGTCCCTCGGAACCGAGGATGACTTGCTTCCACATTAAAAATGAGTTCGCAGGTGACTGATGAGTCCAATGTGGGACCTACAGTCTCTGTCACAGGTGGGGCAGACGGTGGTTGAAGGGGCGGCTGGGTGGGGTGCTTGGGTTGACGTGCGCTCCTTGCATTGCCTGCGCTTGGCTTCCGCTTGCTCCCAGCGAAGAGACTCGAGGTGATCGGCGCCTTCCCGGATGCTTCTCCTCCACTTTGTGCGGTCTTGGGCCAGGGATTCCCAGGTGTCGGTGGGGATGTTACACTTTTTCAAGGAGTCTTTGAGGGTGTCTCCTCTGCCCACCTGGGGCTCTATTGCTGTGCCGGCGCTCCGAGTAGAGCGCTTGCTTTGGGAGTCTCGTATCAGGCATGCGGACAATGTGACCCGTCCATCGGAGCTGATTGAGCGTGGTCAAAGCTTCGTTGCTGGGGATGTTGGCCTGTGCAAGAACACTGACGTTGGTGCGCCTATCCTGCCAATGGGTTTACAGGATCTTGCAGAGACAGCGTTGATGGTACCTCTCTAGTGCTTTGAGGTGCCTGCTGTACATGGTCCATGTCTCTGAGGCATACAGCAGGGCGGGTATCACTGCTGCTCTGTAGACCATGAGCTTAGTGCCGGGTTTGAGGTCCTGGTCTTCAAACACTCTCTTCCTCATTTTAGTGCACTCACCTAATCTGAAGGAAAGTTCTGCATAGATACTCTCTGATCACCAAAAATAATCAAGCAAAAGTCCAGAATATTCATCCATCCTTCCACTTCCAATATTCCACTTCTGCCTCCTGTCCTCCAGAAAAATCCCACTCTAGCCCTCTGGGCCCCACAGCATAAAACAGTTGTGTGACACGGAGTATCTGATCATGAAAAAAAATTACGTGGCGGGGCGGGGTGGGGTGGTGGGGGATTGCACTCAGTCTCTAGTGATGCATTGATTCCACTCTTATCCTTTATCTGTTTGTTTCTGTATAATACAGGGAGGAAT
Organism: Somniosus microcephalus; assembly: GCF_052327205.1. Lineage (NCBI taxonomy): Eukaryota > Metazoa > Chordata > Chondrichthyes > Squaliformes > Somniosidae > Somniosus > Somniosus microcephalus. The sequence goes on along the minus strand of NC_141005.1, from coordinate 26,510,856 downwards.
TCTGGGAGTAATTATAAGCTGGATCTGTGACCTGGATAAGTCAGCTTCAGAATGTAACCCTCATTATTCCTTTAGGAGGCTCGATTCCAGTTCTAAAAGTAACAGCAGCTCCTTCGGATATAACTTCAGGTCAGTACATCCTCTGTTTTTAGGTGCTTGCTCTTATGTGTACTCACACGTGTTACTACATAAGAATTATAGATCAAATGAAGGATTTTTTTTTAAGATTTTAAGATTGAAAGAAGCCTAGGTAGATGCATAATGGAGGACACCACTAAGGTTGAAAAAAACTGAAGGAGAAAGCAAAGTAAATCAAGAATCAGTGGTTAGTTGGTATTGATGTAAGCCCCCAAAGTGCGGACCAAGTGATATACAAGGTCGACGTCACTGGCTTGTCGAAAGAAAGACAGACCACTAATTGAAGTCAAAACGGTTTACTCAGGCCTGAAGAGAGCCTCCAGATCACGTCTGAATCGAACTCCAACAAGCTTCTCAAAGTCCACACAGTTATACAAAAATTAAGGCCTGCCCTAGAGGCGAGGATAAGCTTATTAGCATATACAGAGTTATAGCTAAATTGTAATTATAAAACCATGACATTCCATTCTTCCAGTCGCTTACAAATCTCACATTTCGTTATCAGTTGGTCCCATTACTTTCTCATGACCCTGGGTCTCATTTTTATTACTTTACAATCATCCATTTGCTGTTGTCAGATGGCTCAGTCTTTGTAAGTGTTTCGCTAAGATAGTAGATCTTTCCAAAGCGGGCAATCTGCAGACTTTCTGACTCTCTGGCCTAGAAATTGAGTGCCCTTAGCGCCGATTTTGCGGCGCTAGAGGGCCTAGCGCTGCATTTGGCGCCGGCGCCGAAATTGCCTGGGGCCCTTACGCCGCGGTAGACCGGTAGCGCTGCGCCGGCACCGATGACGTCATCGGTGTGCGCAGCGTCCCGGTTGCCATGCCGACGGGCCCCAGCGCCGAAATTCAGTTGCGGCCGCCTCGCCCGTGACAGCCGCAACTAAGACTCTGGCAACAGAGTCTTACGAGTCTTTGCGCCGGCGCATTAAAGGCCCCGCGGCGGCCGGCCGCTTTCCCTCCGGCCGCCTGGCCGCAGCTCCCTCCCCGGACTTCCCCCCCCCCCCCCCGGAACAGAAGCAAGCCCGGCACTTGTCCGAGGTGCCGGGCTCATTTTTTTAAAGATTTTCGCGGGCCGCGATCGGGTGCAGGCAGCTCCTCCTTAAGGGAAGGAGGAGGCCTGCACTTCCCGAGCCTGCCGCACCGCATCGGGTGCCGCAGCGCCGGAATTGCGGCGCGAAACGGCAGTTAGCGCCGATTTACCGCCGCAAAGACCCTTCAGTAGTGCCGGCAGCCGTTTGGGCGCGGCCCTGCTGAATTTTTGGCGCGCGCAGGGGGAATTAGCGCCGGCACTAACTTCCGGCGCTAAAGCCCTGGCTAAGCCAAAACTCAATTTCTAGGCCTCTCTCTCTTGAGTTATTTCTACAAGGCAAAAACACTTCAGTTATTTTAAAGAATAGAACCCTGTTGTGTTTCACACTAACAGACCCTTAAGTGCATAGGTGTCGACTCGCGTGGCCGAACCCATATATCTCTCCCTCTTTTCAGGGGTCGTTTTGTCAGTTTTAATCTCTCAGCATTTGACCCTTAGTCCTGTTTAAAACTTATCTGGGTTTATACAATTTTTACAGACTTCTATTGTTCAACTCAAAGCACGAATTAACCTATTCCCTCCATTTTGTATATTGGTGTTACAAATGAATCCTGGTTTGTCTTACCTTATTAAATCCAATTTTTAATATCTTACTTCAGTATCAAGCTTGAGGTTTAAAAAGCTCTTGATTGTAGGAACAGCATGTAAGATAGTATATTTGAAACTTAGGAAGAAGGAGAGAAAAAGCTCAAAGGAGCAAGACCTTAAAGCCCATTCCCACTATAGACAATACACAATTGCACTTTCATGTATTCCACCTACAGCACTCAATATCCTGAAGAATGCAACCAAACACAGGGCTCCAAGGCCACAAGCATTGATGGTTAGAGTGGGGAAGAGTTTCAATTTGTGCAGGTTGACAGGAATAATACCCTATTATAAAAACGGAACATGCTGCAAACACGCAGCAGGTCAGGCAGCATCTATGGAGAGAGGAAGGTAGGGTTAACGTTTCAGGTCGATGAACTTTCGTCAGAACTGGAAGATGTTACAGAAACAGTTTAAAAGGAGAAACAGGGCCAGGGAAAAGTGGGTGGAAAGAGAAAAAAAAGAGACTTCAGATTAGACGGAGGATAGGAGATGATTAACTGACAGAAGTGACAATGGCACAAGACAAAAAGAAGGCAATAATGAGAAAAGTTAGAGAGACAAAACACATATCCGAGACACCGAGGATATGTGAATGTTTACAGCAGAATAGCAGAGGCAAGCATGAAAAATCTGGCAAAGTGGAGAAGGCTCCAGTGGCACAGAAGTGTGGCATTAGAAAAAGGCAGGTATGACACCAGGGATTCAGATCATCCCATCAGCCATGTGGGCATCCCCATCGAAGCACTAGCCCACAATCTCGCCCATTCTCGGTAGTGATGGTGCACTCATCCTACATTATCAGTACCTGCCGTCTGACAGAAAATAGCAGCTGTTAAGATCTGAAATTGTTAAATTCTGTGTTAAGGCCAGAAGGCTGCAAAGTGCCTAGTAGAAAGTTGAGGTGCGTTTCCTCGAGCTTGCGTTGAGTTTTATTGGAACAATGGAGTCTAAAGACAGAGAGGTCAGAGTGGAATGGACAGTTAAAGTGGCAAGCGGCCGGAAACTCAGGGCGACACTAGTGGACAGACGGATGTGTTCAGCAAAGTGATTACCCAATCTGCATTTGGTCTCCCTAATGTAGAGGAGACCACATTGTGATCAGAGAATACAGTATACTAGGATAGAAGCAGTACAAGTAAATCGCTGTCTCACACAGAAGGAGTGTTTGGGGCTGTGTACAGTGGTACAAGAGGAGGTGAAAGGGCAGGTGTTGTGTCTCCTGCTTGCATGGGAAGATGCCAAGGAAGGACAGCAAGTATCAGGGGTAATGCAGGAGTGGACCAGGGTGTCACGGAGGGAACAGTCCCTTTGGAATGCTGGGAGGGGAGGGTAGATGTATTTGGTGGTGGGGACGCGTTGGAGGTGGTGGAAATAGCGCAGGATGATCTGTCGAATGTGGACGCTGGTAGACTGGAAGGTGGGGAAAAGGGGACCCTATCATAGTTCTGGAAGGCAAGAGAAGGGGTGAGATTGGAAGTGAAGGGACGGATATAGTCGAGGGCCTTGTCTATCATGCAGGGGAAGTCTCGATTGATGAAAATGGAGGACATTTTGTAAGCTATGGTGTGGAAGGTGGCATTGTCAGAGAAGACGTAATGGAGATGGAGAAACTGCACCCTTGGACATGATCAACAACTCCATTGCCTTCCCTCTGTTCATCTCTGTGGTATTGACCTCACATGGTTCCACTCCTGACAGCCAGCCAGTGCATGTCCTGCAGTGGCTTCTCCTCCAGTGTCTGCACAGTCACCTCGAGTGCTTCAAGATTCCACCTTTGGCCAAGCCTTGATGAAGGCTCTTGGCCAAGTGACTCAAATGGCCCTCATGAAGCAGCTAGAATCTATGGAAGTATATGGCCAGTAGCTCAATTGGTAGCACCCTTGCCTCTGAGTCATAAGGTGGTGAGTTCAAGTCCCACTCCAGGACTTGAGTGCAAAAATCTAGGCTGACAGTCCAGTACAGTACCGAGGGAGTGCTGCACTGTCGGCGGTGCCACCTTTCGATATCTGCAAATCAGTTCAAGGACTGTCCGGAACCCTTCAGCCATGTCAAATCTCTCCTGCCCACTGCCTTTCTCCCAGGTGTAAATAGTCAGCAGCTCCACTGCATACTGAGCAGGCAGGCGCGCTCCGGCTCCCAGCTCAGATCTCCGTGGCTTGACACACTAGAGAAAATTGTTAACAAATGTAATATTAAAAGTATTCTCCAGTCCTCCCCGTCCTGTATTTTTGTTTCTCTATATTTAACCTTTATTATTCTTCCGAGACCACACAACTTCCCTGAGAGTACAGGCTGGGGCTATACCCAGACCGATGCTGCCATTTAAGCATCCCCCAAGACCACAAGATCAGCCCAGAGTGGCCCTCATTCCAACTTCTTCTCCTTCCATCGGATGAAATCCATAATCTCTGCTCATCATCCCCCCACAACTGTAAGGCTGAGAACAGAAACTCTCCGTGTGGAAATTGCGGACATGAACCTATAGAATAGTTTGTTGGAGTGCCAGGTTTCCAAAGAAAGAAAGAAAGAACTTGGATTTATATCACACCTTTCACAACCTAAAGATACTCTAAAGAGCTTCCCAGTCATTAAGTATTTTGAAGTGTAGTTGCTGTTGTAATGTAGGGAAATTCAGCAGCCAATTTCCGCACAGCAAGATCCAAAAACAGCAATGTGATAAATGACTAAATGACTTGTTATTGGTGGTGTTGGTTGAGGGTAAATGTTGGCCAGAACTCCTTGCACTTCCTCAAATAGTCCCTTGGGATCTATGACGTTCACCTGAGAGGGCAGACAGGGCTTTAGTTTAACATCTCACCTGAAACATTTAGGACAGGGATGAGGAGGAATTTCTTCACCCAGAGAGTGGTGAACCTGTGGAATTCTCTACCAAAGAAGGCAGTGGAGGCCAATTCATTAAATATATCCAAGAAGGAGTTGGATATATTTCTTCAGGCTAAAGGGATCAAGGGATATGGAGAGAAGGCAGGGACAGGGTACTGAAATTGGACGATCAGCCATGATCTCATTGCATGGCGGAGCAGGCTCGAGGGGCCGAATGTCCTACTCCTGCTCCTATCTTCTATGTTTCTATGTTTCTATGTTTCTAACAAACTGGGGTAGAAATTCACATCGGCCCATCTTCAGTCCTGAAATAGGCAGCATGCTGGGAGTGTGTGCCAGAAACCGGACCGGAGATACAATTGAAATTTGGCCTCGGGCCTTATCAACATATCGCCAGCAAGCGGCGGATGCCAATCTGGCATCGAACAGCAGCTCGCGGGTTCCACGAGGACACAGTTGGGCTTCTGCCTCTCCAGCAACGGCCATCAGGTAGATCCTGGGGGAAGGACAGGAGAACGGAGAAGGGTGGGGGCGATGGTCTGGCCAGAGTCCCCAGCAATGCTGTGGAGCTGGGAGGAGCCCTCCTGCTCCCTGGCTCTATGTAAAGATGTGTCAAAAAAATGTATTTACATTGAGGCTGCAAGTAGCACCAAACAACCGAGGGGAACAGGCCCGATGGCTGCTCCGCTCAGCGCCAACCAATTGCACTAAAGGTCCTTAAACAGGAGTTTATTCAAGGTGCCGAACATCTGTTTAAGGCTGCTGTCCAGGACAGCTGAAAATTGCCGGAGGACATTATGGCGTCGGAGCTACTTCAGGCGTCCTTGGGATGCAGGGCATAGCCTGGTGAAATTGGTCACTTTGCCCCTATTTCCCACCCGGAAAACAAGCACAAGGAGGACCAATTTATACCCCATCATTTTTCAATTGATCTTTCAACAATTAATTATCTTTTGTTTGATTTTCTTTTGCGGTGAATGCTGGAGTCCCCGGGCACTGGAAGATTGGATGCAGCTTTTGGCTCTGAATAGGAGGAGACTGATCAAACTTGCCATGTGCAGGTTCAAAGAAACCAAGAAGGTCACTCATTCCACGACACAATGTTGAGAGACTGGGTGAACTGTAAAAGATTTAAGGATAAAATCCCTGGTCCTCACTCTCAATGGGAATATAGGAACAGGAGTAGGCCATTCAGCCCCTTGAGCCTGTTCCGCCATTCCGACCTAACTCCACATACCCACCTTTGGCCCTGATTCCTTAATACCTTTGGTAAAAAAAAATCTATCAATCTCAGGTTTAAAATTAACACTTGAACGAGCATCAATTGCCATTTGAGAAAGAGTTTTTCAAACTTCTACCACCCTGTGTGTGTAGCAGTGTTTCCTAATTAGCAGTGTTTCCTAATTTCACTCCTGAATTTTTAGACGTTGCCCCCCTAGTCCTAGACTCCCCAACCAGCGGAAATAGTTTCTCTCTATCTGCCCTATCAGTTCCCCTTAATATCTTGAAAACTTCGATCAAATCACCCCTTAACCTTCTAAATACCAGGGAATACAACCCTAGTTTATGTAATCTCTCCTCGTAATTTAACCCCTGGAGTCCTGGTATCATTCTGGTAAACCTACGCTGCACTCCCTCCAAGGCCAATATATCTTTCCTTTGGTGTGGTGCCCAGAACTGCTCACAGTGCTCCAGGTGTGGTCTGACCAGGGCTTTATATAGCTGTAGCATAACTTCTACCTCCTTGTATTCTAGTCCTCTAGATATAAAGGCTAGCATTCCATTTGCCTTTTTGATTGTTTTGTGTGCCTGTTCATGACATTTCAATTATCTATCTAAGCACCTGGACCCCCCAAACCTCTTAATACCTCCACTGTTTTTAGCTTTTCACCATTTAGAAAGTACCCTTTTTAAGTCGAAAGTGGAGGACCTGACATTTGCCTACATTGAAATCCATTTGCCATAGTTTTGCCCATTCACTTCATCTATCAATATCTCTCTGTAATTTTATGCTTTCATCTACACTGCCTACAATGCCGCCTATCTTTGCGTCATCAGCAAATTTGGATATGTTCGCAGGAGGTGCAGATCAAAGGATTGCGGCTCGATTTCTGACCTCTACTCCCTTTGAACATAGCTCCTCCACAGAGCATGGGATCAGGAAATTAGTCTTTAATTTCTTTGAGAATCAGGATCTGGTATAACCTGTGTTCAGCCTAAGCCAGAAGATGTACAGGAGCTCTCCCCTTCCTCCACATTCCTTCCAACAGTTTTGCGCAAAGCCAGATTCCAGCAGAGGAGAAAGAAGAACCTTTAATTATTCCAAAGACTGACCCGAATCCTCCCATAGTCCACCAAGGATTAACAATTGCCCCGTTCCCCAGTCACTCACCTGTTTGTACCAATATTTCAGCAGGCGAATCAAGTCTTTGACTTTTGAAGGATGCTGCTTCACAAATTTTCTCTGAAGTTCAGTAAAGCAGGGAGAAAATTCCCCATTTGGAACATCATTTACGCTCACAAAATTGATTAGTTTGAGATGGGCTTCACTTGCACTGTCCCCTCCCACTGCAAGAAATAAAATGATTAATGAGCAACAGCTTACTGTGGCTCCAAGTAGTTTTGAAGACAAGTACTTAGTGCGAACAGTTAATTTAGCCCATCAATCAAATAGACCAAGTATACCCGCATTTTAGTGGATGACCCCCCTTTATTTAATCTCATGAAAGTTTCTCACATTCCTCTCGGTGTCTTGGGAAGTGTCTCTCTCTCTCCTCCAAGTCCCAATTAGGTGTCTATAGATCTCGTTCCATTTCCACGTTTGACCAGATCCAAAGTATCTGCTAATATATTTAGATCTGGCAGCAAACAAGTGTGTCTGCAAGTAGAGCAACTCATTCTCTAACCTCTCCTCCTTCCCTGTTGGAAGATATTTGCTTGCCGATAGCCCTTGATTATGTTCGATATCAATGACGTATGGTGAGCATTAAGGTAATCTAATATGACAGCTAATGTTAAAGCCACTAAGTAAGAGTGCTGTAGTACTTGAGCCAATCGGAGCAAGAAGGTCCCAGATTTCAGTGCTGATCTCAGCATGGGCCGCAGTGGGTTACTACAGAAGAGCTCAGAGTCTCTGGGTTGGGAAGAGAAACAAAATGTTGCAGGTTCTTGACTCCTGATCACTTCCCAGAGACCCCTTCTGGAAAGTGGACCGTGTGTGGTCATCAGATGTAAACCGGGTTTTGTTCCCCCGCTCTCCATGGCCAAATAGGCTGTTGACATTCTTGTCTTGGTATGAAGAATGATCAGCTGGGAAAAGTACCACAGCACTTTTAGTGGCCAAGGAACTGAATCACTTTCTCTAGAAACGGAGGGAAAAGGTAACAAAATTCAGACATTACCTTAAAAAACATTACTAATAAGAAATAGGAGCAGGAGTAGGTCATATGACCCATCGAGCTGTTCAATAAGATCACGGCTAAACTTCTACATCAACCCCGCTTTCCCGCCCTATCCCCATATCCCTCGATTCGCTTAGTGCCCAAAAATCTATCGATCTCAGTCTTGAATATTCGCATCGTCTGATTACTGGTTAGATTTACTTTCAGAATTAGCAGCCTAGACTTCCCATCAGCATCATTTTAATACCAAACTGGGTTCATGCCAGTGTTAAAATAATGTCAATCAAAAAACTTAAGCTAATATCCCTCATTACTTCTCGTGCGAAGGGTCGCCATGTGTCTGACAGGCTATTGCACCTGATTCACTCACAGTGCATTGTAACATTCTTCCTTAGCATTAACTAAATATGGAACTCAACCATTGCATCATCTTAACTAGGAACGGGACATGTGATGGAGCAAAGCGGATAAGGTCCACTCTCGTCCCGTCTTTCGTGATGAGTAGCAGAGGCTCATGGAAGAATTTAAATTAAATTTGAGCTTCAATGATAGGTGCAGGTGTCTTATAACATAGATATCAATTCTTACTTAATGCATCAAAGGCTGGCAAAACATCGAACTCCACAATGTCTGAAGTCTTCTTCTTCGATTTCAGCACGAAGCTCATCGATTTTGGTGGGATGCTGTTCAGTGTTACACTGATACTGATATCACGGATCTCATACGCAATGCTTGATGAGCACGTTTCCAGTACTTCTCGAATTCCCTCAAGAATTTCATGCCTGGTGTCTCTCTGCTCCTGGAAACTCTTGAAACAGCTGAGGAAGACGACCAGATCCGCATCTGAGCCATTTCTTAAAGCTGTTCCTTTCCCTGATGACCCGCCCTGAGGAGAGGAAGAACAGACAATTATTTCTGACTATTTCAGCTACTGGTGAACTTACCCATTCCAGAAATCTTGCACAAAAAAATGACCACATTGATTCTCTTCAGTCTTAAACAGTCACAGAGACAATATCGGTATCGTTGCTTTGGGCTCTGAATTAGCATTGATACAATTTTTTGTTGCCATTTTCTTTCCTCTTTGCCTGAAGATGCTGACTCTTGATGGGACACAGTTCCACGAGCACTTCCTCAATTCCCCTAAGTGGCCATTCTTCATGTGTGATCTCAGACCGCATGTGTCAGTAGGCTATTCAACTGTGTGGAGCATCACAGCCCAATCTTGTCCTCACTGGAGGAATACACGTGCAGGCTTTCCAGCAGGGGTGACTGGAAAGTGAGCAGGAGTGGGATCCATGGGCTGATAGTTGCATTCTTGTCTGGAGTGTTTTGGTCACTTTTAACACCTACATCTGTTTTCAAATGAGTGATGTTGCCATATTTGGGGATTTTTTGGAGGGTTGGCTTAATTCCTTGCATTTCCCATATTAGCCACTGACAGAGCCAGTGCCAAGTCAGAATCTGCCAAAAAATATACCGTTTAAGCATGAGAATAAAATCACACGATGCAAACTAGGGCTCTTGATACCTGTCATGGTGACCTTATTCAAAGGGAACAGACTCCAATCAGTGAGAAGCCACTAACTATCACCGAGCTGTGGTCTGCTCTCTCCTCCATCCCTTCTACAAGAGTTTATGTGACAGACTCACTATGTTGTTTCTTCATTGCAGCTGACTGGAGATAGGATGAATGGAGGCAGCATTGGGAGGGATGGTGAGGTGAGAGGGGAGTATATTGAGGGAGCAATACTCACATCCTTTCCCAAATAGTTAAGTATATTTTATTGATAAATAACCTGAAATTTGTATTTTAAATAACACAAAGTACAATATTGCTTTAGATTAACAAAATACTTTCAAAGCATGCTGGCCCTTTAAAGAAACAAAAGCATGCTGATTATGAGAGGAGCAGATTTAAAGCACACTGCACTTCGAGAGAATTGCTTCTAAATGCCGATCTTTAAGAGGAGCAGATTTAAAGTGAACTTTCTCTTTAACAGAGGTACATCTAAAACCACTGAAACTTTAAAACAAGCAGATCAAAAACATTCTCTCCTTTCAGGTAAAGCATCCCCAATTGGCCGAGATTTTTAGGAACCGTTTATGGCACAGAATTCACAGGAAATTTTGGCGATCCCACCCAGCCCCGTTAATTTGGGCGAGGCACTGCAGGCAGCTGGTCCCACGGTTAGTCTGCACCATCTGGAGAGGAGGAGCCAAGTGTGTAATGTATGTACCTTTAAGGGGGGAACTATTTTCTACAGCTCATGTATACTGTAGTACTGGCAGTGACCACACCTGTATATAACGCTGAGTAGTAATCTGTTGTTTCAGTTGCAGTTTGAACCACGTTGAGTAAACACCTGTTGTACCGTTCTCTGCAGTCCTTTTCTTATTATTACATGGACGTAACAAAGTGTAGAAAACGTACGGGGGAGAAATTCAGTTGTTAATAGTGCCTTAAGAGGGTGATAAGTGGGGCGCGCCCGGGCACGGCGAGACCTGCGCCTCTCGCGAAATTGAGCAGACATTTAGCGACGGTGCAAAACCGCAATGCCCGCTCAGCTGTACGCGCAGATCCTTATGTCATTTCATGATGCAACGCCCTTGGTGCGCCCCGAACCGGAACTTCAGTGGCGCGCCCCTTTCCGCCTGGTGCTCCCAGCGACTGGTTGACTGGAACGGTTCCCAGTCGCTGTGGGGTTGGGGGGGTGCTATTTAACGGGGGCTCTTCCTGGCTTCTTAGTTGTAGCCATTTTGGACCATTCCTTCTGTGTGAGAGAGAGAGAGATTTGCAGAGAGACAAAGGGAGAGAGCTTTCTGCATTGAGTCAGCACTCGCACAGGTACTTCTGGCTTCAGCCCAGAACTTTGCAGTTGGATTGATTTTTCAGTGCCATAGCCTTGAGTGGCCACATATTATGGGGGCTGCAATGGGTGGAAATGTTGGGTTTCTCCATTGCATTGAGAGGGCTCAGAGACGCCGAGAGAGAGTGCCAATCATGGCCAGACAGAGGAGGGCCAACAGGCGTCGGCACAGGAGACCTTACCCTCCCAGGGTATACCGCCAGCAGTTCTTCTACCTCAACATGTCTGAGGAGCAGTGTATTCGGAGGCTTCGATTCAGCAGGGAGGTGGTCACTGAGCTCTGCCACCTGCTTCAGACAGATCTGCAGCCTCAGCTGAGGAGCAGGACGTCTCTGTCGGTGGCAGTGAAGGTGACAGTGGCTCTCAACTTCAATGCCACCGGCTCCTTCCAATCCGCTACTGGGGACATTGCCAATGTCTCCCAGTTTGCGGTGCATTGCTGCATCCGCCAAGTCACGAATGCCCTCTTCAAAAGGAGACGTCAGTACATTTCCTTCCCCATGACCCTGGACAAGCAGCAAGAGCACGCAATGGGATTTGCAAGAATAGCGGGCTTCCCCATGGTCCAGGGCGCCATTGACTGCACGCATGTGGCTTTGCGGGTGCCTGAAGAGAATGCCGAGGATTACCGCAACCGGAAGGGGTTCCATTTGTTGAACGTACAGTTGGTGTGTGACCACAGACAGCTGATACTAGCTGTCAATGCCCGCTTTCCAGGCAGCAGCCACGATGCCTTCATCCTGCACCAGACTTCTGTGGCAGACCTTTTCAAAGCCCCGGCTCACCCAGGAGGCTGGCTTCTCGGGGACAAGGGCTATCCTTTGTGCACCTGGCTGATGACCCTGCTCCGTGCGCCCAGCACCCCTGCTGAAGAACGATACAATGACAGCCATCAAGCGACCAGGAACATCATTGAGCACACAATCGGCGTGCTAAAGCAACGGTTCTGCTGTCTGGACCATTCCGGGGGAGCCCTTCAGTACTCGCCTGAGCGAGTCTCCCATTTCGTTGTAGTGTGCTGCATGCTGCATAACCTGGCTATCCTCAGGACTCAGCCACTACCAGCAGACATTGGAGCACCAGCAGAGGAGGAGGAGGAGGAGGAGCACCAAGATGGGAGGGAGGCACAAAGTGCAAGGGCCATCCGCCAGCGGCTTATTGCAAGTCGGTCTAGGCCCCGTCTGAGGGAATGGCTTGTGCCATTGAAAGAACATGAATGGAACGGTTCCGCAAACCCTGAGCCAGTCAAGGCAACAAATTGTTCAAAGAACAAACATGCACAATCTGAATAAAGACAATTATTTAATTAACAAATTGTGTGCCCTTCCCGCATGACAAAGAAATACAGAGAAACCCCCAAAAAAACAGTCAGACACATAACTGGCTCTCACAACCTGGAGACAATGAACAAAAGAGTTAACCAAAAATGACCATGATCCTCGGCCTTCACTAAAAAAATTAACAGCATTTTGCCACACCTCCTACTTTTTGGCCTGCGAGGGTGATCTGCTTCGCTTGCGAGATTGGCCCCTTCCCACCCTGCAGCTCCTCCGCAATGGGACCCCAGTGGCTGCAGCAAGGCTGGGGAAGGCTGCTGAGTGTCAGAAACGGAGTTGGCAGATGCCCTTGGGGGACGGCCTGGACCAGCTCTGGGCCTGGAGGGCCCGGCTGCTGACTGCTCCAACTCTGCATGGGCGGCAGCAGTCTGTCCTACAAGTGGTGGCAGCTGCAGTGGAGGAGTGACAGTGTTGGCAGCAGGAATGCTGCCATCCTGACAGAGCACAGGCACTCCCTGGTCGGACGACACACTGGCACTCGCACGGGGCAGCACTGCAGCATGCGGTGCAATCTGCTGAAGCACAGACTGCTGGCCTGCTGCGGCGCAGCGAGGGCCCTGGTGAATCCTGCCCAATCCAGCGAGGGTGGTAGCAGTCAGTGCTCGTGTGGCCTTAATCTGTGTCTGCATCAGACCAGCCACTGACTGCATGGCACCACTAAGCACTTGCGTGGAAGCTGCCTGTGCTGCACCGAAGTCCTGCAGACTCCTTGCCTGTGCTGCACCGAAGTCCTGCAGACTCCTTGCCAGTGCTGCACCGAAGTCCTGCAGACTCCTTGCCTGTGCTGCCCCGAAGTCCTGGACACTCCTTGCCAGTGACTCTATGGAGTCGGGCATCCTTGCCACTGCAGCCATGAGCTCAGTGTGCCTCTGCTCTGCCTGGGCACCCATTTCAGCGAGGAGTCGCACCTCTTCTGCGCCCACTGTAGCAGGACTGGAGGCCAGACTCTCCCTTCGGGGAGAAGGCCGCTGAGCTTCCCTACCCCCGCCCCCCCGCGTTGCTGCAGCCCGCTGGGCCCCGGAGCTTCACCCTCCTCAGACCCTTCCCCCCTGCTCCACTCCAGGGAAGACCTGTCCCCAATATGGCCATGGGCTGCCTCAGCTGAGGGTGGCACTGATGGTCTGGCTTCCTCTTCCTCCTCACCTTCAGAATCACTCACAGTGGCAGCTTGAGGGCTCGCCTCTTCACCTGGCGAATCAGTATCTGAAAGCAGGGAGGTACAAGAGTTGCTTTAGCGTGAGGACAGGGCGGCAGCGAGGGAGGCATGAGTGCTGCAATGCACTGTATTAGTTCGATAGTGGCAAAGGATGCTGGTGTGAGGCACAAGTGGAAGGAGAGAGGTCAAAAAGGTGATGATCTTACCATTGCTGGCCAGAACGGGGTCGGCGTCTCCAGTGGCGACGGGGCCAAGCATCCGGCTTGCCACAATCCGGTGGACTCGCTGCTCCAGATCAGTCAGGGCTTGAAGGTGAGGCCGGCCACCTCTGGTCCGTTGCTGCAGTCTCCTATTATGCGCCAGCCTGCCCTGCAAGAAAAAGGACGGTGTCTGAGTAAAGATGCAGCCATGATCTTGGCTGAAATGCCTCCCATGGTAGAATAGCCCTTACTGTGTGCAGCCATGCTCTTGGCTGAAATGCCTCCCGTGGTCGAATAGCCCTTACTGTGTGCAGCCATGCTCTTGGCTGAAATGCCTCCCACGGTCGAATAGTCCTTACTGAGTGCAGCCATGATATTGGCTGAAATGCCTCCCATGGTCGAATAACCCTTACTGTATGCAAAGTGCTGAATGTGCGTGTGAGTTTCCTGCAAGGGCCATAGGTGTTGGAGGAGTGCTGGGCATTGGGGCTTTCAAGACCCTTTGGCCATAAAGCGAGGTTGAGATGGAGGGATGAAGAGGTTTCTGAAAAAGGCACTCACCCTGACGACCCGAGTGAGATCGTTGAACTTCTTCCTGCATTGCACAGGGATCCTATGCACCATGCTGCTGGAGGTCACTCTGTGAGCCACCTCCCTCCAAGCTTTTCGGTACTCGCTGGGCAGAGGCCTCCTGCCACTCTCCGGGTACAGGAGAGATCGCCTGCGCTCCACCGTGCCAACCAGAGCCTCCAAGGCCCCCTCGCTGAAACGCTGCGCTCGCTCCCTGGCCCTCTCCATGTTCCTTGGCTGCAGCATTTGGCAACAGGTCTGTCCAGGCCGAGATTCAGGGCTCCGATGCGCAGGGTGCGGCTGCAAATCAAGATCGACCCTCCCCTTTAAGAGCTGACCGGCGCCAGTGTGTCTGTGAGCAATCGCTAACTGACAGCACCTGCGCTGCGCCCGCCCTCTGAGTTAGCGCCTCGCTCCTCCGGCTTAGCGCCTTAAGAGAGTCGTGCAGTGCCTGATTTAGTGCTGCAATCAGCTCCAGGGGAGAAACAGACCAATTTAGCAGTAGGCGGTGATAATTTGCGCCGGGCGCTAAACATTGCGCCTGGCCGATAATTGCGCCCCAAATGGGGCGATACCAAATTTCTCCCCCATTGTCTTTATGTAGAATGACTTTGACGGTCCAGAACATTCCCAGACAATCTGGCCTTTTCCAACACTCAAACTGTCTGTCCCACAGTGCCCAACCCAGTTTCTTTGTTGCAGCTTTCCACAGGCCTGGACATGCCTTTTAAAATAGCCAAATTTTCCTGGGGTTTTGACTTTAAGTCCCCTTTGGCCCGATATTGTTTTAAACAGTCCAAAATCTCTTCTCTTCTTGGTTTGGGGGGGAATCTATAGAATTTTGCGAGCCTTACAGCATGGAAGTGTGAGCGCTTGGAGAGGAGCCCCCGCTTCCTTGATGTCTGCCACCAACTTCCCTCTCATGGGTCAGGTCCTCCTCAGCGCATGCAAGTGGCTTGAAAGCACCTTGCTGCACATCAGGGGGGTCCATGGGGACCCGTATCTGCACTGGCAGTCCTACTCAGAAGGACTTCCATGAAGGTCTGGTTTCTCTGTTCAATAGATGACCATCGCTCCTCCAGAGATGTCATTCTATTCAGAACACTCACCATGTTTTCTGCACTCTGGCGACTTATCACCTCCATGGAGGTTGCAATCCTTTCCATGGTGATGCGTTCATGCGCCAATGACTCCACAAAGGCTCTGCTCATGTTCGCTATGGACTCCTCCATTCACTCCATACTTGCATCGACCCTGGAGACAAAACCTGCCAAAGACTCCTGCATCTGTTCCTGGAGTTCCAGCACCGCTGATCTTATGGATGGACCCAGAGGCAGAGGGTCGACATGCAGCTGAGCCAAGCTGGCAGAGTCCTGCGCCCTCCGACTAGGGCTCTCCACTGCTGTCCCTGTCTCCACAATCTGCTGATGCTCACTTGTGCGCTGTGATACACCAAGTGACAACACTACTCCATCTCGCGATGGTCCCACTGAGGTGTCAGTGTCTGCGCTGGTGCTGGGTGTGCTGAATTCTGCTGACGCTGCGCCCTCAGAGGTTGCAGCTTCCTCTGAGGAGTCTGGATGCTCAGGCTCTTCCTCCTGGCTAGTGGGGACGGGTGCTTGCGATGGTCCTGTGTGGGAGTAAAGGAAAGAGTCAGAGATGTGATGCCAAGGCTACATGCACATTGCATATTGCAGGTGATCATAAGTCCATCTGTTAGAGCTTAAGAATCATTATCAGCGACTCATGCAATGTCATTAAGAGAGATGGAAAACTATTCTGTCACCAGCTTGCTGTGATGCATCCATCTGTCCATCCCCCACTTGCGCATCGTCCTCCACTCCCACGATCTCCAGGACTGCATCCTGTAACATTTGCATATTGATTTATCATTGGCCCGCAGGCATCTGTAAGGAATACCTATTATATTCACATGTGATCACATGCTGAGTGATGTGCCTCAATTATTCCGAGACTCGAAGTTAGCAGAACAAAAGTAAGGCTTTTATTAACTTAGAACATAACACGTAAACTAGAGAGATGTCTTCCTTCAGGAGGCTGATGCCCGACTGAACTTAGATTACAAAGGAGCCAGGTATGGGCGGAGCCCTGCACACAACCAATTCCAGCACATTCCAATACATAATACATGAGGACTGGGGGAAGGGAAAGACACAGAAAGCAGGCAGTTACAAGACACAGAAAACAGGCAGTGATGAATGGAATATATTTCATCACACTGAGTTGTGATTGGCCTGCAGGCATCTGTAAGGACTGCTATTGTTTAGAAGACCCAGTAGGGGTCCTGACTCCATTTTGTCCACACAGTGCTGTGTTGATTGAGAACGCTTACAGGCCTGATGCTTCATTAAAAGAGTTTAAATTGTAATACTCCGTTGTCCTGCAATTTATTAGTTTTGTACAAAGTGTGCAAAACAAGACATGGTGTCAGAACAGGGATTTGAAATGGACATCGTTGGAGCTCCCTTACCCCGAATGAATTGGGAATCTTTGAACTTACCTAGAGAATGGAGCAAGTTCAAGCAACACGTGGAGTTAATGTTCTCGGGTCCGTTGAAAAGAAAAGGAGAGGAAGAAAAATGCAGCTACCTACTCCTGTGGATCGGCGAAAAAGGGAGAGACATTTTTAACACATGGTCTCTCACCGCGGATGAAGCAAAGGTACTGAAAAGTTATTTTGACCGTTTTGAAGCATATGTGATGCCCAAGATAAATACGATATTCGCTAGGTACAAGTTTCAGGAGAAAGTACAAGGAGCTAGTGAGTCATTTGAACAGTTCGTGACTGAGTTAAAACTGCTGGTAAAAGACTGTGCATATGCAGATAAAGATGAGATGGTCAGAGACCGCATCGTGTTTGGAAAACATTCAGCTAAAGTGAGAGAGAAACTTTTGAATGTTGAGTCCGGGCTAACGCTGGACAAAGCTATAGACGTAGCTAGATCGCACGAGATAGCCCAAGCACAGTTGAAAACCATAACCGGCGCCACGAGCAGCTCGAGTGAACAGACAGTGCACGCAGTTAATAGATACACACCAAAGAACACTGCCCAGAGAGCGTGTTTCAGAACAGAAAGAACAGCGAGAGTTCTAAAAATGGGCAACACAGACATAAAAAGCTTCAAAAACTGTGGATATTGTGGAAACAACTGGCATGGAGAAAAGGAGTACTGCCCCGCCAAAGGAAGGCAATGTACTAAATGTGGTAAACGGAACCACTTTGCTAAAGTGTGCAAGACTGTTTTCGGAAAAGCAGTACACACAGTGAGTGACAGCCAAATGCCAGATAGAGAGCCAAATGCAGAGGAACTGTTTATTGATTCTGTGTCACAGAAAAAACAGATTTCAGAGACTGAGCAAGCTTTTGCAAATATTGAGATAGGAAAACAGGGCAAAGAGCTTAAGTTTAACCTAGACACTGGAGCTCAGGTTAATGTAATTCCTCTGAGTGAGTATCACAGCTTGAAGGATGAGTGTGAGCTACAGCCCACCTCACGCAGACTGAGCAGCTATGGGGGTGAGCAGCTCATTGTAAAAGGCACATGCATGATGAAATGTAAGTACAAAGAAAGCGACATGATGTTGGACTTTTACATTGTTGACACTCGAGCACCTCCAGTGCTAGGTCTAAAGGCATGTTTAGACATGGACCTCATCAAGCTAGTGCTATCATTGACAGCACCAGTTGAGAAGCAGACAGTCATGGAGGAGTTTGCTGATGTTTTCAAAGGAATTGGACTATTCCCAGGTGAATGCACTATTCACCTTGACCCAGCAGCAACCCCTGTGGTTTGCCCACTGAGAAGGATACCCCTTGCTCTATGTAGTCACCTGAAGGAGGAGCTGCAGAGCATGGAGAATACAGAAATCATCGTCCGGGAAACAGAACCGACAGAGTGGGTCAACGCGTTAGTAGTGGTTGAGAAACCATGTACAGGCAAGTTCAGAGTCTGTCTCGACCCCAGAGATTTGAACAAGACTATCAAACGCCCTCACTACCCTCTACCAATGCTAGATGACATCACACCCAAGCTAGTGGGAGCACGTTACTTCAGTGTAATGGACGCACGATCAGGATACTGGACTATCAAGCTCATGGAAGAGTCATCTAAGCTAACAACGTTCAACACACCATTTGGACGCTACCGATTTCTGCGTTTACCATTTGGTCTTATCTCAGCTCAGGATGAATTCCAGCAGAAGATCGACGAAACCTATGAAGGTCTCGACGGAGTAATCGCAATCGTAGATGACATCCTCATTTATGGCAGGAATAGAGAGGAACATGACAGGAACCTCCGTGCGATGCTACAAAGATCACAGGAGAAAGGTATCCGGTTCAACCCCGAGAAAAGCATAATCGGATCCACCGAGATCAGTTATTTCGGGCATCGCCTCTCAACTGATGGCATTAAGCTGGATCCAGAGAAAATCTCCGCCATCAAGAAGATGGAGCCGCTGAAGAACCGCGCAGAGCTAGAGACAGTACTAGGCACGGTTAACTACTTAGCCAAATTTGCCCCGAGCCTCTCCGAAATCAACGCACCCATGCGTCAGTTGCTCAAACAATCCAATTAGTTCCTGTGGGACAAACAACATGACACAGCATTTCAGAAAATGAAAGACCTAATCACCAGAGAACCAGGACCAGTTCTTGCCTACTTTGACCCCAACAAAGAGCTTAGACTACAAGTGGACGCGTCAAAGTACGGACTAGGCGCAGTATTACTGCAAGAAGGAAAGCCCATCGGCTACGCTTCCAGATCTCTCACAGACAGTGAAATCAACTATGCTCAAATCGAGAAAGAGCTATATGCAATTCTGTTTGGATGTAAGCGTTTCCACCAGTACGTCTATGGCCGACAAGTCATTGTGGAATCCGACCACAAGCCCCTTGAGTCAATCATGAGGAAACCACTAGCCGTAGCCCCACCGAGGCTACAGAGAATGATCCTTCAGCTACAGAAGTACGACTTCACAATCATTCACCGTCCAGGCAAAGACATTCCTGTGGCAGACACGCTCTCCAGAAAGTCTCTTAGCTACCAGGCATGGATGTGCAGGTGCACATGGTGTACAACAGCTTACCTGTGAGTGACTCAAAACTGAAGGAGATCCGAGCAGGAACAGAGAAAGGTACACAACTCATACTGCTGTGCAAAGTCATACATGAAGGATGGCCTGAGGAAAGGAGGAAATGCCCTCAGAGCATATCTGAATTCTGGAACCGCAGAGACGAACTGTCACAAATCAACAGAATCGTCTTCAAAGGGGAGAAAATCATCATTCCTACCAGTCTCGGAGAAGAGATGTTGACAAAAATTCATGCTGGACATATGGGCATGGAAAAATGCAAACAAAGAGCACGTGACATTGGCCCAGAAATTCGGGTCGGGGGCTTCCCGCGGGTGCAAGCCCCCGGCCTGCACTTACCTTGCACACCGGCAGTTGAGCTGTAGGGCCCCGTGGAATTCCGATCCGGGGCCTGGTCCAGCTGCCGGCGCGCAGTGCTTGCGTGTCCCAGGGGCGTAGTTAGTGCGATGCGTCCCCTGGGATCACGTGGGCCATGGGCAGCCAATCGGCGCAGGGAAAAGCCCATTCATAAGTAGTGACAGGAAGACCTGTCAAAACTTATAAATACTACGGCCCCAAAATAGTAGTAAACCTTCAAATAAATTTTAATAAATCATCACACTTTTTAAATAAAGTATAAATTACATTAAATAACTATTTTAAACAATAATTTAAATTTTTGAAAAAATTAATTTTATATTCAAATGGGGCTAAAAATAAACTTACCTTGCTTTAAAGTATTTAAAAATAATAAACCTGTGGAAAAAATGTTTTAATTTTAATTAATTGACCACTTACCTTTTAAAATGCAGGCCTTACGCCTGGTTTTTACATTTCTAAAATCTAAAGACTTACCCTCACGGAAAAACCTGTAAAAAAAAAACGTAAGTTCAAAGCGTATGCGCAGACTCCTGCGTGCACGCGTTTGACCTCTGAACCCCTTCGTTCAGAGGAATGGAAGTGCCGGTTTCCCGCGCATGCGCAGTGCATGCAAGAAACTGGCACTTCCATCGGGCCCACGTGTGAGTACCCCGTGCGTACTCACCCGTGGAGACCCGAATTTCTGGGCCATTATGTTTTGGCCCGGAATGTGCAAACACATTGAGGACATTGTCGGAAAATATTCCATTTGTCTAGAACGCCGCCCATCAAACGTCAAAGAGCCCATGATACCTCACCGTATCCCAGACAGGCCCTGGCAGGTCACGGCAACGGATCTGTTCACATGGAACAACGAGGACTACATAGTGACTGTTGATTACTACAGCAGATTTTTTGAATTGGACAAGCTTCACAGCACCACATCTGCAGCTGTGATCCACAAGCTAAAGGCAGCCTTTGCCAGGCATGGCATGGTAGAGACTTTAGTCTCAGACAATGGCCCCCAATACAAATCAAAAGAGTTTGAGTCGTTTGCCAAGGCATGGGATTTCACACATGTCACATCAAGCCCACATTACCCTCAAAGTAATGGCCTTGCTGAAAAACTGTCCAGATTGCAAAAACACTCATGGACAAAGCCAAAGCGGACAAAAGAGACCCCTACATCAATCTCCTTGAGTACCGCAACACTCCGGTTGACATGTTCAAGTCACCAGCACAGCTGTTGATGAGCCGCAGACTTCACTCAATCCTTCCAAGCACCAACCAGCAGCTGCAGCCAGAGGTCATCAGCTGCAAGCAAGTGCATGCAAAACATGTACTGAGACAGCAACACCAAAAGAGATACTATGACAGGTCAGCTAGACTACTGCTGCCGTTGCACAATGGAGAATCCGTCAGAATCCAGGAGCATGACTACTGGAAGCCAGCAGTCGTCATCCAGCCAGCTGACTCTGAGCAATCGTATCACGTCCGCACCCCAAAAGGACAGGTGTACCGCCGCAATCGCAGACACCTCCTGAACACCAAGGAACAACACCATCATTCTGACGAGAGGATCAGTTTAACAGAGTGTGATGAACAGAGCTATACACAAAACACATCATACTTACCTGAACCTAAACCTGAACCTGATTTGTTGACCGATTCACGAGCATGCTCAGTTCCATACCACACAAGGTCGGGACGAGAGTTCAGGCCTAGAGTTATCCTTGACTTGTGAACTGTCAAAGGGTGTAGGCGGATCACTGCCCTAAAAAAAAACTGTACATCGTTATTGAAATGTTGAGATGTTTTCAGTGCTAGTTAAATGCTGAGTTTACTTATATGTTTATGCTACCGAGAACATTATGTAGAAGAAAGGTTTAAAAGTAATGCATAACATTTTTCTTTTAAAATAAAGGGGATGTCACATTTGCATACTGAATTATCATTGGCCCGCAGGCATCTGTAAGGAATACCTATTATATTCACATGTGATCACATGCAGAGTTGTCATTGGCCTGCAGGCATCTGTAAGGGGTCCTAACTCCATCTTGTCCACACGATGCTGTATGATTGAGATCACAGACCTGATGCTTCATAAAAGAGTTTAAACTGTAATACTCCGTTGTCCTGCAATTTATTAGTTTTGTACGAAGTGTGCAAAACAAGACAAACCCCATCCAACAATGCCTGCAGTGAAGCCTCGTTGAATTTGGAGGCAGCTCGGGGTCTGGCACTGGCCACAGCTGCTGCAGGCTCCTCTGCCATCCTGTATGGTTCATTTGGAAGCCTGCAGAGGAAGCAATGCTTGCTGTGGACCTTAAAAGCACCACGAATAATGACATCATACTGTGCGACTTTCTGACTGGAAATAGTCAATTAGCAAGGGTTCCCACACACTGGAAATGAATTGGCCAATTGAGGGAAAATTGCATCAATCTGGCAGACCCATTTAGATTCGTATGGGAACCCCGACATTCGGGGAACCTGAGAATTCCCCACACCTGCAGGAAAATCGCCCCCTTTGTCTCTTGGACTCTCTCATTGACTCATGTTTCTCATTCTCTCCCCTCCTTTAATTCTTAAGCATCACACTTTCTGACTGGTGTGGAGATGCCGGAGTTGGACTGGGGTGGACAAATGTAAGAAGTCACACAACACCAGGTTATAATCCAACAGCTTTATTTGAAATCACAAGCTTTCGTCAGCACTTCACCTGACGAAGGAGCAGCGCTCCGAAAGCTTGTGATTTCAAATAAAGCTGTTGGACTATAACCTGGTGTTGTGTGACTTCTTACTTTCTGACTGGCTATTCTATTCTGCTTTGTCATCATGACAAAGACAAACCAATGATTGTTGAGGTGGATTTTAATTTCAGTAAAAATCCCCTAACATCTGCCACAGCAACATCGAGCGAGTCTTACTGCAGGTTAATGTGAAGCAGCAATGGGCATTATGTCATTGCAGCCTCACCATCAGTAAAAAGCAAGGCTGTGTTTTGATAAGGTTTAACCTTCAACTCTGTACACAGCAAACACATGCACTGTAAACGGTGACAAACTTGTGCCATATAATTAGGGATATGCTCCATTAACAATGTTTCTCAATCACTAGGATGGGATGTGGGGTCATAACAAATCTGTCATAATTGATCTATACTGAATTTTTTTTGTGATGTGATATATTTTAGTGCTCATCGAGGTAAGAAACATTAATGATGGGAAATGGAACATTTTCTCATTATAGGCACCCAGTGTCAGCAACAAACACTCACGAGCCACAGATTGCATAGGTAGATGCAAAGTGAAGCTCCCTCTTTCTCAACATGACTTAGACCTTATTGTATAATAACCAACACTTGCAATTCTGTAGCCACTGTGAAAGATTGCCAATTTAATACCAACTCACACCAAATTAGGGCCAGTTTTGTGCTGTAGAAAAATGCTTATTCATTGCTTAGACACCTTAATCCTGAAATTCCATGAAGGATGTTCCGGCCTTTCACTGTAACTTCAGCGGGAGATCAGTGAACACACCAGAGAAATGGTGTAAATAACCGTTTCTCTGGGGATCCTTTAGTAGGTATACAGCAAATGTGTGCTGCAGTGTGACAGGCCCCCCAAGAGGGAGATCAAGGGCAGGAAGAAGGGCAATTGTTTGCAAAGAGAGAGAGAGAGAGCGAGAGATGCACACAAGTGACAAGTGCAAAGATTCACTGATGTAGAGCAGAGTGGCAGAAGCACCTGTGGAGCTGAAGAGCTGGGGGCCTGAGGAAGGAACTGGCGAAACCACTTCAAAAAAGAGAGAAGTAGCAGAATTCCAGAGCAGGAAACATAAGACGAGGCACTAAGTCAAGGCCAGAAATATTCAATAGGAAGACATCATTGGGATAGAGAAGCCCAAAGGTGAGACAAAGGCCTGGACTTCCCTCCTGTTGGTAGGTTAGCGTAGAAACATAGAACATAGAAAAATAGGAGCAGGAGTAGGCCGTTTGGCCCTTCGAGCCTGCTCCACCATTCAATATGATCATGGCTGATCCTCTATCTCAATACCATATTCCCGCTCTCTCCCCATACCCCTTGATGCCTTTTGTGTCTAGAAATCTATCTAGCTCCTTCTTAAATATATTCAGTTACTTGGCCTCCACAGCCTTCTGTGGTAGAGAATTCCACAGGTTCACCACCCTCTGAGTGAAGAATTTCTCCTCATCTCAGACCTACATGTCCTACCCCATATCCTGAGATGGTGACCCCTCATTCTAGATGCCTCCCAGCCAGGGGAAACATCCTCCCTGCATCCAGTCTGTCTAGCCCTGTCAGAATTTTATACGGTTCAATGAGATCCCCTCTCATTCTTCTAAACTCTAGTGAATGCAGTCCTAGTTGGCCCAATCTCGCCTCATACAACAGTCCTGCCATCCCAGGAACCAGTCTGGTGAACCTTCGCTGCACTCCCTCTATGGCAAGTATATCCTTTCTTAGGTAAGGAGACCAAAACTGCACACAGTACTCCAGGTGTGGTCTCACCAAGGCCCTGTACAACTGTAGTAAGACATCCTTGGTCCTGTTAGCAGTGGAGTTTTCTGGGTATCTGGCATTGTCATGCATCACACACTAGCCAGACCATAGAATGAAAGTCTTTCCTATTCATAAAATTGTGGCGGCTCTCATGTGGAGCTTTGAATGCCGCACATGTTCCATCAATTGCTCCTTGCACCTCTGAGAACCCTGCCAGTCTGTAGAAGTGGATAGCTCTCTTTGGTTTGTCTGCTTCCATTGGTAAGGATAGGGATTGGACAGCCCTGCTAAATAGAGTCTCAGTGACCTTCTTGATGCAGTGGTGAGCCTGACTAATGTGGCAACAATCACCTGATGCCACCTTGAGGGACCCAGACACAAAGGAATTCAAGACAGTGGTGGTCTTGACTGGAACAGGCAATACTGTTTTCCTGGTGGAAATGGGCTGCAGGACTTCAGCCTATAGTTGACATATTTCCCCAATAACCTCCAGAGGAAAATGCATCTTTCTAAGGGGCTGATAGTCAAAAAAGTCTTCTTAGTCTGTGGACCCTGATGAGTGGGTATTGGCATGTAAGGAGGATATGCCTTCTGTGATACCTCACTCTAAAAGCCACCAATCCATCCTCTGCCATGTCCTCATCCTCCTCTTCATAGCATCAGAAAAGGGGGATTCCAATTTGGAAATACATCTCACCAGTGCAAAGCAGTACTTTGAGCGGAGCTGCCTGAAGTTAACAGCAAACTTGGATTCAAAACTGGCTTGGAGACAGGAAGCAGAGGGTAATGTTTGATGGGTGTATTTGTGACTGCAAAGCTGTTTCCAGTGGGGTTGTGCAGGGCTCAGTACTAGGTCCCTTGCTTTTTGTGGCATATACCAACGACCTTGACTTGAATATAGGGGGTATGATTAAGAGGTTTGCAGATGATACTAAAATTGGCTGTGTGGTTGATACTGAAGAAGGAAGCTGTAGACTGCAGGAAGATATCAATAAATTGGTCAGGTGGGCAGAACAGTGGTAAATGTAATTTAATCTGGAGAAGTGTGAGGTAATGCATTTGGTGAGGGCTAATACACATTAAATGGTAGGACACTGAGTAGTGTAGAGTAACAAAGGAACCTTGGAGTGCATGTCCACAGATCCCTGAAGGTAGCAGGCCAAGTAGATAAGGTGGTTAAGAAGGCATACGGAATGCTTGCCTTTATTAGCCGTGGCATAGAACACAAGAGCATGGGGGTTATGCTTCAACTGTATAAAACACTAGTTAGGCCTCAGCTAGAGTACTGCGTGCAGTTCTGGTCACCACATTACAGGAAAGATGTGATTGCACTAGAGAGGGTACAGAGGAGATTTACAAGGATGTTGCTGGGAGTAGAGAATCTTAGCTATGAGGAAAGACTGGATAGGCTGTGTCTGTTTTCCTTGGAACAGAGGAGGCTGAGGGGAGACCTTATTGAGGTGTATAAAATTATGAGAGGCATAGATAAAGTGGAAAGAAAGGACCTATTTCCCTTAGCAGAGGGGTCAAAAACCAGGGGGCACAGATTTAAAGTAATTGGTGGATGTAGTGTATGTGCCTTTAAGTCAGAACTACTTTTTACAGCTCCTGTATACTGTAGAACCAGCAGTGACCATATAAGCTGTGCGCATGCCTCTGTACACCAGTCTAGAGATTACCCTCCTCCAGTAAAGACCTGTTATTTGTTAATGTACAGCATCAGTGTGATTATTTATCCACTGAACCACGGATCTAACAGTGGCGACGAGTGTCGATTCGAATCTACCTGCAACATAAAAAAAATAAAAAAAATAGTCGAGGCCAGGGACACGGGCATCGACCACGAGCAACCGCCCAGCAGTCAGGCAGAGATCCAACTTCGCTGGGGAGGCTGTGGAGAGCCGGGCTTGGTTCCCCAGCCACAACGAGCAGTAAGAGACCGACAACAGGTCCAGAGCAGACCCTTCCCGAGCAGCAGCGGCTGGAGCCGACCGACGGCAGAGAGAGAGCCGAGCAGCGTCGACAGGGTAAGAAAGAGGGTGAAGAGCGCAGAGTGCAGCCGGGGGTTGAACACCGAGCGGCATCGAGGAAAAATACTGCAAACCGGAGAGAGAGAGGGTAAGAAACAGCCGGGTTCTAGACTGAGCGGCGTCGACAAATATCAAGAGAAGAACGCGCAGAGCACAGCCAGGGATCACGGGCTGATCAGGGTCCACGGGGCGAAGCAAGGGGAGATGCCATTGAGCCACGGAGAAGCAGGGAGAGCGCGGGAGACACCATTGAGCCACGGAGAAGCAGGGAGAGCGCGGGAAGCACCATTGAGCCGCGGAGAAGAAGGAAGAGCGCGGGAGATGCCATTTTGAGAAGCCGCAGCGGAGAAGAAGGGCGAGCGCGGGAAGGAAGGAAAGCGCGGGAGACGCCATTTTGTGCCAGCGGAGAAGAAGGGGAAGCGCGGGAGGCGCCATTGGTGATAGTTAACGCACAACCAAGGATGCCGAAGAGTGGCAGTATCTCTACGTTCGACAATGAAGTCGAAGATTGGGCGACATATGTGGAACGTATTGAGGTGTACTGCAGGGCGAATGAAGTGCCAGATGCTAATAAAGCACTGGTTCTGTTAAATTCCATGGGTGCAAAAACTTATGGGTTACTGCAAAATCTAATAACCCCAGAGAAGCCGGTAAACAAGAATTTTGAAAGCATAGTAGAAATCCTACAGGACCACTTAAACCCCACACCGCTGCTGATAGCAGAACGATTTAAGTTCCATAAAAGGAACCAACACAAAGACGAAAGCAATGCTGAGTACCTAACGGAACTGCGCAAGCTATCGAAATACTGCCAGTTTGGAGCGGGACTAGCAGACACATTAAGGGACAAGTTTGTGTGTGGGCTACAAAGTGAAGGAACCCAGAAACGGCTTCTATCAGAAAAGGACCTTACGCTGGACAAAGCTTTCAGTATGGCAGTATCACACGAAGCAGCCGCAAGGAGTGCTGCAGAGATACAACGGAGACCGCAAGAATATGGCACCAACTAAATGACCTATGGAACAGGGAAGTGCTATCGCTGCGGCAGAACAACACATGACCAGAAAGATTGTTGGTTCAAGGAACAAGTGTGCAGACAGTGTGGGAAAGCAGGACACATAGCAAGAGTCTGCAGGTCTGCGAAGAAAACCAACAGTAAGAAATCTCCACAGGAGAAGTACAAAAAGGTACACCAGGTGATGGACAGTGGTTCAGATGCACAGAAAAGTGACACAGACTCCAGAAGCAAGAAGCTGGGCTGTCTGAAACTACATAATGTAACCAAAATGGAGGATCACCAGACTATCTGGGTTACACTCAAGATAGACGGAGTCCAAGTGGAAATGGAATTGGACACAGGGTCAGCTCTAACAGTAATAAATCAAAGAGACTACAAGCGGCTATTTTCACACATACCCTTGAAAGCTACAGAGATTGTCTTGAAGACGTATACGGGGCAAAAAGTCTACCCCAAAGGAAAAATAAGGGTGAAAGTGACATATAAAGGCCAGGAAATACCTAAAATGGATATATATGTATCGCCAAATGGAGGACCACCACTGCTAGGACGTGAATGGATCCGGAAGATACAATTAGATTGGCATTCCATACAGGCACTGAAGGTTGAGGCCAAAAAGGATGACGACGTCACACCTGGACGACTGTCAAAAATGCTAACTGATGCAAAAGAAGTGTTCCAGGAGGGACTAGGAACACTAAAAGGAATAACAGCAACAATTGAAATAGAGGAAAATGCAAACCCAAAGTTTCTGAAGGCCAGACCAGTGCCTTATGCGATCAGACCAGCTGTTGAAGCAGAGCTGGAAGGGTTGGAACGTTCAGGAGTACTGTCCAAAGTGGACTGGAGAGAGTGGGCTACACCCATTGTTCCTGTAATGAAGAGGTCGTTGAGTAATACGCCTGGGGAACCAAAGAAGGTCCGCATCTGTGGGGATTTTAAGGTGACAGTGAACCCAGTCCTTCACACGGTGTAATATCCGCTTCCACGAATTGAGGATATTTTTGCCTCGCTATCTGGTGGTAAACGCTTCACCAAAATTGATCTAGCCCAGGCGTACTTGCAAATGGAGGTAGAAGAAGCTTCGAAACATTACCTTACGATCAACACTCATAAAGGTCTCTATCAATACAACCGGCTGGTGTTTGGAGTAGCCTCAGCTCCGGCTATCTGGCAAAGGGCGATGGATCAGGTCCTGCAAGGGATTCCAGGGACCCAGTGTTATTTGGACGACATCTTGGTCATGGGCGAAAATGACGGTGATCACCTCGCTAACTTGGAGAAGGTGCTCACCAGATTAAAGGAGTATGGGCTACGAGCTAATCACCACAAGTGCGAGTTTTTCCAGAAACAGATCTCGTATTGCGGCCACGTCATCGAGGAAGAGGGGTTACATAAGTCCCCTGACAAGATTGAGGCGGTAGTCAAGGCTCCAGCACCGGAAAATGTGTCACAACTGAGGTCGTTCCTCGGGCTGGTAAACTATTACCACAAGTTCTTACCAAATTTGTCTATGGTATTACACCCGCTGAACACCCTACTGCAAACAGGGGTACCATGGAAGTGGGATGACGAACGTAGACGAGCTTTCCAGAAGTGTAAAGAATTGATCACTTCAAAAGAGGTGTTGGCCCATTTCAACCCAGCACTACCAATTCATTTGGCATGTGATGCATCACCCTACAGCATTGGAGCGGTGCTGTCGCACAAATTCCCAGACGGGTTGGAGAGGCCAGTAGCCTTTGCGTCTCGGTCACTAACCTCAGCCGAGCGCAACTACGCCCAGATTGACAGGGAGGCCCTCGGCCTAGTATGGGGAGTAAAAAAATTCAACCACTATCTGCATGGGCAGAAGTTCACCTTACTGACTGACCACCAACCACTTGTCTCCATCTTTGATCCTAAGAAGGGCGTGCCAGTAATGACTGCACAGCGGTTACAAAGATGGTCCGTGTTTCTAGGGGTGAATCAATATGAAATAGAATATAAAGGCACGAAACAGCATGGGAACGCTGATGGGCTATCGCGCCTGCCACTGCCTACTGTGGAGGAAGCACCAGCAGTGGACCCTATCGAGATATTTTATTCGTCGATAATTGAACGATTGCCAGTAACAAACGCGGATATAGAGAAGGAGACCCGCAATGATCCGATGCTGTCACGGGTATATGAATTGACGGTGAGGGGATGGCCAACACATGGTGACTCACTGTTGCCAGCATTCTCATCCAGAAGAGAACAGCTGTCAGTATGCCAGGGGACAGTGATGTGTGGATCCAGAGTGGTGATTCCACCCAAGTTAAGGGAGAGAGTGCTAAATGAGCTACATGAAGGTCATCTGGGGGGAGTGAAAATGAAAAGCCTTGCTAGGGCTTATGTGTGGTGGCCGGGAATCGATCAACAAATCGAAGACCTAACTAAGAGCTGCTTAGGATGCCAGAAGGTCCAAAATGCACCACCACATGCCCTCTACACCCATGGGAGTGGCTCTCCTCTCCATGGCAACGGGTGCACATTGATTTCACTGGTCCATTCATGGACTCAATGTTCTTAATAGCAGTGGATGCTCATTCAAAGTGGCCTGAGGTGATAAAGATGTCTTCAACCACTACAGAGAAAACGATTGCAATCCTACGGACCATATTTGCCAGAAACGGTTTGCCAGAGCAGATCTGCTCTGATAATGGACCACAGTTTGTGTCCGATGAGTTCCAAAAATTCAGGAAAAGGGTATCATCCAGCCACCAATGGATTGGCTGAGAGGTTCGTACAAACCTTTAAGAAGGCGATAAAGGCCATGTGCGACGAGGAAATTCCACTACAGCATAAGATGGACAATTTCTTATTAGCCTACCGAAATGCGACACCTGCAGTTACCAACCAGACCCCGGCCATGATGTTCTTTAACCGAAGGTTGAGATCTCGTCTGGACTTGCTCAGACAAAATGTGCGAAGAAATGTTGAGGACAAACAATTCCAGCACATCAATGAGAAGCCGACAAGGAGCTTCAATGTAGGGCAACCAGTCTTGGCCCGTGACTATCGAACAGAGAAGTGGCAACCCGGAATGATATGTACAAGGCAAGGGCCATTAATGTACACAGTGGATGTCGGGGAGAACATTGTGAGATGCCACGTTGATCAGATCTTAGCGTCACAGGAACGCGTCAACCCCATGTCTCGAGTACCTGGGGATGAACCCGACATAACGGTAGCATCCACGTCAGACCCAGTAGCAGTGGAACCCGATGAACTACCTGATGAAAAGGGGTCAGAATCGCCTCTGCACCAAGAACAAGATCCTCTGGAAAGGCGCTATCCCGAAAGGGTCAGGAAGCCACCCCAAAGACTGAATCTATAAATGGACTTTTGTTATTTAATGTACATGTAAAAATGTAATTGTTATTTGAATATTAAGGGGGTATTATTAATCTAAAAGGGGAGGAATTGTAGTGTATGTGCCTTTAAGTCAGAACTACTTTTTACAGCTCCTGTATACTGTAGTACCGGCAGTGACCACACCGGTATATAAGCTGTGCGCATGCCTCTGTACACCAGTCTAGAGATTACCCTCCTCCAGTAAAGACCTGTTATTTGTTAATGTACAGCATCCGTGTGATTATTTATCCACTGAACTACGGATCTAACAGTGCAAGGCTTAGAGGGGATTTGAGGGAAAATTTCTTCACCCAGAGGGTTGTGAGGGTCTGGAACACACTGCCTGAAAGGGTGGTAGAGGCAGGAACCCTAATCACATTTAAAAAGTACTTGGATGTGCACTTGGGATGCTGTAACCTGCAGGGCTACGGACCAAGAGCTGGGAAGTGGCATTAGGCTGGATAGCTCTTTGTTGGCCGGCGCGGACATGATGGGCCGAAATGGCCTCCGTCCGTGCTGCAACTTTCTATGATTCTATGATTCAAAAATCTTGATTGAACCTCCACAGAACATAAGAAATAGGAGCAGGTGTCGGCCATTCGGCCCTTCAAGCCTCTGCTATTCAATGAGATCATGGCGGATCTTCTACCTCAATGCCCCCTACCCGCACTATCCCCATATCCCTTGGTTCTCTTAGTATCCAAAAATCTACCAATCTATCGATCTCTGTCTCGAATATACTCAATGACTGAGCATCCACAACCCTCTGGGGTAGAGAATTACAAAGATTCACCACCTTCTGAGTGATTAATTTTCTCCTCATCTCAATCCTAAATGGCCGACCCCTTATTCTGAGACTGTGACCCCTGGTTCAAGATTCCCCAGCCAGGGGAAACATCCTCCCTGCATCTACCCTGTGAAGCCGTGTAAGAATTTTGTATGTTTGAATGACAGCACCTCTCATTCTTCTGAACTCTAGGGAACATAAGCCTAGTCTACTCAATCTCTCCTCATAGGACAATCGCCCAATCCCAGGAATTAGTCTGGTGAGCCTTCTTTGCACTAAGCACTAAAGAGCTATGCAGGTAAAGTAACACCAACCACCAGTAGTAGCAGCACACAAAATGGCCCCTCATTGTGGTATCCACCTCAGAGATTCCTTCCTGCAACTCCTACCTTCACTTATATGGTAGCAATAATTATTTGGGGTGGAAATTGCGGGATATGGTTGGAGGGATTGGCCCTATTTACATAAGGTGGATCAGGCTCCCTCTGAAAGGGGACTTTAACTCTTTTGGGAGGATGAAAATTACAGGTGTAGATATTTTGTTGAGACGTTGAAGCAGCAGCCTCTCAGAGCCCTTTCTTTTTCAATTTACCTTCGCAAATCCACCCTAAAAATGGGCAGTAATCTGGAGGGAAATCTGGGCCGAGGTGTGAATGGAATACAAAGAGGAAATATTCAAAAATCCAGAAGAAGGGAATAGGCAAAAATAAGTGACCAGAAAGAACTTATAAGAAAAATTGAATTAAAGTAGACAGAATGTTCTAGAAACTGTGAAAACATGGAACTTTTAATAAGAAAAATAAAGAGAGAGGTAAACAAAGTAAATGGAAAATAATGAAGCTGGGCAGAAACCAGAAAGTTGAATTATTCTATAATTCACTCAAGACTTTAGTAGAAGATGTTGGGAATATACAAAGAATAGTTAAAACAATATCTTACTGTAACTGGAATATCTTATTCTGCTCTTTTGTGGCAGGTTATTTGGTAAATGCAACTTAATCTCCCCTGCCCTGAATAACCAGGCTGTGACAGGCTGAGCCACCAGGGGATTTCTGTTCCATTATTTAAATCAGTTCTGCCTCTCCCCTTTGCACCACAACAATGTTTGAAAGAGCTCCAGATCATTTGGTCTTTTGCCAGACTCTTAATGGATGTGTCTGCTTGGAAATTCCAGTCAGCCTGTGTTGTTCACTCACTGTTAATGATACAAAAAGGGACTTTCCCATTCCATACACAGCAGCTCAGACTTTTATTTCGTTTTGCCTTCCTTTCTGATGAAACGATTCACAACTACAGGGTGGGACATAACTTGAGCAGCACCTCAGTCCAAGGTGTTCCCAGCTCAAAGCTCTGCTTCTAACAACTCTCCCCTGCCCCTCCCGTGATAAGTGCACCACCCGGTTTGTTACAGAGCCATACAGAGCAGTAGGTTTGATACCAGGATCTGTGCTGGGGTAGCTGATCTCAGCTGGGGCATCAGTTGGGGTGCTGCAATTGGCCTCAGTGCCTCTAGGCTTGAGAATAGAAAAGCCGTGGGGACGATTTTAACCCTACTCGCTCAGCAGACACCTGGTGGGTGGGCAGTTAAAATCTCCCTGGCTCTTACCTGTCCGAAAGCCGCCATGAACGCAACATCTGCAATTTTAACCTGCTCTCCTGGGCAGATAACAAGGACACGTACTCAGAGTCAAGGGGGTCCTTCTTTACATATGCATGTGGTGGCCCAATGACATCATTGAGACCCGACTGTAATTTTAACTCGGGCCTGAGCGGGGTATTCACCTGGAGTTAAAATCGGGGCCATTGGCCATTAGCATTCTCGCCTCTGTCACTGGGTCGTGGGTTCAAGCCCCACATTTCCTGTCCATTATCATATTATAGTGAAACTCCTGTTTTTGGTAATAGCTTCCTGAGCTTGGTGAAATTGACAATGTGGGCAGACTTCCAGGATAACTGATATCCACCTACTTTCCAGCTCTTTAACGCCCTAATTGCTTACATTTATTGGGCGCAAAGGAAATGAGAATTGGGCCCATGTGACAGCTTTGCTCAGTTGGTGGTGTGTTTCCCATTAAATTAGATTTGTTCAAATTTCAGATCACTCATGATTAATGTCATGGGAGATCCACTAGTTTAAAAGAGTAAATAAACTGTACAGACGATAGAGTGAATATTTGGACAGGTGTCGTTTTGTCTCTGTGTGTTTGCATTTCTCTTCATTAGATTCCTAGACACTGTTACTAGGCGCCTCAGTGCATCAGTCACTGCTGTTTCCTTAATAAACACTTGATTAGGATAAATCATCTGAAACTGGTTTTAAATATGGATCCCTGATGTAACGTACATGGATTCACAGACACATCACACTTACAGATGTTCAAGAGACAGAAACAACAATACAGCATTTAGATTTGTATCCAAACTAACAGCTTTATTTTCAGGTGACATTGGATATTTTGACACATATATAGTCCAGGCTTGATAAAACACTGTTGTTATAAAACACTAAGTATTGGGACTAAAACATTCAATACTGAATACATACACATCTCCTGTCACAATGTAAGGTTAAAGAAATCACTTGCAGAATATCTAACATCACTGTTAACTGAAGAAGGAAGACAATCTTAGTTAAGCATTTTTGCCATTCATTTTTTTAGTTCTTTGGGGTAAATTTGTGCTCAACAAGGTGAAGTGTCCCCTGCAGCACCAATGTGACATTTCCCCATTTCTCACAACAACCATCTTGTTGCATCCCTCAGCGGCATTGCCAATTAGTACTGAATTAAGGGTCACTTTCGTGCTGTGCGCCCATGCCCAGCAGTTCAATACTGAGACTCACCCAACCTATTTCATATAGGATCCTTACAGCCAGCAGGCTGAGGGACTTTTATTCCATCAAGGTGGGCCTAATTTGAATTCAGGTCCCAAAGAGTCTAATATTTGGCTCCCTCATTAGAAAAAAAAAACTTTTCTGTTCCTTTTTGAAGTTCCCTTGCCCTGCCTTGTACAGCACATCTTTCACTAGCTATGAGTGGAAGTAGTAACCTGCTCGGTAGCCAGACACTAAGATGTCCATGAATCTTCTACCATTATAAAGTAAACTAGATAAGACAAGAGTGACATCCAAAGTATCATTGGCAGATTACTGACCGTGCGATCAAAAATTGCAGCATTAGAAAAAAAAATCAATGGATTTTTATAATAGTTATTTCTGTAACAGTTAACATTCATTCCATATCCGTGCTTTCACAGTTAACCACCCCGTAGACGGAGCAGGAGAAAGATGGTGCCCTGAGCCTTAATGTTGTAGTCAGAGAGCAACCGGCCATCTTCCAGCTGTTTCCCCTCATACATCAGGCGCTGCTGCTCGGGTGGGACATGCTCCTGCCGTTGTACTTGTGCTCTAAAATTCTGAACAGACTCAGAGGGCAGAACGTCGTATGTAGATAGTTTCCCTTTGTCGTTCTTCAGGAATATCTGCATGCGCTCCTCGTTCTTGACGATCAGCATGATAGCGTCGCTGGGAGAGACACTGTAATTGGACAGCCTCCTGTCGTCCCTCAGCTCCACGCTGCTCCCGTTTTGCACCACCAGACGCTGCTGGTAAGTGGGCACCCCGGTCTTTTCATATATTTTCATCTTGAGATTCGACACTTGGATGGAAGGATCGATCTCAAGTTCGATCACCTCACCGGTCATAAACTTCACCTGGAGTCTCATCTCGTCAAATTACTGTTGAGAAATAAACAGGACGTCAGTGACTGGGACGCTGTGTTTTATGCATCAGTCAGAGAATACAATTTAAATGTGCAACACATTGTACCAGACCTACTCTATTGTGCACTCTGAACCTACGGTGCTCCCAAGCCCCAACCCAATCAAACGCCCTATCAATGTTTTATTCCCAATTGGAGCAATACTCCTGAGAAACCCACTGATTGCTGAAATCACTCAGCGGGTCAGTCAGCATCTGTGGAGAGACCAGGGCCTAGAAATTGGGTTTTGGCTTAGCCAGGGCTTTAGCGCCGGAAGTTAGTGCCGGCGCTAAGTCCCCTGCGCGCGCCAAAAATTCAGTGGCGCCGCGCCCAAACGGCTGCCGGCGCTACTGAAGGGTCTTTGCGGCGGTACATCGGCGCTAACTGCCGTTTCGCGCCGCAATTCCGGCGCTGCGGCACCCGATGCGGTGCGGCAGGCTGGGGACGTGCAGGCCTCCTCCTCCCGTTAAGGAGGAGCTGCCTGCACCCGGCCGCGGCCCGCGCAAATCAGCTTAAACATGAGCCCGGCACCTCGGACAAGTGCCGGGCTTGCATCTGTTCCGGGGGGGCGGGGTGGGGGGGAGAAGTCCGGGGAGGGAGCTGCGGGCAGGCGGCCGGCGGGAAAGTGGCCGGCCGCCGCGGGGCCTTTAATGCGCCGGCGCAAACTGGAGTAAGGCACCTCTGCCAGAACGTTGCTTGCGGCTGCCACGGGCGAGGCGGCCGCAACTCAATTTCGGAGTTCGGGCGGGTTACCACGGCAACCGGGATGCTGCGCACACCGATGACGTCATCGGTGCCGGCGCAGCGCTACCGGTGCAACGCCGATTTAGGGCCCCAGGGAATTTTTAAACTGGCCATAACTCTGGCGCTAGTCCCTCTAGCGCCTCAAAAGCGGCGCTAAGGCTAGTGAATTTCTAGGCCCAGATGAGTTAATGTTTCAGGTGTGTCAGAACTGGAAGCAGCCACAGTCATCCCACTCCTCACAAAGCCATCCTTCCCAACCTTCCCACATTCCCAAATCTGCACCATTTAGATAGATCTCTATTTAGCTGTTTGAATGAGGCAGAGTCTGAGGTTGGAAACATTTGTGGAACTGCTGCTCTGACCTGATGTTAAAATATTGAGGTCGTCAGGGATCTGCTGGGTCCTGAGCTGCAATACTGGGCTTACGCCACAAGAGTGACTCAAGTGAGCTGTGTAACATTAGAAAATGTGAATGACGGGTTAATAGGGAGTGCAGAACACATTAAATAAACCAACAGCAGTGCTCTGTAAACCAGGAAAAATAAGCAGTGCTTTTCACTGTGTGGAATTCCTTCAAAAATTCCGGTTGCTTCAGACACTGTTCTGTGAATGAAATTAGATTTGTCAGACTGCCCAAAGCCAAGATCTGCCCTGTACAGAAATGATTCATCTCAGACTCACATCTCTAGTGCAACATGTGCACTATTTAAATTTGCAGTTATATTTTTCTTGTATTCTCATCACATTGAAAGGATATTCATTGATCTTAAATTGCGAGTCTCACTGAGATGGAGAACAACCCATTCAGAACTCCCCACGTAAATTCACCCTCAGACTCCTCTTACAAAAGCCATTCTGTTTAAGAACAACAAATGACCTCGGTAATATTAGTTAATGAACGCTTGAGGCATTATTTTAAACAGCTGATTGCCTCCGTTAAAATAGCAGATACACGGATGTCACATAAACGTCAGGCGTTGGTCTTCCAACAGCAACTAATAGCCTTCAGTTTTTAAATTATTCTTTTTATATATTCTGACACTGTTCAAAGAGTATCAATAATTTCTCTTAAATTGAGACTCAGATTCAAAACAACCCATTTTACAGACCAGAAATAGAATATTGAGATTCCTAAATAAAAGACAGAATAAACTCACAATCCCAGCTGCAAACACACGTCCAGGCGAATCTGAAGGAAAGTTGATCTGCAGAATCTTTCCTGATTCACTTTTCTGAGCAGTTTGTCTTCTCTGTTTTTCTCCACACAGAATCTCTCAGATCTAGATGGAATAAGTGAATAAAATTCTCTGCTTCAACTCCCCGGTGTCTTGCTCCGTCTCTTCTGTGTTTCTCTCTGTTAAACAATCCTCTCTCACTGTGTCTCTGGCTCCCTCCTCCTTTTATTCTCAAACCCACTTTCAGAACGTCACAGCCCTGCTGCCCTCTGATTGCCCAACTCCCTGCTGCTCCGTTATCACAGACCAGTGAGACCTGAGCTGAAGTTTCATTTCCCCAAAAATCTGCTCAGTGTCGGAGAAATGAACTTATGATCAGGTGCACTGACAGAACCTTGCTGCAGGTAACAGGTTCTGGGCTCTGATCGGTTTCACTTTCAGATTCCTTTCCGAAGCCACATTCTAAAACAGCAACAGAGCAACAGCAGCTGATCAGTGCTGGGGGAGGATCTGTTTCCTGTTCGAAGCTGTATTACTGCAGTCAGTTTGAACAGTTATTACTCATATAAATTCCATCTGCTCCTGCTCACCTGTGAGCTGTCATACAGCAGGTGACAACATTACTCTATCTCGCAAAAAACCCACCGAGCTGTGCGTCTCTGCGCTGGTGCTGGGTGCATTGAATGCTGGTGTAAGAAACAGCTATTAGATTCATAAATGAAGTTTGACTCTTAGAACAGAAATTAAAACTGCAGTCAGGAACAGATGGGGGAAGGGTCAGCAAGGTCAATTAACAAACACCAAAATGATAAGACGGTCATCAAAGGCAAGGAAACAGGGAGGATAGCACCTGCTAGATAATAAGGAGCCACGAAGCCATAAAATGCCCTTGAAGAAACTTGACCAAACATTCCTCAGAAAGATAAGAGGAAAGGGCTCGGCAGCCATGTAGAAAGAGACAGTGTAAGATTCGCAATTTTCAGCAAAAATCACGCAAGAAAACTGGATAAAATTAAGACTGTTTATTGACCAAAGTAAGCTTGCACAGAAAAACCTTTGATAAAAGGGCATACAAAATGGCCACCAGGCCCCGTGATCAGGTTATGAACCATTTTATTTCTGTTACTGCAAGCCAGACAGGCTTGTGGATTGAAGACAGTGAGCCCACGAAAGCCAGTCTCTGGGAACCGAAACTCAGAGCAACAGCATACATATTCAATGGATTATAAGTACAGGATGGGGCCCATCAAGATATGGGCGGACAATGTAAAAACACTTATACCCATTTATCGTACAAAGGAAAAACCGTTTAGCAGCCATCAAGGAAAATGTCCGGACCGATCAATATGCGAACCGAGCCACGGTGACAATGCAAAAGACATTGAAAGACATTATCGGCCAGGAAGGCCAGTTTAAGTTATCACCGGCTCCGTTACAAGACAAAGCGCCCCTGCAGAGATTTCTGCCCGCCAAAATTAATACAAAGACAGGACTATGATTTGGCGGGAGATAAGACTGTCCCAAAAGAGTATAACTATGGATTGAAAGTCCATCTAAGTTACTTCGGACTCCGGGTTACTTGAACAACTTCTTCTTCACTGCCACGGCTTCTTGTTGGGCGACTTCAGGCTTCCATTTCTTCAAGAACTTTCTTCTACGAGGAACGAACGAAGGGCGGACGGTGCCCGGATCGGCACCTCTTCCACTTCGGCAGATCGATGAAAACGTTTTCGTTTTTTTTTTAAAGACGGACGGTTTCGGTAAAAGGACAACGTGGTCGGTGTTCAGCCAAACAAGGCTCGGCCACGACGAGAAGACGACGAGGGTGGCCCGGGTACTGGGGTCGGGAGATCATCGACGACCCAGGCCGATGGAGAAGAAACCCTCTGGAGAACCGGCGATCGATGCCACAAGATTCTCCCAAGTGCATAGCCTGCATCTGGGTCTGCTCCATGAACCCAAATTGACTTGGTGGATCTCAACCTTAACGCGCGCTCATCGAGGCTGGGTCTACCCCACCGCCTCGAGGGAGGAGAGAATATCGACTGCGCCAGAAGTTTCCAAATCCACGTGACGACGGAAAGCGGTGCCAAAAAGGCTGCGAACCCCCCTTTCTCGCGATTTCGAGAGTGGTGAGCATGATCCCAAGTTCCCCAGGTCGAAACTTAGTTTAGGTATAGGGGAGGGAGTTAAGGGAAATCGTAATGTGTTTCCCCTTTTTCGATGTGCCGTGTGTTCCCCATTTCCATAGAGTCAAGTTCATAAATTTGTGCATGATTGTAGTAACTTTAATCTGTGCCTATGATATGTATTTTGTAATGCTTCAAACTGTTTAAAAATAAAAGCATCCATTTCGTGCTATTCAACCTGGTCTATTGAGTTCTTTCTCTGCACTACTGTTCTCTGCACCTAAGTCCAAGGTCTAGAACCGTAGGGGGGAGTGGGTCGAACCACTCAAGGGTAATTATTGCACGAAGCCTGGCAGGAGACCAGAAAGAGCAAGAGAAACCCCCTACAGAAATGGCGACCGCGGCAGGACCTTGGCAGCAGGAAAGTAGTGTGTTAGATCAAGATCTGAATAGACGAAATGTGATGGATGAAAGAATAGCAGATTATGTTTTCGGAAAAGTCAACCTCACAAAACAATGGATATCTGATCTACTAAGGGATAGGCACCCGCTAGACGCAGCCATCAAGTGGACAGCGGGTAGAGAGCATAAGAAATCTGTAGAAAAGGCGGTCTGGCTGATGTGCTACAAGAAGCAAGTCCAGCTTTTGGACCAGGTAGTTGCAGCACAGCCAGTCCAGATCAACGGCTTGCTTAAAGGCGTGGAGGAAAAGGTTGCGGGAGGTCAAAAACTGATTGAATCGCTTGACGCGCTGAACCAGGAACGCCGCTCTGTAATTCGCTGCCACGAAACCCGGGTAGAATATTTAAAATGTCAGGTCGTTGAGGCCAAGGCCAGTGAAGGTAGAATGAGAGAGAGGTGTTCCCGTCTAGCCAAACAAGTAGATGCCCAAGAGGAAAAGCTCCTGGGAGCCAGGGCAGCATATAAAATGACCATGGAGGATAGATCTGAGAACACCGACCACAGCACTTGCCGCCGGGAGCTAGAGGACCTGAGAAAGGCCCTAGCGAAGGCAAACGGGTTGGTGTGTCTCATAAATCCACCAGCGAGTCAGCTGTTGCTAGCCAAGGAATCCAAAAGACCGATTCCACAAGAGGCAGTTGGGGTACCAACCCCCGAACCTTCTGCGCCTCCTGCCTATGAGGAGTCTTGGACTCCGGGACAGGAGACGGAGACGGTAGAGGAAGAGAGCCCTGAGGTAGAGCAACCCCAGACAGTAGAGTCGGGGTCGGCGCCAATGTGTCCAACGAGACACCGGAGGATCGGTCCAAATGAAGAAAATGGCGATGACGGACCCCTTGAGAGTCAGATCATAATGCCTCATAGCGCACGACAGCTAAGAGAGATGATAAGTCACATCCCAAAACTCTCCGAGTCAGGAGATCCCTCCGTGCATTTCAGGGACGTGGAGCAGACCGCAGCAGTCAATGACTGCGACGGGGTTGAACAGTCTAAAATGCTGCTGTTCTCCCTGGACAGTTCGCTCCTCCAGTGTCTCCCTGACGAGAGCAAGAGAGGGCACAGGGACTATGAGTTGCTACGGGATGAGATTCTGGAGATCATGGGAGAGGGGGACGGAACTCCGTTCCTCCGTTTAGAAAAGACAGTGCAGCTAGAGGGAGAACCCCCACGGGTTTTCGCCGACAGGTTGTGGCCAGTGTATCGGCGCAGCTGCCCGGGCGGGCCGGCCCGGGCCGGGCTGGATGGCGAACAAAGGGCTCACTGGCTTCGGTGCCTGGTAGCAGGTTGCCTGCCAGTAGTGAAGGAACAGGCCAAAGCATGGTTTGACCCCACTAACGCCCGCTCCACGGAGGAAGTAGTACTAGATCAGCTCACGATCAGTTATAGAAACAACAAGGGCAAGAAAACGCCTGTTGTGAAAGGAAAGGTGCATGAGGTGAGACCCGCAGCCTCTGCTAAAAAGGAATGGCGTCAGGAGGGAAATCGCCATCCCCAAGCAAATAGCAGTTGTTACGGGTGTGGGAAGGAGGGTCATTGGCGCAAGGACTGTAGGAATCCTTGGAAGGATAAGAGGGAGAGAGCGTTCGCCGCAGCCCAAGATCGAGCCCAAGCCCGAGTCGCCAACGGCCCGAGAGTTTCCCCAACACCAGCACAACCACAAGTGCAGGCCGCTGCCCCAACACCAGTCCAGAACCCAACCGTAGCCTTTGCCCCGAATGAAGGGGGTGGTGCGGTTGTGGACCCCGCTGCGATCGAGTCAGTCTTGGAGACTATGCGGTCTCTGATGACCTGGCAGGGGAAGGTAGCGGTTGCTAACAGCCCTATCGCCCCCGAGACCCCAGCCGAAACACCTAAATGACTGACGCCCGCGCAGCCCATCTACTTGTGTCCGCTCCGCTATGACGCTTGGAGAAGACCTGTGGTGGAGATGGAGGTGGAGAAACAAAGGGGTAGTTACCTGTTGGATACGGGAGCTTCGTGTACCTTGATCCACACGGACAAACCTTTTGCCTCACCTCTGTCCGCCCAGGCTCCATATTTAGTAGCGGGTTTCACGGGTAGAGCACAGGCTGGCGCGCACTCCCTCCCGCTCTCCATTCAGTTGGGAGCGCTCCACACCACATGGACGTGCATCCTATTGAAGTGGAAAGAGGGGGGGGGGAAAGGCATCCTCGGGGCTGATTTCTTGGTGGAACACGGGATCCTCGTGGACCTGAGAAATCACTGTCTCTGGGGAGCCGAGGGCGGTTTAGGTAAGGTAGTCGTAATCCCGGGGAAGGAAGAAAAGGGGGCCCTGTGCACTATGAAGCCATCAGGAGGTTACGATCTCGAGCTCATGATAACAAACGTCCCAACGGACTTGCAGGCGCGTGTGTCAGAAAATCTGACCGCGTTCGCCACCCACAAGCACGACTGCGGGAGAGTCACTGGGTTCGAAGTCAGCGTAGACGGGGACCCCATGATCCGACCCCAAAAGCAGTATAATTTCCCCAAGGAGGCAGAACCCGACATGGAGACAGCAATATCTTCATTGGTACAGCAGGGCGTATTGAGGACAATAGCCACCCACGTGAACTCCCCATTATGGCCGGTAAAGAAACCGGACAATTCGTGGAGAGCCACGGTGGACTATAGAGTCCTCAATAGTAATATCCCAGCCTGCGCGCCCACGGTAGCAGCAGTTGCAGACTTAATAGGGAGTATTCCAGCATCGGCGACCACATTCACGGTGCTGGACATCTCGAACGGTTTTTGGTCCATTCCGCTGCGGCGGGAGGACCAGTACAAGTTTGCCTTTACTTTCAAAGGGCAACAGTACACCTGGAACTGCTTACCACAGGGTTTTCACAACAGCCCCAGCATTTTCCATCAGTGTATGGCGGGGAGTTTGAAAGAGTTCAGCCAGCCCAACCAGATAGTGCAGTATGTGGACGACTTACTCCTGTTCACAGATACAAGGGAGCAGCACGGCCCACTGTTAGCCGAATTGTTGGAACTGTTAGAAAGGAAGGGTTTCAAAGTAAACCCAAAGAAAGCCCAGATCGGCCAGCAGGAAGTTAAATTCCTGGGTCTGGCCATCCGCGCTGGGGAAAGAGCCATAGATAAGGCCAGACGGGAATCTATACAAGATCTGCCGATTCCCAACACAGTAACGGGTGTAAGGTCCTTTTTGGGATTGACCGGGTACTGCAGAGATTTCATCGAGGACTATGCTGCCACAGCGGCCCCGCTACTTCGACTCTTACACAAGGGAGTCGAGTGGTCTTGGGACGAGGGGTGCCAGGCAGCATTCGAGAAGTTGAAAAGAGATCTGCAGACCGCGCCAGCCCTAGGGGCCATAGATGGGGGAGAGGAGTTCTTTCTGGAGGTAGCCGCTAGTGGGGACAGCCTGAGCGCAGTACTGCTCCAAGAGCGGCACGGCAAGCTAAGACCAGTAGTTTATTCCTCCAGGGTGCTCACGGATGTGGAGAGGAGTTTCTCCAATTGCGAACGGCATCTCCTGGCCACGCATTGGGCTGTGAACAGATCAGTGATCTTCACAGGGACCTCTCCCATTACGCTCCTCACCCATCACACCCCCACGAAGATGCTTCTAGACGGGAGGATTAAGGATGGGACCGTAAGCAGCGCTCGGATTGCGCGCTGGACCCTCCTCCTTTCCCAGATGGATCTCAAAGTTAAAGGCCTCTGCGCGCCAAGGCTCGCAGCCAATATGGCATATCCCGGGACAGCCCATCAATGTTCCGTAGAAGGGGTATGGGAAGTTAACATAGGTTTACGGGCCGGGATACATCCCACGGGCCGCGAGATCTACGTAGACGGTTCTAGCACTGTAGCTGACGGCAAGCGACTCACAGGGTGTGGAGTTTATGACCCTGCGGCAAACATTGCCCTGGCAATTAAGCTCCCCAGCACTATGAGCGCGCAGCAGGCTGAACTGTCCGCGGTGGCGTACGTGGTTACCCACCCCGAGATTTTCCCAACCCCATACACGATTTGCTCAGACAGCATGTTCACGTGCAATTCGTGTACGGAGTACCTCGCCATCTGGTCCCGACGCGGGTACACCTCCGCGGACGGGCGGCCTTTAACAGTTAAGCCCTTGCTGGAGAAGATCCTAGCAGCTGTGGGGGAGAAAGGAGAGGTGTTCATCCATAAGGTGAAGGCTCACTCCATTACAGAACCCCGCAGTCAGGGCAACCAGCAGGCGGATGCGCTAGCCAGGGAGGGTGCCCGCAGCGGCATTCTCTGGGACCCATACGAACCCGGACCCGTGGCGGCGATCCAAGGCAGGGAGGGAATTCCCGGGAACACAGGGGTGACACCGCCCCCAGACCTAAAGACCGTCCAAACCCTGGATCCCACCCTAAAAGCAGTCCTAAAAGCCATCACAGAGGGCAAACAGGTAGAAGGTCCGTACAGTACGGCAGCCCTCACAGTCAAGGAAGGTATGCTGTTCCGAAAGGAGCAGTGGGTTGTGCCGCAGCAGCACCGAAGGGAATTCCTGCAATTGGCCCACGAGGGTCCAGGAGCGGGACACCCCGGACCTGAGGTCACCTGGCAACGGGTGGAACAGGCGGGATGGTGGCCGGGACTTCGGGACGATGTCCGCGAGTTCTGCGCAAGCTGTCTTGTGTGTGCTGCTAACAACCCAGACCCCC
Source organism: Somniosus microcephalus (assembly GCF_052327205.1). Classification (NCBI taxonomy): domain Eukaryota; kingdom Metazoa; phylum Chordata; class Chondrichthyes; order Squaliformes; family Somniosidae; genus Somniosus; species Somniosus microcephalus. The sequence goes on along the minus strand of NC_141005.1, from coordinate 26,466,538 downwards.
ACAAAAGGAAGGTGCCCATGGGGCACATCAGGAGGGTAGAGGGACCATGGCAGTCGATTCAGGTCGACTACATAGGGCCCCTGCCCGCCGCCCAGGGAGGCTATAAGTACTGCCTTGTCCTGGTAGATGTGTTCACCAAATGGGTAGAAGCCTTCCCGTGCAGAACAGCTACGGCACTGGGTACTGCTAAGATCTTGATTCGGGAAGTGTTCTCACGGTGGGGACTCCCCCGTTTTGTAGAGTCCGACCAAGGGAGTCAGTTCACCGGTCAAGTAATGCAGAACGCCCTCAGGCTCTTGGGCATTGAGGGAAAGTGGCACGTAGCATACAATCCCCAGTCATCCGGGATTGTTGAGCGTATGAATCGGACCCTCAAGGAAAAGCTGAGGAAAGAGACAATGGGCTCGCCCCAGAAATGGGCGGAGGTCCTGCCTTTAGTCCTCATGGGGATCCGAGCCAGCCAGTCCAAAAGCACGGGGTATTCCCCGCACGAGTTAATGACTGGAAGGATCATGCAAACACCCACCCATGTGCTAGCCCCGGTGCTCACTGAGGGCCAGCTCCGAGAGGTGAAACGGGACAAATTCGCCCAAACCCTCTTGGAGCGCCTGAGACAGATTTATGGGCAGGCGGCTGGGAACATGGGAAGACAGCACCAGGGAAATAAACTGTTGTTGGAACCTCGGAAACAACAAGAGTGGGTAGTCGGGGACCAGGTCATGGTCCGAAACTACGCCAGGGTAGGGAGTTTTGAACCACTGTACATGGGGCCATACAGCATTGTAGACAAAGCCAGCCCCATGGTTTATGCAGTGAAGACGCCCCGACGTACCAAATGGTTTCACATCAACCAGTGTAAACTGTTTAAACCGGGTACACCAGGGCCACCAAAGGGGACCAGGTCTGAGAACAAAGATCCTCAGCCTGTAACAGAGTCACAGACCACACAGGCTGGAGCAGTAGCCTGCGTGAAGGGAGAGGCCATCCCATTGGAGTGGGAGGTCTCATCTTTTGAATGGGATTTAGGCAGGGGAGAGCCCGAACAGCTCAACCTCGCTTTAGACCCAATCACGGAGAAGCTTGAGTCAGAGGACGGCAGTCCCGCCCTCGACTCAAGCTTGGGGGAGGTAGGGAGTGGGGGTGGAGACTCGTTACCTGTAGGGACAGGTGAGGTGGAGTCGGAAGCCACAGATCCCGACCCCGGGGGGGCGGAGCCTGAGGAAGGGGAGCTGGAGCCGGCAGCTGTGGAGGAACCACAGGCTGTGACGGTAACAGTCACGACCCCAGGTCCATCGGCCCCGGGAGCCCAACCCAAAGCAGCCCCTCGTAGGTCAGCTCGAGCGCCCCAGCCCAGAAAATTTTGGCCAGATTCTCCCCATCCTCCCCAACCACGGTTTAAAGCAGCCCCAGGAAGACATGATCCCCGTTCAGCAGCGACAGGCTGCGGGGGATCAAGGCCAAAGATCAATGCAGCCCCACCGCAGGGTGTGGCACACGACAGACCTCACAGGGATTCGGAAAGCCGCCCCACGGAGGGCGGCGCTGTACATAAGTTAAGATAGGTAATTATGGTCATAGTTTAAGGAATGTAAAGTATATGGTGTTAAGAGTACAATTTTGAAGTCTGCCCGGTATGTGTGTTTGTTAGGGAGCGGGGTCCAGGAACCCGCGCGTCCAATTAATTTAGGCCAGCACCTATCGGGAGCCCGGCTACATCATTTTGTTGGTTACAGAAACCTGGGATACGATGGAAAGGATTGTCGTCGCGTTCATGGCGATCGGGTGCGGGTGGGCCTACCGAGGCCGCACCAAGGACGTCATCATTTTCGGGTGCTCCGGGGACACGGCCCCCATCGCAATGGATGGGACGGGGGAGCGAGAGGTAGAGGAAACCGCCACCTACTTCCACCAAGGGAGATGGCCAGGTTGGCTGGGAACGAATTCTACGGAATATTCCAGCAATTTCGGTTTTGCCTACCAAGAGACTTCATTAACGTGCCCTCGAGTGAGGATCCTAGCGCCCAGAGTCAGCGTCACCGTGGGAAAGAGGATTTGTCTGGTGTGCAATGGGAACGTACCACCAAGGCGATGGTGGTGGCTACGAAAGCTGGGAAAGGACATGAGAAACTCTACGGTCGAGTGGGAGCGACTGGGTAATAATACCCATCGGACTATTACGGGAACTCACGGACAATTACGTGTGTGTTGGGACAAATGGTGGGAACCGGATGAGGGAATATATGTCTGTATGTGGGGTTCGAGACGCGTCTGCCCCAAGGGCGTGTCCATCTTCTTCCAGAGGCAGTGGCAGGATGAAGGGAAGGGGATGAGATGGGATGTTAGCACTCGAGCGTGCGGAGCCCCATACTCCCCTATTCCGGTGAACGCCACTGAACTCATCACCCGCCCACGCAAGCCCCTGCCCACGCTTCCGGTAGCACTAGCCCAGAAAGGAGGGTGCCCAACCACCACCAGGGGACCCGGGAACGGTTTAGTATTGGTACCCACCGGTCAGGTGCTGTACCAAGGGGTACACTACGCGGTGGCCTCAGTGATTTTAAATCTCACTGAGGTAAGATTGCCGGAGTGGTGTCCCAAAGAAACGGAACAATTATACCAGGTCCTGTTAACCAGTATGTTTAGACAATTTTACGAATTTGACTTTGCCGACATCGACAGAGACAAATTATACACCACACCGCCAGAAGTTTTGGATCGAGTCGGGAGGCAAAGAAGGGGTACTGTAAATGACATATTCACTGCTTTTAATACCGGGACATCTGTTGTCAACGCTCTAGATAACGTGGAACTGCAGACACAGATCAACGGTTTAAAAGCCCAGTTAAGGAACATATTGACAGACGAAAACAAGGTCGTGGGTTCTGAGTTGCATGAGGACCAGGCCATGACACTACACTTTAAGGACATAATTGCTGAGCTGGAGAAACACGCGAGAACGGTAAATGCACTCATTAAGGAGGATCGGAATGCGTCCGATCAAGCTGCGCAAAACGAGGCCTGTGTGCTGTACGGGGCGTGGTTATTGGGCGAGGGCCGCAGTAATCTTGAGGATTTAAAACAGGGTTTGGTCCCGTCCTGGATCAGCAACAAGCACTTGCAAGCGCTCCACCCTTTTGAGAATGCATTAAGCCCGTGCCAGCTCAGACTAGCCGCAGAAGCATACCCAGTTCCAGTGGACTGCGGACATTCGAATCACACTATTATGGGAATAGTAGTAAGAATGCCGGTGTTGGGTCCCGCAGCAAAGCCCGCCCCGGTATACAGAGTAGAGAACATTGGAGTCATTCAGGGGGGCGCACACATTCGTTACGCAGTGGTCCCGCCTTACGTCATCAGATGGGAGCGTACGATGACAGGCACCGACCTCTCGGGATGTCGGAGCCGGGGAGCACACATCATCCTGTGTCCCCAGCACTTGAATGCCTTTTTGAAACCACAGTGCGGGTTCAGAACCGCTAGCGCGAAGCCGGTGAATTGCACCATGGAGGCAATGGCAGAGGACCATGTGCCCCCACAGGTAGCATATATCGGGGGTGGGACATACTGCGTCACCACTGCAGCGCCTCAGTACCGATATGGACAACACGAGTGGTGTTCGGTCGGTGATAGCAGTTTCTGTTTCAAACCCAGGGCCGAGGTTCAAGTGGCACAACAACGAATTGTTCCCATTCCTGCGCCCTCCACTGTACACATCACTATCAAAGAGAATTTCACAGACTTACAACGATTTGTCGCGCATTTTGGTTATGTCATTCCCCCTCTTCCCGAACACCTCACCAAGGTTTTAAAAGCCGTTATAGTTTCGCAGAAACATTTCTATACACTGGAGCAGAAGACTTTAGAGATAGGAAAAGACATATTGGACATAACCATCCCACCATGGTGGGACTTGTTCACCAACATAGAGGTCCCCGCCTGGATTAGAATAGCATCCCATATCCTAGTAGTATGTCAGGTTTTGATTGTGATATTTTTGCTCTTCGTGCATTGCAAAAGAGGCAAACGCCTCCAGAGGCACGAGAACACAGGAGAATGGAGAGAACGCTATGTGCAGATGGGGGAAGCAGATACCCCACTCTAAGCTGCTAGTATAAGATTAAGCGTCCCTCCATTTAAAAAATTTTTTTTTTTTTGATTGTTTTGGGTTATAAGGAAATAAGTATGGTTATGTTATTAGTTGTTAGTAAGTTTTTTGGATTAATAAAAGATGCATGCAGATGGCGCAAAAGGGTATCAACCCCTGCCCATCTGACAGGTGAAGATGTTATAGTTTAAGTTTTGCTGTCTATGATTCCAAATGTGCATGAGGTAATTTTCATTTTCTCCGGAAATGGGAACTGCATGTGTCGTGAGGGGCATAGATAGTTAAGTGCCAGGAATGTTTGGATGTGGGGAATCAGGGAAAATTTGCTCATCAAGGATTATTGATACTTTAAGCAAGCTATCAGTATCACAGGGGGGCCTGTAAGATTCGCAATTTTCAGCAAAAATCACGCAAGAAAACTGGATAAAATTAAGACTGTTTATTGACCAAAGTAAGCTTGCACAGAAAAACCTTTGATAAAAGGGCATACAAAATGGCCGCCAGGCCCCGTGATCAGGTTATGAACCATTTTATTTCTGTTACTGCAAGCCAGACAGGCTTGTGGATTGAAGACAGTGAGCCCACGAAAGCCAGTCTCTGGGAACCGAAACTCAGAGCAACAGCATACATATTCAATGGATTATAAGTACAGGATGGGGCCCATCAAGATATGGGCGGACAATGTAAAAACACTTATACCCATTTATCGTACAAAGGAAAAACCGTTTAGCAGCCATCAAGGAAAATGTCCGGACCGATCAATATGCGAACCGAGCCACGGTGACAATGCAAAAGACATTGAAAGACATTATCGGCCAGGAAGGCCAGTTTAAGTTATCACCGGCTCCGTTACAAGACAAAGCGCCCCTGCAGAGATTTCTGCCCGCCAAAATTAATACAAAGACAGGACTATGATTTGGCGGGAGATAAGACTGTCCCAAAAGAGTATAACTATGGATTGAAAGTCCATCTAAGTTACTTCGGACTCCGGGTTACTTGAACAACTTCTTCACTGCCACGGCTTCTTGTTGGGCGACTTCAGGCTTCCATTTCTTCAAGAACTTTCTTCTACGAGGAACGAACGAAGGGCGGACGGTGCCCGGATCGGCGCCTCTTCCACTTCGGCAGATCGATGAAAACGTTTTCGTTTTTTTTTTAAAGACGGACGGTTTCGGTAAAAGGACAACGTGGTCGGTGTTCAGCCAAACAAGGCTCGGCCACGACGAGAAGACGACGAGGGTGGCCCGGGTACTGGGGTCGGGAGATCATCGACGACCCAGGCCAATGGAGAAGAAACCCTCTGGAGAACCGGCGATCGATGCCACAAGATTCTCCCAAGTGCATAGCCTGCATCTGGGTCTGCTCCATGAACCCAAATTGACTTGGTGGATCTCAACCTTAACGAGCGCTCATCGAGGCTGGGTCTACCCCACCGCCTCGAGGGAGGAGAGAATATCGACTGCGCCAGAAGTTTCCAAATCCACGTGACGACGGAAAGCGGTGCCAAAAAGGCTGCGAACCCCCCTTTCTCGCGATTTCGAGAGTGGTGAGCATGATCCCAAGTTCCCCAGGTCGAAACTTAGTTTAGGTATAGGGGAGGGAGTTAAGGGAAATCGTAATGTGTTTCCCCTTTTTCGATGTGCCGTGTGTTCCCCATTTCCATAGAGTCAAGTTCATAAATTTGTGCATGATTGTAGTAACTTTAATCTGTGCCTATGATATGTATTTTGTAATGCTTCAAACTGTTTAAAAATAAAAGCATCCATTTCGTGCTATTCAACCTGGTCTATTGAGTTCTTTCTCTGCACTACTGTTCTCTGCACCTAAGTCCAAGGTCTAGAACCGTAGGGGGGAGTGGGTCGAACCACTCAAGGGTAATTATTGCACGAAGCCTGGCAGGAGACCAGAAAGAGCAAGAGAAACCCCCTACAACAGTGAGAGATGTTTTCCCGCATCACACTTGGGATAAAGATTAGTATAGGCAATTGACATTAAATAAATCACGGTGTACCAAAATAACTATAAATATAGTGGGCTGAGAGCAGAAGACAGACAGTGAGGAGCGAAGGTTTCTTCGAGGTGGAAAGCAATCCTGACTCAGGCCTAACACCTTGACTAAGTTTAGCCTCTGAGGTGGATCAATGCTGGCTTATGCCTAACACCTCCAACAGCCAGGGGGACGAATCAACAGAGGTGACTGCTGTTACTGACTGCAGAGACTCGCTGACCCAAGACCTCCACGCTGCCTCATCAGACATCCAACCAACCATCCGTCCGGTCGTGGCATTCCACTTCGGGAATCGTAGATCGCTTTCTACTGTCACAGGTTGTACGTCTATTATACTCAGCTTAAACCATATGTAATACCTGATTCTGCTTTAAAACTGTAGCTCTTTAATAAAAGCCTTACAACTTCTAAAGCGCTGTTGAGTATTCTGTGTGAGCCTGTGATCCTAATCTTACACTGGTGATGCTGTTCCCTCAGAGGCTGGTGGTTCCTCTGAGGAGTGCTCCTGCTATCCCACCTGGAAAGTGGGGTGCGGGGCTCTTGATGGTCCTGTCGGGGAGTAAATGCATGAGTTAGACAAGTGAAATTTATGTTGCAGACACATCCCATTGTGCAGATGCTTAACACTCGATCTCCATGAACATCATATCCTATATTAGTCACTCATGAATGCTAAATCTGTCACCAGCTTGCTCTTCTATGCCCGTCTCTCCGTCCCCCACTTCCAGCTCCTCTCCACCTCCGACAGTCTCCAGGGCTGCCTCCTCAGCGCTCGTTAGGTGCACCAGGAATGGTGGGCCACCTCCTGTCCTCCTCCTATCCCTTTTATTGTGGGCTCTCTTCATCTGTAATGAGGGACACAAGTGGAGTTTGAGAGAGATTGATGGAGTGATTGTAAAGAATGGATAACATAGTTGTTTAGAGGGAGACTATGAAGGAGTGAGGTGCACAAAGCAAGTTCCCTCCCTGTGCGTTGTTAGTTGTTGACATTGCATAAGAGTGTGAGTGGTGCATAGTAAGATGGTGACATGATTCTGTACAGAGAAAGAGAGGAATGGGTGAGGCCTGTAGCCAGTTCCTGCAGCAAGAAAGCATTCAACTTAAATGATACCAACATTAAAGGGTCAAACGGCTGAACTGTAAAGGCAGTTTTGTGAAATTTACCAATCATAAGAAACTGACCAAACTTCGTATCCCAGCTTAACATGAGGAACCAATGAGACTTTCTAAAGGAATTTGTAATACACGCTCTGGATTAAACAGGATAAGAACCACAGGCACGACCACTTTTACTTCATATATATGCTAGCCAACGAAATGGCTGGAACAATCGAACCACACAATGGCATGTGTTTGTGTAAATTTAACTGACTATCCTGTCCAGTGTAACTCCTTGGTCCAGCTGTTAACCAGATTTACAATTGGTTCCACCAAGTCTGGAACGGCTCCCTCAACTTTTGGAAATGTTAGTGCCAGGTTTGTCATTAGATTGAAATCCATTCACTAACCATTCAAACTGATGATAAACAAGGAAGTGTCTAATCAAGACATTTCTTTGTGAGTTAATGGTCGAACATCAAACCGGATGAAGACATTTCTTTTTGTATTGTATGGTTTGAAATCGAACAGAATGGCAGAAAGACGAGATTAAGATGGTACAATCAAAAGGAGAAGGGTTTGCCTCAATCTATTGTCACGGGCTTTGATCTTTTGTGTTATAAACGGGTGTGTTTAGAAATAGAGGGTAGCAACTTGCAAGGGAACTGCGGACAGATTTGATCACCCGTACAGATGGAAACATCCTGCTCCACGTGATCGCCGGGGTGAGTGGAGTTTGAAACAAAAGAGTTAAAGGGAACGGTGTCTGTTAGTATTGTTTGGAGTTATAAGGGAACAGTGCATTCACACTGGTATGTTATTCGTAGTGCAATAAATAGTTAAAGGCATACTGATTTGCACTGAGTTTGTGAACCTTGACCATTTTACTCCACCCGGAAGGGGCTCAAGTCGGATTCAGGAATTCTAAGACAGGAGGTGCGGGTTCACCTACCTGCAGGGTGCAAGAGGTGTTAGAGTGAGCTGGGATGTGCAGGGGAAGGTTGCCAATGCAGAGTGATGGGGATGAGAAGAGATGGGAGGCAGATGGAAGCTAAGTGTGATGTTATCACTTTTACTAACCGCAACAGATCATTAAACCTCTTGCGACACTGCACCCAGGTGCGTATGCAGACCGACCTCGAACTGACCACCTCAGCAATTTGCAGCCAAGCTGCCTTGGTATGTTACGGATGCCTCCTCCTTCTGTCTCCAGGGAAGAGGACCTCCTTATGTCCTCTTACTCCTTCCACAAGAGCATGGGGGGAGTCCTGATGAAAGCAGGGAGCGGCCTTAGGTTTTGCACTGCCATACCTGCAGCAACCAGCACGTCAGGGAACAAAATGGAAATGAATCTGCAGAGAGGACATGGCCCCTTTAAATAATCAGTCCAACATCGCTTCATCAGACGCGAGCAGCTGACCCGCACCCAGCAATTGCCTTGGAGAACCCACCATCGACCTTAACGAGGGCAATCGACGCAAAATTTCAACTGCAGAGCGGCGGCAACAGGGAGCAGGTCCAGAAACCGCCGAACAACAGACCCGTCACCATTCCACCTCCAGGCGCAAAATCACGGCCTCAGTTCTTGCCGGAAACAAAAGTCTAGTGGAATCTGGAGAGCAGTTAATCTGCAGAAACTTTCCTGAGCAGTTTGTTTCCTCTTTACTTTTCTTCACACTGACTCTCAGATCTGGGTGTCTGTATCTCTCTCCCACTGTCTAACTCTCTCCCGTTCTCACACTTTGTCACTTGGACTCCCTCACTCACTCTTGTTTCTCATTCTCTCCCCTCCTTTAATTCTCTGAGCATCACACTTTCTGGCGAGCTATCCTATTCTGCTTTGTCATCATGGCAAAGACAAACCAATGATTGTTGAAGTGGATGTTAATTTTAGTAAAAATCCCCTAACATCTGTCACAGCAACATTGAGCGAGTCTTGCTGGAGGTTAATGTGAAACAGCAACGTGCATTATGTCATTGCAGCCTCACCATCAGTAAAATGCAAGGCTGTGTGTCGATAAGGTTTAACTCTGTACACTGCAAGCACATGCAGTTTAAACACTGATAACTTTGTGCCGTACAGTTAGGAATATGCTCCACTAACAATGTTTCTCAATCACTAGGATGGGATGCGGGGTCATAACAAATCTGTAATAATTGATCTTTTCTGATTTATTTTTTTGGGTTGTGATATATTTTAGTGCTCATTGAGGTAAGAAACATTAATGATGGGAAATGGAACATTATCTCATTATAGGCACCCAGTGCCAGCACCAAACACTCACGAGCCACAGATTGCATGGGTAGATGCAAAGTGAAGCTCCCACTTTCTCAATATGACTTAGACCTTATTGTATAAAATGCTTATTCATTGCTTAGACACCTTAATCCTGAAATTCCATGAAGGATGTTCCGGCCTTTCACTGTAACTTCGGCGGGAGATCAGTGAACACACCAGAGAAATGGTAGGACTTCAGCCAGTAGTTGACATATTTCCCCAATAACCTCCAAATGAAAATGCATCTTTCTAAGGGGCTGATGGTCAGAAAAGCCTTCTTAGTCTGTGGACCCTGATGAGTGGGTATTGGGTATTTAAGGAGGCTATGCCTTCTCTGATACCTCACTCTAAAAGCCACCAATCCATCCTCTGCCATGTCCTCATCCTCCTCTTCATAACATCAGAAAAAGAGGGATTCCAATTTGGAAATACATCTCACCAGTGCAAAGCAGTACTTTGAGCAGAGCTGCCTGAAGCTAACAGCAAAATTGGATTCAAAACTGGCTTGGAGACAGGAAGCAGAGGGTAATGGTTGATGGCTGTTTTTGTGATTGGAAGGCTGTTTCCAGTGGGGTTCCGCAGGGCTCAGTACTAGGTCCCTTGCTTTTTGTGGTATATATCAACGATCTTGACTTGAATATAGGGGGTATGATTAAGAAGTTTGCAGATGATACTAAAATCAGCTGTGTGGTTGATACTGAAGAAGAAAGCTGTAGACTGCAGGAAGATATCAATAAATTGGTCAGGTGGACAGAGCAGTGGCAAATGTAATTCAATCTGGAGAAGTGTGAGGTTAAGCATTTGGGGAAGGCTAACAAGGAAAGGGAATACACATTAAATGGTAGGACACTGAGTAGTATAGAGGAACAAAGGAACGTTGGAGTGCATGTCCACAGATCCCTGAAGGTAGCAGGCCAGGTAGATAATGTGGTTAAGAAGGCATACGGAATGCTTGCCTTTATTAGCCGTGGCATAGAATACAAGAGCAGGGGGGTTATGCTTCAAATGTATAAAACATTAGAAAGGCCTCAGCTAGAGTACTGCGTGCAGTTCTGGTTACCACATTACAGGAAAGATGTGATTGCACTAGAGAGACTACAGAGGAGATGCCGGGAGTAGAGAATCTTAGCTATGAGGAAAGACTGGATAGGCTGGATCTGTTTTCCTTGGAACAGAGGAGGCTGAGGGGAGACCTTATTGAGGTGTATAAAATTATGTGGGGCCTAGATAAAGTGGATAGAATGGACCTATTTCCCTTAGCAGAGGGGCCAAAAACCAGTGGGCACAGATTTAAAGTAATTGGGGAAAGGTTTAGAGGGGATTTGAGGGAAACTTTCTTCACCCAGAGGGTTGTGGGGGTCTGGAACTCACAGCCTGAAAGGGTGGTAGAGGCAGAAACCCTAGCCACATTTGAAAAGTACTTGGATGTGCACTTGGGAATGCTCTAACCTGCAGGGCTATGGACCAAGAGCTGGGAAGTGGGATTAGGCTGGATAGCTCTTTGTTGGCCGGCGCAGACATGATGGGCTGAAATGGCCTCCGTCCGTGCTGTAACTTTCTATGATTCTATGATTCAAAAGTCTTGATTGTACCTCCACAGAACATAAGAAATAGGAGCAGGTGTCGGCCATTCGGCCTTTCAAGCCTCTGCTATTCAATAAGATCATGGCTGATCTTTTACCTCAACACCCCCTACCCGCACTATCCCCATATCCCTTGGTTTCCTTAGTATCCAAAAATCTACCAATCTATCGATCTCTGTTTTGAACATACTCAACGACTGAGCACCCACAACCCTCTGGGGTGGAGAATTCCAAAGATTCACCACTCTCTGAGTGAAGAATTTTCTCCTCATCTCTGTCCTAAATGGCCGACCCCTTATTCTGAGACTGTGACCCCTGGTTCTAGACTCCCCAGCCAGTGGAAACATCCTCCCAGCATCTCCCCTGTCAAGCCCTGTAAGAATTTTATATGTTTCAATGAGATCACCTCTCATTCTTCTGAACTCTAGGGAACATAAGCCAAGTCTACTCAATCTCTCCTCATAGGACAATCGCCCAATCCCAGGAATTAGTCTGGTGAGCCTTCTTTGCACTAAGCACTAAAGAGCTATGCAGGTAAAGGAGCACCAACCACCAGTAGTAGCAGCACACAAAATGGCCCCTCATTGTGGTATCCACCTCAGGGATTCCTTCCTGCAGCTCCTACCTTCACTTATATGGTAGCAATAACTATTTGGGGTGGAAATTGCGGGATATGGTTGGAGGGATTGGCCCTATTTACATAAGGTGGATCAGGCTCCCTCTCAAAGGGGACTTGAACTCTTTTGGGAGGATGAAAATTACAGGTGTAGATGTTTTGTTGCGACGTTGAAGCAGCAGCCTCTCAGAGCCCTTTCTTTTTCAATTTACCTTCGCAAATCCACCCTAAAAATGGGCAGTAATCTGGAGGGAAATCCGGGCCGACGTTTAAGTGGAATACAAAGAGGAAATACTGAAAAATCCAGAAGAAGGGAAAAGGCAAAAATAAGTGACCAGAAAGAACTTTTAAGAAAAATTAAATTAAAGTAGACAGAATGTTCTAGAAACTGTGAAAACATGGAACTTTTAATGAGAAAAATAAAGAGAGAGGTAATCAAAATAAATGGAAAATGATGAAGCTGGGCAGAAACCGGAAAGTTGAATTATTCTATAATTCACTCAAGACTTTAGTAGAAGATGTTGGGAATATACAAAGTATAGTTAAAACAATATCTTACTGTAACTAGAATATCTTATTCTGCTCTTTTGTGGCAGGTTATTTGGTAATTGCAACTTAATCTCCCCTGCCCTGAATAACCAGGCTGTGAGAGGCTGAGACACCTGGGGATTTTTGTTCCGTTACTTAAATCAGTTCTGCCTCTCCCCTTTGCACCACAGCAATATTTGAAAGAGCTCCTGATCATTTGGTCTTTTGCCAGACTCTCAATGGATGTGTCTGCTTAGAAATTCCAGTCAGCCTGTGTTGTTCACTCACTGTTAATGATACAAAAAGGGATTTTCCCATTCCAAACACAGCAGCTCAGACTTTGTTTCGTTTTGCCTTCCTTTCTGATGAAATGATTCACAACTACAGGGTGGGACATAACTTGAGCAGCACCTCAGTCCAAGGTGTTCCCAGCTCAAAGCTCTGCTTCTAACAACTCTCCCCTGCCCCTCCCGTGATAAGTGCACCACCCGGTTTGTTACAGAGCCATATAGAGCAGTAGGCTTGATACTAGGATCTGTGCTGGGATAGCTGATCTCAGCTGGGGCAGAGGTTGGGGTGCTACAATTGGCCTCAGTGCCTCTAGGCTTGAGAATAGAAAAGCCGTGGGGACGATTTTAACCCTACTCGCTCAGCAGACACCTGGCGGGTGGGCAGTTAAAATCTCCCTGGCTCTTACCTGTCCGAAAGCCGCCATGATCGCAACATCTGCAATTTTAACCTGCTCTCCTGGGCAGACAGCAAGGACACGCGCCTAGAGTCAAGGGGCTCCTTCTTTACATGTGCATGTGGTGGCCCAATGACATCTTGAGACCCAACTGTAATTTTAACTCGGGCCTGAGCGGGGAATTCACCTGGAGTTAAAATCGGGGCCATTGGCCCAGTGGTAGCATTCTCGCCTCTGTCACTGGGTCGTGGGTTCAAGCCCCACATTTCCTGTCCATTATCATATTATAGTGAAACTCCTGTTTTTGGTAATAACTTCCTGAGCTTGGTGAAATTGACAATGTGGGCAGACTTCCAGGATAACTGATATCCACCTACTTTCCAGCTCTTTAACGCCCCAATTGCTTACATTTATTGGGCGCAAAGGAAATAATTATTGGGCCCATGTGACAGCTTTGCTCAGTTGGTGGTGTGTTTCCCATTAAATTAGATTTGTTCAAATTTCAGATCACTCATGATTAATGCCATGGGAAATCCACTAGTTTAAAAGAGTAAATAAACTGTACAGACGATAGAGTGAATATTTGGACTGGTGTAGTTTTGTCTCTGTGTGTTTGCATTTCTCTTCATTAGATTCCTTGACACTGTTACTAGGTGCCTCAGTGCACCAGTCACTGCTGTTTCCTTAATAAACACTTGATTAGGATAAATCATCTGAAACTGGTTTTAAATATGGATCCCTGATGTAACGTACATGGTATCACAGACACTTCACACTTACAGATGCTCAAGAGACAGAAACAACAATACAGCATTTAGATTTGTATCCAAACTAACAGCTTTATTTTCAGGTGACATTGGATATTTTGACACATATACAGTCCAGGCTTGATAAAACACTGTTGTTGTAAAACACTAAGTATTGGGACTAAAACATTCAATACGGAATACATACACATCTCCTGTCACAATGTAAGGCTAAAGAAATCACTTGCAGAATATCTAACATCACTGTTAACTGAAGAAGGAAGACAATCTTAGTTAAGCATTTTTGCCATTCATTTTTTTAGTTCTTTGGGGTAAATTTGTGCTCAACAAGGTGAAGTGTCCCCTGCAGCACCAATGTGACATTTCCCCATTTCTCACAACAACCATCTTGTTGCATCCCTCAGCGGCATTGCCAATTAGTACTGAATTACGGGTCACTTTCGTGCTGTGCGCCCATGCCCAGCTGTTCAATACTGAGACTCACCCAACCTATTTCATATAGGATCCTTACAGCCAGCAGGCTGAGGGACTTTTATTCCATCAAGTTGGGCCTAATTTGAATTCAGGTCCCAGTCTAATATTTGGTTCCCTCATTAGAAAAAAAAAACTTTTCTGTTCCTTTTTGAAGTTCCCTTGCCCTGCCTTGTACGGCACATCTTTCACTAGCTATGAGTGGAGGCAGTAGCCTGCTCGGTAGCCAGACACTGAGATGTCCATGAATCTTCTACCATTATAAAGTAAACTAGATAAGATGAGAGTGACATCCAAAGTATCATTGGCAGGTTACTGACCGAGCAATCCAAAATTGCAGCATTAGAAAAAAAAAATCAATGGATTTTTATAATATTTATTTCTGTAACAGTTAACATTCATTCCATATCCGTGCTTTCACAGTTAACCACCCCGTAGACGGAGCAGGAGAAAGATGGTGCCCTGAGCCTTAATGTTGTAGTCGGAGAGCAACCGGCCATCTTCCAGCTGTTTCTCCTCATACATCAGGCGCTGCTGCTCGGGTGGGACACCCTCCTGCCGTTGTACTTGTGCTCTAAAATTCTGAACAGACTCAGAGGGCAGAACGTCGTATGTAGATAGTTTCTCTTTGTCGTTCTTCAGGAATATCTGCATGCGCTCCTCGTTCTTGACGATCAGCATGATAGCGTCGCTGGGAGAGACACTGTAATTGGACAGCCTCCTGTCGTCCCTCAGCTCCACGCTGCTCCCGTTTTGCACCACCAGACGCTGCTGGTAAGTGGGCACCCCGGTCTTTTCATATATTTTCATCTTGAGAGTCGACACTTGGATGGAAGGATCGATCTCAAGTTCGATCACCTCACCGGTCATAAACTTCACCTGGAGTCTCATCTCCTCAAATTGCTGTTGAGAAATAAACAGGACGTCAGTGACTGGGACGCTGTGTTTTATGTATCAGTCAGAGAATACAATTTAAATGTGCAACACATTGTACCAGACCTACTCTATTGTGCACTCTGAACCTACGGTGCTCCCAAGCCCCAACCCAATCAAACGCCCTATCAATGTTTTATTCCCAATTGGAGCAATACTCCTGAGAAAGCCACAGATTGCTGAAATCATTCAGTGGGTCAGTCAGCATCTGTGGAGAGACCAGATGAGTTAATGTTTCAGGTGTGTCAGAACTGGAAGCAGCCTCAGTCATCCCACTCCTCACATAGCCATCCTTCCCAACCTTCCCACATTCCCAAATCTGCACCATTTAGATAGATCTCTATTTAGCTGTTTGAATGAGGCAGAGTCTGAGGCTGGAAATATTTGTGTAACTGCTGCTCTGACCTGATGTTAAAATATTGAGGTCGTCAGGGATCTGCTGGGTCCTGAGCTGCAATACTGGGCTTACGCCACAAGAGTGACTCAAGTGCGCTGTGTAACATTAGAAAATGTGAATGACGGGTTAATAGGGAGCGCAGAACATATTAAATAAACCAACAGCAGTGCTCTGTAAACCAGGAAAAATAAGCAGTGCTTTTCACTGTGTGGAATTCCTTCAAAAACTCCGGTTGCTTCAGACACTGTTCTGTGAATGAAATTAGATTTGTCAGACTGCCCAAAGCCAAGATCTGCCCTGTACAGAAATGATTCATCTCAGACTCACATCTCTCGTACAACATGTGCACTATTTAAATTTGCAGTTATATTTTTCTTGTATTCTCATCACATTGAAAGGATATTAATTTATCTTAAATTGCGAGTCTCACTGAGATGGAGAACAACCCATTCAGAACTCCCCACGTAAATTCACCCTCAGACTCCTCTTACAAAAGCCATTCTATTTAAGAACAACAAATGACCTCGGTAATATTAGTTAATGAACGCTTGAGGCATTATTTTAAACAGCTGATTGCCTCCGTTAAAATAGCAGATACACGGATGTCACATAAACGTCAGGTCTTGGTCTTCCAACAGCAACTAATAGCCTTCAGTTTTTAAATTATTCTTTTTATATATTCTGACCCGGTTCAAAGAGTATCAATAATTTCACTTAAATTGGGACACAGATTCAAAACAACCCATTTTACAGACCAGAAATAGAATATTGAGATTCCTAAATAAAAGACAGAATAAACTCACAATCCTTGCTGGAAACACACGTCCAGGCGAATCTGAAGGAAAGTTGATCTGCAGAGACTTTCCCGATTCACTTTTCTGAGCAGTTTGTCTTCTCTGTTTTTCTCCACACAGAATCTCTCAGATCTGGATGGAATAAGTGAATAAAACTCTCTGCTTCAACTCCCCGGTGTCTTGCTCCGTCTCTTCTGTGTTTCTCTCTGTTAAACAATCCTCTCTCACTGTGTCTCTGGCTCCCTCCTCCTTTTATTCTCAAACCCACTTTCAGAACGTCACAGCCCTGCTGCCCTCTGATTGCCCAACTCCCTGCTGCTCCGTTATCACAGACCAGTGAGATCTGAGCTGAAGTTTCATTTCCCCAAAAATCCCCTCATGTCTGAGGAATGAATTCATGATCAGGTGCACTGACAGAACCTTGCTGCAGGTAACAGGTTCTGGGCTCTGATCGGCTTCACTTTCAGATTCCTTTCCGAAGCCACATTCTAAAACAGCAACAGAGCAACAGCAGCTGATCAGTGCTGGGGGAGGATCTGTTTCCTGTTCGAAGCTGTATTACTGCAGTCAGTTTGAACAGTTATTACTCATATAAATTCCATCTGCTCCTGCTCACCTGTGAGCTGTGATACAGCAGGTGACAACATTACTCTATCTCGCAAAAAACTCACCGAGCTGTGCGTCTCTGCGCTGGTGCTGGGTGCATTGAATGCTGGTGTAAGAAACAGCTATTAGATTCATAAATGAAGTTTGACTCTTAGAACAGAAATTAAAACTGCAGTCAGGAACAGATGGGGGAAGGGTCAGCAAGGTCAATTAACAAACACCAAAATGATAAGACGGTCATCAAAGGCAAGGAAACAGGGAGGATAGCACCTGCTAGATAATAAGGAGCCACGAAGCCATAAAATGCCCTTGAAGAAACTTGACCAAACATTCCTCAGAAAGATAAGAGGAAAGGGCTCGGCAGCCATGTAGAAAGAGACAGTGAGAGATGTTTTCCCGCATCACACTTGGGATAAAGATTAGTATAGGTGATTGACATTAAATAAATCACGGCGTACCAAAATAACTATAAATATAGTGGGCTGAGAGCAGAAGACAGACAGTGAGGGGCGAAGGCTTCTTTGAGGTGGAAAGCAATCCTGGCTCAGGCCTAACACCTTGACTAAGTTTAGCCTCTGAGGTGGATCAATGCTGGCTTATGCCTAACACCTCCAACAGCCAGGGGGACGAATCAACAGAGGTGACTGCTGTTACTGACTGCAGAGACTCGCTGACCCAAGACCACCACGCTGCCTCATCAGACATCCAACCAACCATCCGTCCAGTCGTGGCGTTCCACTTCGGGAGTCGTAGATCGCTTTCTACTGTCACAGGTTGTACGTCTATTATACTCAGCTTAAACCATATGTAATACCTGATTCTGCTTTAAAACTGTAGCTCTTTAATAAAAGCCTTTCAACTTCTAAAGCGCTGTTGAGTATTCTGTGTGAGCCTGTGATCCTAATCTTACACTGGTGATGCTGTTCCCTCAGAGGCTGGTGGTTCCTCTGAGGAGTGCTCCTGCTATTCCACCTGGAAAGTGGGGTGCGGGGCTCTTGATGGTCCTGTCGGGGAGTAAATGCATGAGTTAGACAAGTGAAATTTATGTTGCAGACACATCCCATTGTGCAGATGCTTAGCACTCGATCTCTATGAACATCATATCCTATATTAGTCACTCATGAATGCTAAATCTGTCACCAGCTTGCTCTTCTCCGTCCCCCACTTCCAGCTCCTCTGCACCTCCGACAATCTCCAGGGCTGCCTCCTCAGCGCTCGTTAGGTGCACCAGGAATGGTGGGCCACCTCCTGTCCTCCTCCTATCCCTTTTATTGTGGGCTCTCTTCATCTGTAATGAGGGACACAAGTGGAGTTTGAGAGAGATTGATGGAGTGATTGTAAAGAATGGATAACATAGTTGTTTAGAGGGAGACTATGAAGGAGTGAGGTGCACAAAGCAAGTTCCCTCCCTGTGCGTTGTTAGTTGTTGACATTGCATAAGAGTGTGAGTGGTGCATAGTAAGATGGTGACATGATTCTGTACAGAGAAAGAGAGGAATGGGTGAGGCCTGTAGCCAGTTCCTGCAGCAAGAACGCATTCAACTTAAATGATACCAACATTAAAGGGTCAAACGGCTGAACTGTAAAGGCAGTTTTGTGAAATTTACCAATCATAAGAAACTGACCAAACTTCGTATCCCAGCTTAACATGAGGAACCAACGAGACTTTCTAAAGGAATTTGTAATACACGCTCTGGATTAAACAGGATAAGAACCACAGGCACGACCACTTTTACTTCATAAATATGCTAGCCAAGGAAATGGCTGGAACAATCGAACCACACAATGGCATGTGTTTGTGTAAATTTAACTGACTATCCTGTCCAGTGTAACTCCTTGGTCCAGCTGTTAACCAGATTTACAATTGGTTCCACCAAGTCTGGAACGGCTCCCTCAACTTTTGGAAATGTTAGTGCCAGGTTTGTCATTGGATTGAAACCCATTCACTAACCATTCAAACTGATGATAAACAAGGAAGTGTCTAATCAAGACATTTCTTTGTGAGTTAATGGTCGAACATCAAACCGGATGAAGACATTTCTTTTTGTATTGTATGGTTTGAAATCGAACAGAATGGCAGAAAGACGAGATTAAGATGGTACAATCAAAAGGAGAAGGGTTTGCCTCAATCTATTGTCACGGGCTTTGATCTTTTGTGTTATAAATGGGTGTGTTTAGAAATAGAGGGTAGCAACTTGCAAGGGAACTGCGGACAGATTTGATCACCCGTACAGATGGAAACATCCTGCTCCACGTGATCGCCGGGGTGAGTGGAGTTTGAAACAAAAGAGTTAAAGGGAACGGTGTCTGTTAGTATTGTTTGGAGTTATAAGGGAACAGTGCATTCACACTGGTATGTTATTCGTAGTGCAATAAATAGTTAAAGGCATACTGATTTGCACTGAGTTTGTGAACCTTGACCATTTTACTCCACCCGGAAGGGGCTCAAGTCGGATTCAGGAATTCTAAGACAGGAGGTGCGGGTTCACCTACCTGCACGGTGCAAGGGGTGTTAGAGTGAGCTGGGATGTGCAGGGGAAGGTTGCCAATGCAGAGTGATGGGGATGAGAAGAGATGGGAGGCAGATGGAAGCTAAGTGTGATGTTATCACTTTTACTAACCGCAACAGATCATTAAACCTCTTGCGACACTGCACCCAGGTGCGTATGCAGACCGACCTCGAACTGACCACCTCAGCAATTTGCAGCCAAGCTGCCTTGGTATGTTACGGATGCCTCCTCCTTCTGTCTCCAGGGAAGAGGACCTCCTTATGTCCTCTTACTCCTTCCACAAGAGCATGGGGGGAGTCCTGATGAAAGCAGGGAGCGGCCTTAGGTTTTGCACTGCCATACCTGCAGCAACCAGCACGTCAGGGAACAAAATGGAAATGAATCTGCAGAGAGGACATGGCCCCTTTAAATAATCAGTCCAACATCGCTTCATCAGACGCGAGCAGCTGACCCGCACCCAGCAATTGCCTTGGAGAACCCACCATCGACCTTAACGAGGGCAATCGACGCAAAATTTCAACTGCAGAGCGGCGGCAACAGGGAGCAGGTCCAGAAACCGCCGAACAACAGACCCGTCACCATTCCACCTCCAGGCGCAAAATCACGGCCTCAGTTCTTGCCGGAAACAAAAGTCTAGTGGAATCTGGAGAGCAGTTAATCTGCAGAAACTTTCCTGAGCAGTTTGTTTCCTCTTTACTTTTCTTCACACTGACTCTCAGATCTGGGTGTCTGTATCTCTCTCCCACTGTCTAACTCTCTCCCGTTCTCACACTTTGTCACTTGGACTCCCTCACTCACTCTTGTTTCTCATTCTCTCCCCTCCTTTAATTCTCTGAGCATCACACTTTCTGGCGAGCTATCCTATTCTGCTTTGTCATCATGGCAAAGACAAACCAATGATTGTTGAAGTGGATGTTAATTTTAGTAAAAATCCCCTAACATCTGTCACAGCAACATTGAGCGAGTCTTGCTGGAGGTTAATGTGAAACAGCAACGTGCATTATGTCATTGCAGCCTCACCATCAGTAAAATGCAAGGCTGTGTGTCGATAAGGTTTAACTCTGTACACTGCAAGCACATGCAGTTTAAACACTGATAACTTTGTGCCGTACAGTTAGGAATATGCTCCACTAACAATGTTTCTCAATCACTAGGATGGGATGCGGGGTCATAACAAATCTGTAATAATTGATCTTTTCTGATTTATTTTTTTGGGTTGTGATATATTTTAGTGCTCATTGAGGTAAGAAACATTAATGATGGGAAATGGAACATTATCTCATTATAGGCACCCAGTGCCAGCACCAAACACTCACGAGCCACAGATTGCATGGGTAGATGCAAAGTGAAGCTCCCACTTTCTCAATATGACTTAGACCTTATTGTATAAAATGCTTATTCATTGCTTAGACACCTTAATCCTGAAATTCCATGAAGGATGTTCCGGCCTTTCACTGTAACTTCGGCGGGAGATCAGTGAACACACCAGAGAAATGGTAGGACTTCAGCCAATAGTTGACATATTTCCCCAATAACCTCCAAATGAAAATGCATCTTTCTAAGGGGCTGATGGTCAGAAAAGCCTTCTTAGTCTGTGGACCCTGATGAGTGGGTATTGGGTATTTAAGGAGGCTATGCCTTCTCTGATACCTCACTCTAAAAGCCACCAATCCATCCTCTGCCATGTCCTCATCCTCCTCTTCATAACATCAGAAAAAGAGGGATTCCAATTTGGAAATACATCTCACCAGTGCAAAGCAGTACTTTGAGCAGAGCTGCCTGAAGCTAACAGCAAAATTGGATTCAAAACTGGCTTGGAGACAGGAAGCAGAGGGTAATGGTTGATGGCTGTTTTTGTGATTGGAAGGCTGTTTCCAGTGGGGTTCCGCAGGGCTCAGTACTAGGTCCCTTGCTTTTTGTGGTATATATCAACGATCTTGACTTGAATATAGGGGGTATGATTAAGAAGTTTGCAGATGATACTAAAATCAGCTGTGTGGTTGATACTGAAGAAGAAAGCTGTAGACTGCAGGAAGATATCAATAAATTGGTCAGGTGGACAGAGCAGTGGCAAATGTAATTCAATCTGGAGAAGTGTGAGGTTAAGCATTTGGGGAAGGCTAACAAGGAAAGGGAATACACATTAAATGGTAGGACACTGAGTAGTATAGAGGAACAAAGGAACGTTGGAGTGCATGTCCACAGATCCCTGAAGGTAGCAGGCCAGGTAGATAATGTGGTTAAGAAGGCATACGGAATGCTTGCCTTTATTAGCCGTGGCATAGAATACAAGAGCAGGGGGGTTATGCTTCAAATGTATAAAACATTAGAAAGGCCTCAGCTAGAGTACTGCGTGCAGTTCTGGTTACCACATTACAGGAAAGATGTGATTGCACTAGAGAGACTACAGAGGAGATGCCGGGAGTAGAGAATCTTAGCTATGAGGAAAGACTGGATAGGCTGGATCTGTTTTCCTTGGAACAGAGGAGGCTGAGGGGAGACCTTATTGAGGTGTATAAAATTATGTGGGGCCTAGATAAAGTGGATAGAATGGACCTATTTCCCTTAGCAGAGGGGCCAAAAACCAGTGGGCACAGATTTAAAGTAATTGGGGAAAGGTTTAGAGGGGATTTGAGGGAAACTTTCTTCACCCAGAGGGTTGTGGGGGTCTGGAACTCACAGCCTGAAAGGGTGGTAGAGGCAGAAACCCTAGCCACATTTGAAAAGTACTTGGATGTGCACTTGGGAATGCTCTAACCTGCAGGGCTATGGACCAAGAGCTGGGAAGTGGGATTAGGCTGGATAGCTCTTTGTTGGCCGGCGCAGACATGATGGGCTGAAATGGCCTCCGTCCGTGCTGTAACTTTCTATGATTCTATGATTCAAAAGTCTTGATTGTACCTCCACAGAACATAAGAAATAGGAGCAGGTGTCGGCCATTCGGCCTTTCAAGCCTCTGCTATTCAATAAGATCATGGCTGATCTTTTACCTCAACACCCCCTACCCGCACTATCCCCATATCCCTTGGTTTCCTTAGTATCCAAAAATCTACCAATCTATCGATCTCTGTTTTGAACATACTCAACGACTGAGCACCCACAACCCTCTGGGGTGGAGAATTCCAAAGATTCACCACTCTCTGAGTGAAGAATTTTCTCCTCATCTCTGTCCTAAATGGCCGACCCCTTATTCTGAGACTGTGACCCCTGGTTCTAGACTCCCCAGCCAGTGGAAACATCCTCCCAGCATCTCCCCTGTCAAGCCCTGTAAGAATTTTATATGTTTCAATGAGATCACCTCTCATTCTTCTGAACTCTAGGGAACATAAGCCAAGTCTACTCAATCTCTCCTCATAGGACAATCGCCCAATCCCAGGAATTAGTCTGGTGAGCCTTCTTTGCACTAAGCACTAAAGAGCTATGCAGGTAAAGGAGCACCAACCACCAGTAGTAGCAGCACACAAAATGGCCCCTCATTGTGGTATCCACCTCAGGGATTCCTTCCTGCAGCTCCTACCTTCACTTATATGGTAGCAATAACTATTTGGGGTGGAAATTGCGGGATATGGTTGGAGGGATTGGCCCTATTTACATAAGGTGGATCAGGCTCCCTCTCAAAGGGGACTTGAACTCTTTTGGGAGGATGAAAATTACAGGTGTAGATGTTTTGTTGCGACGTTGAAGCAGCAGCCTCTCAGAGCCCTTTCTTTTTCAATTTACCTTCGCAAATCCACCCTAAAAATGGGCAGTAATCTGGAGGGAAATCCGGGCCGACGTTTAAGTGGAATACAAAGAGGAAATACTGAAAAATCCAGAAGAAGGGAAAAGGCAAAAATAAGTGACCAGAAAGAACTTTTAAGAAAAATTAAATTAAAGTAGACAGAATGTTCTAGAAACTGTGAAAACATGGAACTTTTAATGAGAAAAATAAAGAGAGAGGTAATCAAAATAAATGGAAAATGATGAAGCTGGGCAGAAACCGGAAAGTTGAATTATTCTATAATTCACTCAAGACTTTAGTAGAAGATGTTGGGAATATACAAAGTATAGTTAAAACAATATCTTACTGTAACTAGAATATCTTATTCTGCTCTTTTGTGGCAGGTTATTTGGTAATTGCAACTTAATCTCCCCTGCCCTGAATAACCAGGCTGTGAGAGGCTGAGACACCTGGGGATTTTTGTTCCGTTACTTAAATCAGTTCTGCCTCTCCCCTTTGCACCACAGCAATATTTGAAAGAGCTCCTGATCATTTGGTCTTTTGCCAGACTCTCAATGGATGTGTCTGCTTAGAAATTCCAGTCAGCCTGTGTTGTTCACTCACTGTTAATGATACAAAAAGGGATTTTCCCATTCCAAACACAGCAGCTCAGACTTTGTTTCGTTTTGCCTTCCTTTCTGATGAAATGATTCACAACTACAGGGTGGGACATAACTTGAGCAGCACCTCAGTCCAAGGTGTTCCCAGCTCAAAGCTCTGCTTCTAACAACTCTCCCCTGCCCCTCCCGTGATAAGTGCACCACCCGGTTTGTTACAGAGCCATATAGAGCAGTAGGCTTGATACTAGGATCTGTGCTGGGATAGCTGATCTCAGCTGGGGCAGAGGTTGGGGTGCTACAATTGGCCTCAGTGCCTCTAGGCTTGAGAATAGAAAAGCCGTGGGGACGATTTTAACCCTACTCGCTCAGCAGACACCTGGCGGGTGGGCAGTTAAAATCTCCCTGGCTCTTACCTGTCCGAAAGCCGCCATGATCGCAACATCTGCAATTTTAACCTGCTCTCCTGGGCAGACAGCAAGGACACGCGCCTAGAGTCAAGGGGGTCCTTCTTTACATGTGCATGTGGTGGCCCAATGACATCTTGAGACCCAACTGTAATTTTAACTCGGGCCTGAGCGGGGAATTCACCTGGAGTTAAAATCGGGGCCATTGGCCCAGTGGTAGCATTCTCGCCTCTGTCACTGGGTCGTGGGTTCAAGCCCCACATTTCCTGTCCATTATCATATTATAGTGAAACTCCTGTTTTTGGTAATAACTTCCTGAGCTTGGTGAAATTGACAATGTGGGCAGACTTCCAGGATAACTGATATCCACCTACTTTCCAGCTCTTTAACGCCCCAATTGCTTACATTTATTGGGCGCAAAGGAAATAATTATTGGGCCCATGTGACAGCTTTGCTCAGTTGGTGGTGTGTTTCCCATTAAATTAGATTTGTTCAAATTTCAGATCACTCATGATTAATGCCATGGGAAATCCACTAGTTTAAAAGAGTAAATAAACTGTACAGACGATAGAGTGAATATTTGGACTGGTGTAGTTTTGTCTCTGTGTGTTTGCATTTCTCTTCATTAGATTCCTTGACACTGTTACTAGGTGCCTCAGTGCACCAGTCACTGCTGTTTCCTTAATAAACACTTGATTAGGATAAATCATCTGAAACTGGTTTTAAATATGGATCCCTGATGTAACGTACATGGTATCACAGACACTTCACACTTACAGATGCTCAAGAGACAGAAACAACAATACAGCATTTAGATTTGTATCCAAACTAACAGCTTTATTTTCAGGTGACATTGGATATTTTGACACATATACAGTCCAGGCTTGATAAAACACTGTTGTTGTAAAACACTAAGTATTGGGACTAAAACATTCAATACGGAATACATACACATCTCCTGTCACAATGTAAGGCTAAAGAAATCACTTGCAGAATATCTAACATCACTGTTAACTGAAGAAGGAAGACAATCTTAGTTAAGCATTTTTGCCATTCATTTTTTTAGTTCTTTGGGGTAAATTTGTGCTCAACAAGGTGAAGTGTCCCCTGCAGCACCAATGTGACATTTCCCCATTTCTCACAACAACCATCTTGTTGCATCCCTCAGCGGCATTGCCAATTAGTACTGAATTACGGGTCACTTTCGTGCTGTGCGCCCATGCCCAGCTGTTCAATACTGAGACTCACCCAACCTATTTCATATAGGATCCTTACAGCCAGCAGGCTGAGGGACTTTTATTCCATCAAGTTGGGCCTAATTTGAATTCAGGTCCCAGTCTAATATTTGGTTCCCTCATTAGAAAAAAAAAACTTTTCTGTTCCTTTTTGAAGTTCCCTTGCCCTGCCTTGTACGGCACATCTTTCACTAGCTATGAGTGGAGGCAGTAGCCTGCTCGGTAGCCAGACACTGAGATGTCCATGAATCTTCTACCATTATAAAGTAAACTAGATAAGATGAGAGTGACATCCAAAGTATCATTGGCAGGTTACTGACCGAGCAATCCAAAATTGCAGCATTAGAAAAAAAAAATCAATGGATTTTTATAATATTTATTTCTGTAACAGTTAACATTCATTCCATATCCGTGCTTTCACAGTTAACCACCCCGTAGACGGAGCAGGAGAAAGATGGTGCCCTGAGCCTTAATGTTGTAGTCGGAGAGCAACCGGCCATCTTCCAGCTGTTTCCCCTCATACATCAGGCGCTGCTGCTCGGGTGGGACACCCTCCTGCCGTTGTACTTGTGCTCTAAAATTCTGAACAGACTCAGAGGGCAGAACGTCGTATGTAGATAGTTTCCCTTTGTCGTTCTTCAGGAATATCTGCATGCGCTCCTCGTTCTTGACGATCAGCATGATAGCGTCGCTGGGAGAGACACTGTAATTGGACAGCCTCCTGTCGTCCCTCAGCTCCACGCTGCTCCCGTTTTGCACCACCAGACGCTGCTGGTAAGTGGGCACCCCGGTCTTTTCATATATTTTCATCTTGAGAGTCGACACTTGGATGGAAGGATCGATCTCAAGTTCGATCACCTCACCGGTCATAAACTTCACCTGGAGTCTCATCTCCTCAAATTGCTGTTGAGAAATAAACAGGACGTCAGTGACTGGGACGCTGTGTTTTATGTATCAGTCAGAGAATACAATTTAAATGTGCAACACATTGTACCAGACCTACTCTATTGTGCACTCTGAACCTACGGTGCTCCCAAGCCCCAACCCAATCAAACGCCCTATCAATGTTTCATTCCCAATTGGAGCAATACTCCTGAGAAAGCCACAGATTGCTGAAATCATTCAGTGGGTCAGTCAGCATCTGTGGAGAGACCAGATGAGTTAATGTTTCAGGTGTGTCAGAACTGGAAGCAGCCTCAGTCATCCCACTCCTCACATAGCCATCCTTCCCAACCTTCCCACATTCCCAAATCTGCACCATTTAGATAGATCTCTATTTAGCTGTTTGAATGAGGCAGAGTCTGAGGCTGGAAATATTTGTGTAACTGCTGCTCTGACCTGATGTTAAAATATTGAGGTCGTCAGGGATCTGCTGGGTCCTGAGCTGCAATACTGGGCTTACGCCACAAGAGTGACTCAAGTGAGCTGTGTAACATTAGAAAATGTGAATGACGGGTTAATAGGGAGCGCAGAACATATTAAATAAACCAACAGCAGTGCTCTGTAAACCAGGAAAAATAAGCAGTGCTTTTCACTGTGTGGAATTCCTTCAAAAACTCCGGTTGCTTCAGACACTGTTCTGTGAATGAAATTAGATTTGTCAGACTGCCCAAAGCCAAGATCTGCCCTGTACAGAAATGATTCATCTCAGACTCACATCTCTCGTACAACATGTGCACTATTTAAATTTGCAGTTATATTTTTCTTGTATTCTCATCACATTGAAAGGATATTAATTTATCTTAAATTGCGAGTCTCACTGAGATGGAGAACAACCCATTCAGAACTCCCCACGTAAATTCACCCTCAGACTCCTCTTACAAAAGCCATTCTATTTAAGAACAACAAATGACCTCGGTAATATTAGTTAATGAACGCTTGAGGCATTATTTTAAACAGCTGATTGCCTCCGTTAAAATAGCAGATACACGGATGTCACATAAACGTCAGGTCTTGGTCTTCCAACAGCAACTAATAGCCTTCAGTTTTTAAATTATTCTTTTTATATATTCTGACCCGGTTCAAAGAGTATCAATAATTTCACTTAAATTGAGACTCAGATTCAAAACAACCCATTTTACAGACCAGAAATAGAATATTGAGATTCCTAAATAAAAGACAGAATAAACTCACAATCCTTGCTGGAACCACACGTCCAGGCGAATCTGAAGGAAAGTTGATCTGCAGAAACTTTCCCGATTCACTTTTCTGAGCAGTTTGTCTTCTCTGTTTTTCTCCACACAGAATCTCTCAGATCTAGATGGAATAAGTGAATAAAACTCTCTGCTTCAACTCCCCGGTGTCTTGCTCCGTCTCTTCTGTGTTTCTCTCTGTTAAACAATCCTCTCTCACTGTGTCTCTGGCTCCCTCCTCCTTTTATTCTCAAACCCACTTTCAGAACGTCACAGCCCTGCTGCCCTCTGATTGCCCAACTCCCTGCTGCTCCGTTATCACAGACCAGTGAGATCTGAGCTGAAGTTTCATTTCCCCAAAAATCCCCTCATGTCTGAGAAATGAACTCATGATCAGCAGCACTGACAGAACCTTGCTGCAGGTAACAGGTTCTGGGCTCTGATCGGTTTCACTTTCAGATTCCTTTCCGAAGCCACATTCTAAAACAGCAACAGAGCAATAGCAGCTGATCAGTGTTGGGGGAGGATCTGTTTCCTGTTCGAAGCTGTATTACTGCAGTCAGTTTGAACAGTTATTACTCATATAAATTCCATCTGCTCCTGCTCACCTGTGAGCTGTCATACAGCAGGTGACAACATTACTCTATCTCGCAAAAAACTCACCGAGCTGTGCGTCTCTGCGCTGGTGCTGGGTGCATTGAATGCTGGTGTAAGAAACAGCTATTAGATTCATAAATGAAGTTTGACTCTTAGAACAGAAATTAAAACTGCAGTCAGGAACAGATGGGGGAAGGGTCAGCAAGGTCAATTAACAAACACCAAAATGATAAGACGGTCATCAAAGGCAAGGAAACAGGGAGGATAGCACCTGCTAGATAATAAGGAGCCACGAAGCCATAAAATGCCCTTGAAGAAACTTGACCAAACATTCCTCAGAAAGATAAGAGGAAAGGGCTCGGCAGCCATGTAGAAAGAGACAGTGAGAGATGTTTTCCCGCATCACACTTGGGATAAAGATTAGTATAGGTGATTGACATTAAATAAATCACGGCGTACCAAAATAACTATAAATATAGTGGGCTGAGAGCAGAAGACAGACAGTGAGGGGCGAAGGCTTCTTTGAGGTGGAAAGCAATCCTGGCTCAGGCCTAACACCTTGACTAAGTTTAGCCTCTGAGGTGGATCAATGCTGGCTTATGCCTAACACCTCCAACAGCCAGGGGGACGAATCAACAGAGGTGACTGCTGTTACTGACTGCAGAGACTCGCTGACCCAAGACCACCACGCTGCCTCATCAGACATCCAACCAACCATCCGTCCAGTCGTGGCGTTCCACTTCGGGAGTCGTAGATCGCTTTCTACTGTCACAGGTTGTACGTCTATTATACTCAGCTTAAACCATATGTAATACCTGATTCTGCTTTAAAACTGTAGCTCTTTAATAAAAGCCTTACAACTTCTAAAGCGCTGTTGAGTATTCTGTGTGAGCCTGTGATCCTAATCTTACACTGGTGATGCTGTTCCCTCAGAGGCTGGTGGTTCCTCTGAGGAGTGCTCCTGCTATTCCACCTGGAAAGTGGGGTGCGGGGCTCTTGATGGTCCTGTCGGGGAGTAAATGCATGAGTTAGACAAGTGAAATTTATGTTGCAGACACATCCCATTGTGCAGATGCTTAGCACTCGATCTCTATGAACATCATATCCTATATTAGTCACTCATGAATGCTAAATCTGTCACCAGCTTGCTCTTCTATGCCCGTCTCTCCGTCCCCCACTTCCAGCTCCTCTGCACCTCCGACAATCTCCAGGGCTGCCTCCTCAGCGCTCGTTAGGTGCACCAGGAATGGTGGGCCACCTCCTGTCCTCCTCCTATCCCTTTTATTGTGGGCTCTCTTCATCTGTAATGAGGGACACAAGTGGAGTTTGAGAGAGATTGATGGAGTGATTGTAAAGAATGGATAACATAGTTGTTTAGAGGGAGACTATGAAGGAGTGAGGTGCACAAAGCAAGTTCCCTCCCTGTGCGTTGTTAGTTGTTGACATTGCATAAGAGTGTGAGTGGTGCATAGTAAGATGGTGACATGATTCTGTACAGAGAAAGAGAGGAATGGGTGAGGCCTGTAGCCAGTTCCTGCAGCAAGAAAGCATTCAACGTAAATGATACCAACATTAAAGGGTCAAACGGCTGAACTGTAAAGGCAGTTTTGTGAAATTTACCAATCATAAGAAACTGACCAAACTTCGTATCCCAGCTTAACATGAGGAACCAACGAGACTTTCTAAAGGAATTTGTAATACACGCTCTGGATTAAACAGGATAAGAACCACAGGCACGACCACTTTTACTTCATAAATATGCTAGCCAAGGAAATGGCTGGAACAATCAAACCACACAATGGCATGTGTTTGTGTAACTTTAACTGACTATCCTGTCCAGTGTAACTCCTTGGTCCAGCTGTTAACCAGATTTACAATTGGTTCCACCAAGTCTGGAACGGCTCCCTCAACTTTTGGAAATGTTAGTGCCAGGTTTGTCATTGGATTGAAACCCATTCACTAACCATTCAAACTGATGATAAACAAGGAAGTGTCTAATCAAGACATTTCTTTGTGAGTTAATGGTCGAACATCAAACCGGATGAAGACATTTCTTTTTGTATTGTATGGTTTGAAATCGAACAGAATGGCAGAAAGACGAGATTAAGATGGTACAATCAAAAGGAGAAGGGTTTGCCTCAATCTATTGTCACGGGCTTTGATCTTTTGTGTTATAAACGGGTGTGTTTAGAAATAGAGGGTAGCAACTTGCAAGGGAACTGCGGACAGATTTGATCACCCGTACAAATGGAAACATCCTGCTCCACATGATCGCCGGGGTGAGTGGAGTTTGAAACAAAAGAGTTAAAGGGAACGGTGTCTGTTAGTATTGTTTGGAGTTAAAAGGGAACAGGGAATTCACACTGGTATGTTATTCGTAGTGCAATAAATAGTTAAAGGCATACTGAGTTGCACTGAGTTTGTGAACCTTGACCATTTTACTCCACCCGGAAGGGGCTCAAGTCGGATTCAGGAATTCTAAGACAGGAGGTGCGGGTTCACCTACCTGCAGGGTGCAAGGGGTGTTAGAGTGAGCTGGGATGTGCAGGGGAAGGTTGCCAATGCAGAGTGATGGGGATGAGAAGAGATGGGAGGCAGATGGAAGCTAAGTGTGATGTTATACTCACTTTTACTAACCGCAACAGATCATTAAACCTCTTGCGACACTGCACCCAGGTGCGTATGCAGACCGACCTCGAACTGACCACCTCAGCAATTTGCAGCCAAGCTGCCTTGGTATGTTACGGATGCCTCCTCCTTCTGTCTCCAGGGAAGAGGACCTCCTTATGTTCTCTTACTCCTTCCACAAGAGCATGGGGGGAGTCCTGATGAAAGCAGGGAGCGGCCTTAGGTTTTGCACTGCCATACCTGCAGCAACCAGCACGTCAGGGAACAAAATGGAAATGGATCTGCAGAGGGGACATGGCCCCTTTAAATAATCAGTCCAACATCGCTTCATCAGACGCGAGCAGCTGACCCGCACCCAGCAATTGCCTTGGAGAACACACCATCGACCTTAACGAGGGCAATCGACGCAAAATTTCAACTGCAGAGCGGCGGCAACAGGGAGCAGGTCCAGAACCCGCCGAACAACAGACCCGTCACCATTCCACCTCCAGGCGCAAAATCACGGCCTCAGTTCTTGCCGGAAACAAAAGTCTAGTGGAATCTGGAGAGCAGTTAATCTGCAGAAACTTTCCTGAGCAGTTTGTTTCCTCTTTACTTTTCTTCACACTGACTCTCAGATCTGGGTGTCTGTATCTCTCTCCCACTGTCTAACTCTCTCCCTTTCTCACACTTTGTCTCGTGGACTCTCTCACTCAGTCTTGTTTCTCATTCTCTCCCCTCCTTTAATTCTCTGAGCATCACACTTTCTGGCGAGCTATCCTATTCTGCTTTGTCATCATGGCAAAGACAAACCAATGATTGTTGAGGTGGATGTTAATTTTAGTAAAAATCCCCTAACATCTGTCACAGCAACATTGAGCGAGTCTTGCTGGAGGTTAATGTGAAACAGCAACGTGCATTATGTCATTGCAGCCTCACCATCAGTAAAAAGCAAGGCTGTGTGTCGATAAGGTTTAACTCTGTACACTGCAAGCACATGCAGTTTAAACACTGATAACTTTGTGCCGTACAGTTAGGAATATGCTCCACTAACAATGTTTCTCAATCACTAGGATGGGATGCGGGGTCATAACAAATCTGTAATAATTGATCTTTTCTGATTTATTTTTTTGGGTTGTGATATATTTTAGTGCTCATTGAGGTAAGAAACATTAATGATGGGAAATGCAACATTATCTCATTATAGGCACCCAGTGCCAGCACCAAACACTCACGAGCCACAGATTGCATGGGTAGATGCAAAGTGAAGCTCCCACTTTCTCAATATGACTTAGACCTTATTGTATAAAATGCTTATTCATTGCTTAGACACCTTAATCCTGAAATTCCATGAAGGATGTTCCGGCCTTTCACTGTAACTTCGGCGGGAGATCAGTGAACACACCAGAGAAATGGTAGGACTTCAGCCAGTAGTTGACATATTTCTCCAATAACCTCCAAAGGAAAATGCATCTTTCTAAGGGGCTGATGGTCAGAAAAGCCTTCTTAGTCTGTGGACCCTGATGAGTGGGTATTGGGTATTTAAGGAGGCTATGCCTTCTCTGATACCTCACTCTAAAAGCCACCAATCCATCCTCTGCCATGTCCTCATCCTCCTCTTCATAACATCAGAAAAAGAGGGATTCCAATTTGGAAATACATCTCACCAGTGCAAAGCAGTACTTTGAGCAGAGCTGCCTGAAGCTAACAGCAAAATTGGATTCAAAACTGGCTTGGAGACAGGAAGCAGAGGGTAATGGTTGATGGCTGTTTTTGTGATTGGAAGGCTGTTTCCAGTGGGGTTCCGCAGGGCTCAGTACTAGGTCCCTTGCTTTTTGTGGTATATATCAACGATCTTGACTTGAATATAGGGGGTATGATTAAGAAGTTTGCAGATGATACTAAAATCAGCTGTGTGGTTGATACTGAAGAAGAAAGCTGTAGACTGCAGGAAGATATCAATAAATTGGTCAGGTGGACAGAGCAGTGGCAAATGTAATTCAATCTGGAGAAGTGTGAGGTTAAGCATTTGGGGAAGGCTAACAAGGAAAGGGAATACACATTAAATGGTAGGACACTGAGTAGTATAGAGGAACAAAGGAACGTTGGAGTGCATGTCCACAGATCCCTGAAGGTAGCAGGCCAGGTAGATAATGTGGTTAAGAAGGCATACGGAATGCTTGCCTTTATTAGCCGTGGCATAGAATACAAGAGCAGGGGGGTTATGCTTCAAATGTATAAAACATTAGAAAGGCCTCAGCTAGAGTACTGCGTGCAGTTCTGGTTACCACATTACAGGAAAGATGTGATTGCACTAGAGAGACTACAGAGGAGATGCCGGGAGTAGAGAATCTTAGCTATGAGGAAAGACTGGATAGGCTGGATCTGTTTTCCTTGGAACAGAGGAGGCTGAGGGGAGACCTTATTGAGGTGTATAAAATTATGTGGGGCCTAGATAAAGTGGATAGAATGGACCTATTTCCCTTAGCAGAGGGGCCAAAAACCAGTGGGCACAGATTTAAAGTAATTGGGGAAAGGTTTAGAGGGGATTTGAGGGAAACTTTCTTCACCCAGAGGGTTGTGGGGGTCTGGAACTCACAGCCTGAAAGGGTGGTAGAGGCAGAAACCCTAGCCACATTTGAAAAGTACTTGGATGTGCACTTGGGAATGCTCTAACCTGCAGGGCTATGGACCAAGAGCTGGGAAGTGGGATTAGGCTGGATAGCTCTTTGTTGGCCGGCGCAGACATGATGGGCTGAAATGGCCTCCGTCCGTGCTGTAACTTTCTATGATTCTATGATTCAAAAGTCTTGATTGTACCTCCACAGAACATAAGAAATAGGAGCAGGTGTCGGCCATTCGGCCTTTCAAGCCTCTGCTATTCAATAAGATCATGGCTGATCTTTTACCTCAACACCCCCTACCCGCACTATCCCCATATCCCTTGGTTTCCTTAGTATCCAAAAATCTACCAATCTATCGATCTCTGTTTTGAACATACTCAACGACTGAGCACCCACAACCCTCTGGGGTGGAGAATTCCAAAGATTCACCACTCTCTGAGTGAAGAATTTTCTCCTCATCTCTGTCCTAAATGGCCGACCCCTTATTCTGAGACTGTGACCCCTGGTTCTAGACTCCCCAGCCAGTGGAAACATCCTCCCAGCATCTCCCCTGTCAAGCCCTGTAAGAATTTTATATGTTTCAATGAGATCACCTCTCATTCTTCTGAACTCTAGGGAACATAAGCCAAGTCTACTCAATCTCTCCTCATAGGACAATCGCCCAATCCCAGGAATTAGTCTGGTGAGCCTTCTTTGCACTAAGCACTAAAGAGCTATGCAGGTAAAGGAGCACCAACCACCAGTAGTAGCAGCACACAAAATGGCCCCTCATTGTGGTATCCACCTCAGGGATTCCTTCCTGCAGCTCCTACCTTCACTTATATGGTAGCAATAACTATTTGGGGTGGAAATTGCGGGATATGGTTGGAGGGATTGGCCCTATTTACATAAGGTGGATCAGGCTCCCTCTCAAAGGGGACTTGAACTCTTTTGGGAGGATGAAAATTACAGGTGTAGATGTTTTGTTGCGACGTTGAAGCAGCAGCCTCTCAGAGCCCTTTCTTTTTCAATTTACCTTCGCAAATCCACCCTAAAAATGGGCAGTAATCTGGAGGGAAATCCGGGCCGACGTTTAAGTGGAATACAAAGAGGAAATACTGAAAAATCCAGAAGAAGGGAAAAGGCAAAAATAAGTGACCAGAAAGAACTTTTAAGAAAAATTAAATTAAAGTAGACAGAATGTTCTAGAAACTGTGAAAACATGGAACTTTTAATGAGAAAAATAAAGAGAGAGGTAATCAAAATAAATGGAAAATGATGAAGCTGGGCAGAAACCGGAAAGTTGAATTATTCTATAATTCACTCAAGACTTTAGTAGAAGATGTTGGGAATATACAAAGTATAGTTAAAACAATATCTTACTGTAACTAGAATATCTTATTCTGCTCTTTTGTGGCAGGTTATTTGGTAATTGCAACTTAATCTCCCCTGCCCTGAATAACCAGGCTGTGAGAGGCTGAGACACCTGGGGATTTTTGTTCCGTTACTTAAATCAGTTCTGCCTCTCCCCTTTGCACCACAGCAATATTTGAAAGAGCTCCTGATCATTTGGTCTTTTGCCAGACTCTCAATGGATGTGTCTGCTTAGAAATTCCAGTCAGCCTGTGTTGTTCACTCACTGTTAATGATACAAAAAGGGATTTTCCCATTCCAAACACAGCAGCTCAGACTTTGTTTCGTTTTGCCTTCCTTTCTGATGAAATGATTCACAACTACAGGGTGGGACATAACTTGAGCAGCACCTCAGTCCAAGGTGTTCCCAGCTCAAAGCTCTGCTTCTAACAACTCTCCCCTGCCCCTCCCGTGATAAGTGCACCACCCGGTTTGTTACAGAGCCATATAGAGCAGTAGGCTTGATACTAGGATCTGTGCTGGGATAGCTGATCTCAGCTGGGGCAGAGGTTGGGGTGCTACAATTGGCCTCAGTGCCTCTAGGCTTGAGAATAGAAAAGCCGTGGGGACGATTTTAACCCTACTCGCTCAGCAGACACCTGGCGGGTGGGCAGTTAAAATCTCCCTGGCTCTTACCTGTCCGAAAGCCGCCATGATCGCAACATCTGCAATTTTAACCTGCTCTCCTGGGCAGACAGCAAGGACACGCGCCTAGAGTCAAGGGGGTCCTTCTTTACATGTGCATGTGGTGGCCCAATGACATCTTGAGACCCAACTGTAATTTTAACTCGGGCCTGAGCGGGGAATTCACCTGGAGTTAAAATCGGGGCCATTGGCCCAGTGGTAGCATTCTCGCCTCTGTCACTGGGTCGTGGGTTCAAGCCCCACATTTCCTGTCCATTATCATATTATAGTGAAACTCCTGTTTTTGGTAATAACTTCCTGAGCTTGGTGAAATTGACAATGTGGGCAGACTTCCAGGATAACTGATATCCACCTACTTTCCAGCTCTTTAACGCCCCAATTGCTTACATTTATTGGGCGCAAAGGAAATAATTATTGGGCCCATGTGACAGCTTTGCTCAGTTGGTGGTGTGTTTCCCATTAAATTAGATTTGTTCAAATTTCAGATCACTCATGATTAATGCCATGGGAAATCCACTAGTTTAAAAGAGTAAATAAACTGTACAGACGATAGAGTGAATATTTGGACTGGTGTAGTTTTGTCTCTGTGTGTTTGCATTTCTCTTCATTAGATTCCTTGACACTGTTACTAGGTGCCTCAGTGCACCAGTCACTGCTGTTTCCTTAATAAACACTTGATTAGGATAAATCATCTGAAACTGGTTTTAAATATGGATCCCTGATGTAACGTACATGGTATCACAGACACTTCACACTTACAGATGCTCAAGAGACAGAAACAACAATACAGCATTTAGATTTGTATCCAAACTAACAGCTTTATTTTCAGGTGACATTGGATATTTTGACACATATACAGTCCAGGCTTGATAAAACACTGTTGTTGTAAAACACTAAGTATTGGGACTAAAACATTCAATACGGAATACATACACATCTCCTGTCACAATGTAAGGCTAAAGAAATCACTTGCAGAATATCTAACATCACTGTTAACTGAAGAAGGAAGACAATCTTAGTTAAGCATTTTTGCCATTCATTTTTTTAGTTCTTTGGGGTAAATTTGTGCTCAACAAGGTGAAGTGTCCCCTGCAGCACCAATGTGACATTTCCCCATTTCTCACAACAACCATCTTGTTGCATCCCTCAGCGGCATTGCCAATTAGTACTGAATTACGGGTCACTTTCGTGCTGTGCGCCCATGCCCAGCTGTTCAATACTGAGACTCACCCAACCTATTTCATATAGGATCCTTACAGCCAGCAGGCTGAGGGACTTTTATTCCATCAAGTTGGGCCTAATTTGAATTCAGGTCCCAGTCTAATATTTGGTTCCCTCATTAGAAAAAAAAAACTTTTCTGTTCCTTTTTGAAGTTCCCTTGCCCTGCCTTGTACGGCACATCTTTCACTAGCTATGAGTGGAGGCAGTAGCCTGCTCGGTAGCCAGACACTGAGATGTCCATGAATCTTCTACCATTATAAAGTAAACTAGATAAGATGAGAGTGACATCCAAAGTATCATTGGCAGGTTACTGACCGAGCAATCCAAAATTGCAGCATTAGAAAAAAAAAATCAATGGATTTTTATAATATTTATTTCTGTAACAGTTAACATTCATTCCATATCCGTGCTTTCACAGTTAACCACCCCGTAGACGGAGCAGGAGAAAGATGGTGCCCTGAGCCTTAATGTTGTAGTCGGAGAGCAACCGGCCATCTTCCAGCTGTTTCCCCTCATACATCAGGCGCTGCTGCTCGGGTGGGACACCCTCCTGCCGTTGTACTTGTGCTCTAAAATTCTGAACAGACTCAGAGGGCAGAACGTCGTATGTAGATAGTTTCTCTTTGTCGTTCTTCAGGAATATCTGCATGCGCTCCTCGTTCTTGACGATCAGCATGATAGCGTCGCTGGGAGAGACACTGTAATTGGACAGCCTCCTGTCGTCCCTCAGCTCCACGCTGCTCCCGTTTTGCACCACCAGACGCTGCTGGTAAGTGGGCACCCCGGTCTTTTCATATATTTTCATCTTGAGAGTCGACACTTGGATGGAAGGATCGATCTCAAGTTCGATCACCTCACCGGTCATAAACTTCACCTGGAGTCTCATCTCCTCAAATTGCTGTTGAGAAATAAACAGGACGTCAGTGACTGGGACGCTGTGTTTTATGTATCAGTCAGAGAATACAATTTAAATGTGCAACACATTGTACCAGACCTACTCTATTGTGCACTCTGAACCTACGGTGCTCCCAAGCCCCAACCCAATCAAACGCCCTATCAATGTTTCATTCCCAATTGGAGCAATACTCCTGAGAAAGCCACAGATTGCTGAAATCATTCAGTGGGTCAGTCAGCATCTGTGGAGAGACCAGATGAGTTAATGTTTCAGGTGTGTCAGAACTGGAAGCAGCCTCAGTCATCCCACTCCTCACATAGCCATCCTTCCCAACCTTCCCACATTCCCAAATCTGCACCATTTAGATAGATCTCTATTTAGCTGTTTGAATGAGGCAGAGTCTGAGGCTGGAAATATTTGTGTAACTGCTGCTCTGACCTGATGTTAAAATATTGAGGTCGTCAGGGATCTGCTGGGTCCTGAGCTGCAATACTGGGCTTACGCCACAAGAGTGACTCAAGTGAGCTGTGTAACATTAGAAAATGTGAATGACGGGTTAATAGGGAGCGCAGAACATATTAAATAAACCAACAGCAGTGCTCTGTAAACCAGGAAAAATAAGCAGTGCTTTTCACTGTGTGGAATTCCTTCAAAAACTCCGGTTGCTTCAGACACTGTTCTGTGAATGAAATTAGATTTGTCAGACTGCCCAAAGCCAAGATCTGCCCTGTACAGAAATGATTCATCTCAGACTCACATCTCTCGTACAACATGTGCACTATTTAAATTTGCAGTTATATTTTTCTTGTATTCTCATCACATTGAAAGGATATTAATTTATCTTAAATTGCGAGTCTCACTGAGATGGAGAACAACCCATTCAGAACTCCCCACGTAAATTCACCCTCAGACTCCTCTTACAAAAGCCATTCTATTTAAGAACAACAAATGACCTCGGTAATATTAGTTAATGAACGCTTGAGGCATTATTTTAAACAGCTGATTGCCTCCGTTAAAATAGCAGATACACGGATGTCACATAAACGTCAGGTCTTGGTCTTCCAACAGCAACTAATAGCCTTCAGTTTTTAAATTATT
This sequence comes from Somniosus microcephalus, assembly GCF_052327205.1. NCBI lineage: Eukaryota > Metazoa > Chordata > Chondrichthyes > Squaliformes > Somniosidae > Somniosus > Somniosus microcephalus. The sequence goes on along the minus strand of NC_141005.1, from coordinate 26,427,988 downwards.
CTTTTTATATATTCTGACCCGGTTCAAAGAGTATCAATAATTTCACTTAAATTGAGACTCAGATTCAAAACAACCCATTTTACAGACCAGAAATAGAATATTGAGATTCCTAAATAAAAGACAGAATAAACTCACAATCCTTGCTGGAACCACACGTCCAGGCGAATCTGAAGGAAAGTTGATCTGCAGAAACTTTCCCGATTCACTTTTCTGAGCAGTTTGTCTTCTCTGTTTTTCTCCACACAGAATCTCTCAGATCTAGATGGAATAAGTGAATAAAACTCTCTGCTTCAACTCCCCGGTGTCTTGCTCCGTCTCTTCTGTGTTTCTCTCTGTTAAACAATCCTCTCTCACTGTGTCTCTGGCTCCCTCCTCCTTTTATTCTCAAACCCACTTTCAGAACGTCACAGCCCTGCTGCCCTCTGATTGCCCAACTCCCTGCTGCTCCGTTATCACAGACCAGTGAGATCTGAGCTGAAGTTTCATTTCCCCAAAAATCCCCTCATGTCTGAGAAATGAACTCATGATCAGCAGCACTGACAGAACCTTGCTGCAGGTAACAGGTTCTGGGCTCTGATCGGTTTCACTTTCAGATTCCTTTCCGAAGCCACATTCTAAAACAGCAACAGAGCAATAGCAGCTGATCAGTGTTGGGGGAGGATCTGTTTCCTGTTCGAAGCTGTATTACTGCAGTCAGTTTGAACAGTTATTACTCATATAAATTCCATCTGCTCCTGCTCACCTGTGAGCTGTCATACAGCAGGTGACAACATTACTCTATCTCGCAAAAAACTCACCGAGCTGTGCGTCTCTGCGCTGGTGCTGGGTGCATTGAATGCTGGTGTAAGAAACAGCTATTAGATTCATAAATGAAGTTTGACTCTTAGAACAGAAATTAAAACTGCAGTCAGGAACAGATGGGGGAAGGGTCAGCAAGGTCAATTAACAAACACCAAAATGATAAGACGGTCATCAAAGGCAAGGAAACAGGGAGGATAGCACCTGCTAGATAATAAGGAGCCACGAAGCCATAAAATGCCCTTGAAGAAACTTGACCAAACATTCCTCAGAAAGATAAGAGGAAAGGGCTCGGCAGCCATGTAGAAAGAGACAGTGAGAGATGTTTTCCCGCATCACACTTGGGATAAAGATTAGTATAGGTGATTGACATTAAATAAATCACGGCGTACCAAAATAACTATAAATATAGTGGGCTGAGAGCAGAAGACAGACAGTGAGGGGCGAAGGCTTCTTTGAGGTGGAAAGCAATCCTGGCTCAGGCCTAACACCTTGACTAAGTTTAGCCTCTGAGGTGGATCAATGCTGGCTTATGCCTAACACCTCCAACAGCCAGGGGGACGAATCAACAGAGGTGACTGCTGTTACTGACTGCAGAGACTCGCTGACCCAAGACCACCACGCTGCCTCATCAGACATCCAACCAACCATCCGTCCAGTCGTGGCGTTCCACTTCGGGAGTCGTAGATCGCTTTCTACTGTCACAGGTTGTACGTCTATTATACTCAGCTTAAACCATATGTAATACCTGATTCTGCTTTAAAACTGTAGCTCTTTAATAAAAGCCTTACAACTTCTAAAGCGCTGTTGAGTATTCTGTGTGAGCCTGTGATCCTAATCTTACACTGGTGATGCTGTTCCCTCAGAGGCTGGTGGTTCCTCTGAGGAGTGCTCCTGCTATTCCACCTGGAAAGTGGGGTGCGGGGCTCTTGATGGTCCTGTCGGGGAGTAAATGCATGAGTTAGACAAGTGAAATTTATGTTGCAGACACATCCCATTGTGCAGATGCTTAGCACTCGATCTCTATGAACATCATATCCTATATTAGTCACTCATGAATGCTAAATCTGTCACCAGCTTGCTCTTCTATGCCCGTCTCTCCGTCCCCCACTTCCAGCTCCTCTGCACCTCCGACAATCTCCAGGGCTGCCTCCTCAGCGCTCGTTAGGTGCACCAGGAATGGTGGGCCACCTCCTGTCCTCCTCCTATCCCTTTTATTGTGGGCTCTCTTCATCTGTAATGAGGGACACAAGTGGAGTTTGAGAGAGATTGATGGAGTGATTGTAAAGAATGGATAACATAGTTGTTTAGAGGGAGACTATGAAGGAGTGAGGTGCACAAAGCAAGTTCCCTCCCTGTGCGTTGTTAGTTGTTGACATTGCATAAGAGTGTGAGTGGTGCATAGTAAGATGGTGACATGATTCTGTACAGAGAAAGAGAGGAATGGGTGAGGCCTGTAGCCAGTTCCTGCAGCAAGAAAGCATTCAACGTAAATGATACCAACATTAAAGGGTCAAACGGCTGAACTGTAAAGGCAGTTTTGTGAAATTTACCAATCATAAGAAACTGACCAAACTTCGTATCCCAGCTTAACATGAGGAACCAACGAGACTTTCTAAAGGAATTTGTAATACACGCTCTGGATTAAACAGGATAAGAACCACAGGCACGACCACTTTTACTTCATAAATATGCTAGCCAAGGAAATGGCTGGAACAATCAAACCACACAATGGCATGTGTTTGTGTAACTTTAACTGACTATCCTGTCCAGTGTAACTCCTTGGTCCAGCTGTTAACCAGATTTACAATTGGTTCCACCAAGTCTGGAACGGCTCCCTCAACTTTTGGAAATGTTAGTGCCAGGTTTGTCATTGGATTGAAACCCATTCACTAACCATTCAAACTGATGATAAACAAGGAAGTGTCTAATCAAGACATTTCTTTGTGAGTTAATGGTCGAACATCAAACCGGATGAAGACATTTCTTTTTGTATTGTATGGTTTGAAATCGAACAGAATGGCAGAAAGACGAGATTAAGATGGTACAATCAAAAGGAGAAGGGTTTGCCTCAATCTATTGTCACGGGCTTTGATCTTTTGTGTTATAAACGGGTGTGTTTAGAAATAGAGGGTAGCAACTTGCAAGGGAACTGCGGACAGATTTGATCACCCGTACAAATGGAAACATCCTGCTCCACATGATCGCCGGGGTGAGTGGAGTTTGAAACAAAAGAGTTAAAGGGAACGGTGTCTGTTAGTATTGTTTGGAGTTAAAAGGGAACAGGGAATTCACACTGGTATGTTATTCGTAGTGCAATAAATAGTTAAAGGCATACTGAGTTGCACTGAGTTTGTGAACCTTGACCATTTTACTCCACCCGGAAGGGGCTCAAGTCGGATTCAGGAATTCTAAGACAGGAGGTGCGGGTTCACCTACCTGCAGGGTGCAAGGGGTGTTAGAGTGAGCTGGGATGTGCAGGGGAAGGTTGCCAATGCAGAGTGATGGGGATGAGAAGAGATGGGAGGCAGATGGAAGCTAAGTGTGATGTTATACTCACTTTTACTAACCGCAACAGATCATTAAACCTCTTGCGACACTGCACCCAGGTGCGTATGCAGACCGACCTCGAACTGACCACCTCAGCAATTTGCAGCCAAGCTGCCTTGGTATGTTACGGATGCCTCCTCCTTCTGTCTCCAGGGAAGAGGACCTCCTTATGTTCTCTTACTCCTTCCACAAGAGCATGGGGGGAGTCCTGATGAAAGCAGGGAGCGGCCTTAGGTTTTGCACTGCCATACCTGCAGCAACCAGCACGTCAGGGAACAAAATGGAAATGGATCTGCAGAGGGGACATGGCCCCTTTAAATAATCAGTCCAACATCGCTTCATCAGACGCGAGCAGCTGACCCGCACCCAGCAATTGCCTTGGAGAACACACCATCGACCTTAACGAGGGCAATCGACGCAAAATTTCAACTGCAGAGCGGCGGCAACAGGGAGCAGGTCCAGAACCCGCCGAACAACAGACCCGTCACCATTCCACCTCCAGGCGCAAAATCACGGCCTCAGTTCTTGCCGGAAACAAAAGTCTAGTGGAATCTGGAGAGCAGTTAATCTGCAGAAACTTTCCTGAGCAGTTTGTTTCCTCTTTACTTTTCTTCACACTGACTCTCAGATCTGGGTGTCTGTATCTCTCTCCCACTGTCTAACTCTCTCCCTTTCTCACACTTTGTCTCGTGGACTCTCTCACTCAGTCTTGTTTCTCATTCTCTCCCCTCCTTTAATTCTCTGAGCATCACACTTTCTGGCGAGCTATCCTATTCTGCTTTGTCATCATGGCAAAGACAAACCAATGATTGTTGAGGTGGATGTTAATTTTAGTAAAAATCCCCTAACATCTGTCACAGCAACATTGAGCGAGTCTTGCTGGAGGTTAATGTGAAACAGCAACGTGCATTATGTCATTGCAGCCTCACCATCAGTAAAAAGCAAGGCTGTGTGTCGATAAGGTTTAACTCTGTACACTGCAAGCACATGCAGTTTAAACACTGATAACTTTGTGCCGTACAGTTAGGAATATGCTCCACTAACAATGTTTCTCAATCACTAGGATGGGATGCGGGGTCATAACAAATCTGTAATAATTGATCTTTTCTGATTTATTTTTTTGGGTTGTGATATATTTTAGTGCTCATTGAGGTAAGAAACATTAATGATGGGAAATGCAACATTATCTCATTATAGGCACCCAGTGCCAGCACCAAACACTCACGAGCCACAGATTGCATGGGTAGATGCAAAGTGAAGCTCCCACTTTCTCAATATGACTTAGACCTTATTGTATAAAATGCTTATTCATTGCTTAGACACCTTAATCCTGAAATTCCATGAAGGATGTTCCGGCCTTTCACTGTAACTTCGGCGGGAGATCAGTGAACACACCAGAGAAATGGTAGGACTTCAGCCAGTAGTTGACATATTTCTCCAATAACCTCCAAAGGAAAATGCATCTTTCTAAGGGGCTGATGGTCAGAAAAGCCTTCTTAGTCTGTGGACCCTGATGAGTGGGTATTGGGTATTTAAGGAGGCTATGCCTTCTCTGATACCTCACTCTAAAAGCCACCAATCCATCCTCTGCCATGTCCTCATCCTCCTCTTCATAACATCAGAAAAAGAGGGATTCCAATTTGGAAATACATCTCACCAGTGCAAAGCAGTACTTTGAGCAGAGCTGCCTGAAGCTAACAGCAAAATTGGATTCAAAACTGGCTTGGAGACAGGAAGCAGAGGGTAATGGTTGATGGCTGTTTTTGTGATTGGAAGGCTGTTTCCAGTGGGGTTCCGCAGGGCTCAGTACTAGGTCCCTTGCTTTTTGTGGTATATATCAACGATCTTGACTTGAATATAGGGGGTATGATTAAGAAGTTTGCAGATGATACTAAAATCAGCTGTGTGGTTGATACTGAAGAAGAAAGCTGTAGACTGCAGGAAGATATCAATAAATTGGTCAGGTGGACAGAGCAGTGGCAAATGTAATTCAATCTGGAGAAGTGTGAGGTTAAGCATTTGGGGAAGGCTAACAAGGAAAGGGAATACACATTAAATGGTAGGACACTGAGTAGTATAGAGGAACAAAGGAACGTTGGAGTGCATGTCCACAGATCCCTGAAGGTAGCAGGCCAGGTAGATAATGTGGTTAAGAAGGCATACGGAATGCTTGCCTTTATTAGCCGTGGCATAGAATACAAGAGCAGGGGGGTTATGCTTCAAATGTATAAAACATTAGAAAGGCCTCAGCTAGAGTACTGCGTGCAGTTCTGGTTACCACATTACAGGAAAGATGTGATTGCACTAGAGAGACTACAGAGGAGATGCCGGGAGTAGAGAATCTTAGCTATGAGGAAAGACTGGATAGGCTGGATCTGTTTTCCTTGGAACAGAGGAGGCTGAGGGGAGACCTTATTGAGGTGTATAAAATTATGTGGGGCCTAGATAAAGTGGATAGAATGGACCTATTTCCCTTAGCAGAGGGGCCAAAAACCAGTGGGCACAGATTTAAAGTAATTGGGGAAAGGTTTAGAGGGGATTTGAGGGAAACTTTCTTCACCCAGAGGGTTGTGGGGGTCTGGAACTCACAGCCTGAAAGGGTGGTAGAGGCAGAAACCCTAGCCACATTTGAAAAGTACTTGGATGTGCACTTGGGAATGCTCTAACCTGCAGGGCTATGGACCAAGAGCTGGGAAGTGGGATTAGGCTGGATAGCTCTTTGTTGGCCGGCGCAGACATGATGGGCTGAAATGGCCTCCGTCCGTGCTGTAACTTTCTATGATTCTATGATTCAAAAGTCTTGATTGTACCTCCACAGAACATAAGAAATAGGAGCAGGTGTCGGCCATTCGGCCTTTCAAGCCTCTGCTATTCAATAAGATCATGGCTGATCTTTTACCTCAACACCCCCTACCCGCACTATCCCCATATCCCTTGGTTTCCTTAGTATCCAAAAATCTACCAATCTATCGATCTCTGTTTTGAACATACTCAACGACTGAGCACCCACAACCCTCTGGGGTGGAGAATTCCAAAGATTCACCACTCTCTGAGTGAAGAATTTTCTCCTCATCTCTGTCCTAAATGGCCGACCCCTTATTCTGAGACTGTGACCCCTGGTTCTAGACTCCCCAGCCAGTGGAAACATCCTCCCAGCATCTCCCCTGTCAAGCCCTGTAAGAATTTTATATGTTTCAATGAGATCACCTCTCATTCTTCTGAACTCTAGGGAACATAAGCCAAGTCTACTCAATCTCTCCTCATAGGACAATCGCCCAATCCCAGGAATTAGTCTGGTGAGCCTTCTTTGCACTAAGCACTAAAGAGCTATGCAGGTAAAGTAACACCAACCACCAGTAGTAGCAGCACACAAAATGGCCCCTCATTGTGGTATCCACCTCAGGGATTCCTTCCTGCAGCTCCTACCTTCACTTATATGGTAGCAATAACTATTTGGGGTGGAAATTGGGGATATGGTTGGAGGGATTGGCCCTATTTACATAAGGTGGATCAGGCTCCCTCTCAAAGGGGACTTGAACTCTTTTGGGAGGATGAAAATTACAGGTGTAGATGTTTTGTTGCGACGTTGAAGCAGCAGCCTCTCAGAGCCCTTTCTTTTTCAATTTACCTTCGCAAATCCACCCTAAAAATGGGCAGTAATCTGGAGGGAAATCCGGGCTGACGTTTAAGTGGAATACAAAGAGGAAATACTGAAAAATCCAGAAGAAGGGAAAAGGCAAAAATAAGTGACCAGAAAGAACTTTTAAGAAAAATTAAATTAAAGTAGACAGAATGTTCTAGAAACTGTGAAAACATGGAACTTTTAATGAGAAAAATAAAGAGAGAGGTAATCAAAATAAATGGAAAATGATGAAGCTGGGCAGAAACCGGAAAGTTGAATTATTCTATAATTCACTCAAGACTTTAGTAGAAGATGTTGGGAATATACAAAGTATAGTTAAAACAATATCTTACTGTAACTAGAATATCTTATTCTGCTCTTTTGTGGCAGGTTATTTGGTAATTGCAACTTAATCTCCCCTGCCCTGAATAACCAGGCTGTGAGAGGCTGAGACACCTGGGGATTTTTGTTCCGTTACTTAAATCAGTTCTGCCTCTCCCCTTTGCACCACAGCAATATTTGAAAGAGCTCCTGATCATTTGGTCTTTTGCCAGACTCTCAATGGATGTGTCTGCTTAGAAATTCCAGTCAGCCTGTGTTGTTCACTCACTGTTAATGATACAAAAAGGGATTTTCCCATTCCAAACACAGCAGCTCAGACTTTGTTTCGTTTTGCCTTCCTTTCTGATGAAATGATTCACAACTACAGGGTGGGACATAACTTGAGCAGCACCTCAGTCCAAGGTGTTCCCAGCTCAAAGCTCTGCTTCTAACAACTCTCCCCTGCCCCTCCCGTGATAAGTGCACCACCCGGTTTGTTACAGAGCCATATAGAGCAGTAGGCTTGATACTAGGATCTGTGCTGGGATAGCTGATCTCAGCTGGGGCAGAAGTTGGGGTGCTACAATTGGCCTCAGTGCCTCTAGGCTTGAGAATAGAAAAGCCGTGGGGACGATTTTAACCCTACTCGCTCAGCAGACACCTGGCGGGTGGGCAGTTAAAATCTCCCTGGCTCTTACCTGTCCGAAAGCCGCCATGATCGCAACATCTGCAATTTTAACCTGCTCTCCTGGGCAGACAGCAAGGACACGCGCCTAGAGTCAAGGGGGTCCTTCTTTACATGTGCATGTGGTGGCCCAATGACATCTTGAGACCCAACTGTAATTTTAACTCGGGCCTGAGCGGGGAATTCACCTGGAGTTAAAATCGGGGCCGTTGGCCCAGTGGTAGCATTCTCGCCTCTGTCACTGGGTCGTGGGTTCAAGCCCCACATTTCCTGTCCATTATCATATTATAGTGAAACTCCTGTTTTTGGTAATAACTTCCTGAGCTTGGTGAAATTGACAATGTGGGCAGACTTCCAGGATAACTGATATCCACCTACTTTCCAGCTCTTTAACGCCCCAATTGCTTACATTTATTGGGCGCAAAGGAAATAATTATTGGGCCCATGTGACAGCTTTGCTCAGTTGGTGGTGTGTTTCCCATTAAATTAGATTTGTTCAAATTTCAGATCACTCATGATTAATGCCATGGGAAATCCACTAGTTTAAAAGAGTAAATAAACTGTACAGACGATAGAGTGAATATTTGGACTGGTGTAGTTTTGTCTCTGTGTGTTTGCATTTCTCTTCATTAGATTCCTTGACACTGTTACTAGGTGCCTCAGTGCATCAGTCACTGCTGTTTCCTTAATAAACACTTGATTAGGATAAATCATCTGAAACTGGTTTTAAATATGGATCCCTGATGTAACGTACATGGTATCGCAGACACTTCACACTTACAGATGTTCAAGAGATAGAAACAACAATACAGCATTTAGATTTGTATCCAAACTAACAGCTTTATTTTCAGGTGACATTGGATATTTTGACACATATACAGTCCAGGCTTGATAAAACACTGTTGTTGTAAAACACTAAGTATTGGGACTAAAACATTCAATACGGAATACATACACATCTCCTGTCACAATGTAAGGCTAAAGAAATCACTTGCAGAATATCTAACATCACTGTTAACTGAAGAAGGAAGACAATCTTAGTTAAGCATTTTTGCCATTCATTTTTTTAGTTCTTTGGGGTAAATTTGTGCTCAACAAGGTGAAGTGTCCCCTGCAGCACCAATGTGACATTTCCCCATTTCTCACAACAACCATCTTGTTGCATCCCTCAGCGGCATTGCCAATTAGTACTGAATTACGGGTCACTTTCGTGCTGTGCGCCCATGCCCAGCTGTTCAATACTGAGACTCACCCAACCTATTTCATATAGGATCCTTACAGCCAGCAGGCTGAGGGACTTTTATTCCATCAAGTTGGGCCTAATTTGAATTCAGGTCCCAGTCTAATATTTGGTTCCCTCATTAGAAAAAAAAAACTTTTCTGTTCCTTTTTGAAGTTCCCTTGCCCTGCCTTGTACGGCACATCTTTCACTAGCTATGAGTGGAGGCAGTAGCCTGCTCGGTAGCCAGACACTGAGATGTCCATGAATCTTCTACCATTATAAAGTAAACTAGATAAGATGAGAGTGACATCCAAAGTATCATTGGCAGGTTACTGACCGAGCAATCCAAAATTGCAGCATTAGAAAAAAAAAATCAATGGATTTTTATAATATTTATTTCTGTAACAGTTAACATTCATTCCATATCCGTGCTTTCACAGTTAACCACCCCGTAGACGGAGCAGGAGAAAGATGGTGCCCTGAGCCTTAATGTTGTAGTCGGAGAGCAACCGGCCATCTTCCAGCTGTTTCCCCTCATACATCAGGCGCTGCTGCTCGGGTGGGACACCCTCCTGCCGTTGTACTTGTGCTCTAAAATTCTGAACAGACTCAGAGGGCAGAACGTCGTATGTAGATAGTTTCTCTTTGTCGTTCTTCAGGAATATCTGCATGCGCTCCTCGTTCTTGACGATCAGCATGATAGCGTCGCTGGGAGAGACACTGTAATTGGACAGCCTCCTGTCGTCCCTCAGCTCCACGCTGCTCCCGTTTTGCACCACCAGACGCTGCTGGTAAGTGGGCACCCCGGTCTTTTCATATATTTTCATCTTGAGAGTCGACACTTGGATGGAAGGATCGATCTCAAGTTCGATCACCTCACCGGTCATAAACTTCACCTGGAGTCTCATCTCGTCAAATTGCTGTTGAGAAATAAACAGGACGTCAGTGACTGGGACGCTGTGTTTTATGCATCAGTCAGAGAATACAATTTAAATGTGCAACACATTGTACCAGACCTACTCTATTGTGCACTCTGAACCTACAGTGCTCCCAAGCCCCAACCCAATCAAACGCCCTATCAATGTTTTATTCCCAATTGGAGCAATACTCCTGAGAAAGCCACAGATTGCTGAAATCATTCAGTGGGTCAGTCAGCATCTGTGGAGAGACCAGATGAGTTAATGTTTCAGGTGTGTCAGAACTGGAAGCAGCCTCAGTCATCCCACTCCTCACAAAGCCATCCTTGCCAACCTTCCCACATTCCCAAATCTGCACCATTTAGATAGATCTCTATTTAGCTGTTTGAATGAGGCAGAGTCTGAGGTTGGAAACATTTGTGGAACTGCTGCTCTGACCTGATGTTAAAATATTGAGGTCGTCAGGGATCTGCTGGGTCCTGAGCTGCAATACTGGGCTTACGCCACAAGAGTGACTCAAGTGAGCTGTGTAACATTAGAAAATGTGAATGACGGGTTAATAGGGAGTGCAGAACATATTAAATAAACCAACAGCAGTGCTCTGTAAACCAGGAAAAATAAGCAGTGCTTTTCACTGTGTGGAATTCCTTCAAAAACTCCGGTTGCTTCAGACACTGTTCTGTGAATGAAATTAGATTTGTCAGACTGCCCAAAGCCAAGATCTGCCCTGTACAGAAATGATTCATCTCAGACTCACATCTCTCGTACAACATGTGCACTATTTAAATTTGCAGTTATATTTTTCTTGTATTCTCATCACATTGAAAGGATATTAATTTATCTTAAATTGCGAGTCTCACTGAGATGGAGAACAACCCATTCAGAACTCCCCACGTAAATTCACCCTCAGACTCCTCTTACAAAAGCCATTCTATTTAAGAACAACAAATGACCTCGGTAATATTAGTTAATGAACGCTTGAGGCATTATTTTAAACAGCTGATTGCCTCCGTTAAAATAGCAGATACACGGATGTCACATAAACGTCAGGTCTTGGTCTTCCAACAGCAACTAATAGCCTTCAGTTTTTAAATTATTCTTTTTATATATTCTGACCCGGTTCAAAGAGTATCAATAATTTCACTTAAATTGAGACACAGATTCAAAACAACCCATTTTACAGACCAGAAATAGAATATTGAGATTCCTAAATAAAAGACAGAATAAACTCACAATCCTTGCTGGAAACACACGTCCAGGCGAATCTGAAGGAAAGTTGATCTGCAGAGACTTTCCCGATTCACTTTTCTGAGCAGTTTGTCTTCTCTGTTTTTCTCCACACAGAATCTCTCAGATCTAGATGGAATAAGTGAATAAAACTCTCTGCTTCAACTCCCCGGTGTCTTGCTCCGTCTCTTCTGTGTTTCTCTCTGTTAAACAATCCTCTCTCACTGTGTCTCTGGCTCCCTCCTCCTTTTATTCTCAAACCCACTTTCAGAACGTCACAGCCCTGCTGCCCTCTGATTGCCCAACTCCCTGCTGCTCCGTTATCACAGACCAGTGAGATCTGAGCTGAAGTTTCATTTCCCCAAAAATCCCCTCATGTCTGAGGAATGAATTCATGATCAGGTGCACTGACAGAACCTTGCTGCAGGTAACAGGTTCTGGGCTCTGATCGGCTTCACTTTCAGATTCCTTTCCGAAGCCACATTCTAAAACAGCAACAGAGCAACAGCAGCTGATCAGTGCTGGGGGAGGATCTGTTTCCTGTTCGAAGCTGTATTACTGCAGTCAGTTTGAACAGTTATTACTCATATAAATTCCATCTGCTCCTGCTCACCTGTGAGCTGTGATACAGCAGGTGACAACATTACTCTATCTCGCAAAAAACTCACCGAGCTGTGCGTCTCTGCGCTGGTGCTGGGTGCATTGAATGCTGGTGTAAGAAACAGCTATTAGATTCATAAATGAAGTTTGACTCTTAGAACAGAAATTAAAACTGCAGTCAGGAACAGATGGGGGAAGGGTCAGCAAGGTCAATTAACAAACACCAAAATGATAAGACGGTCATCAAAGGCAAGGAAACAGGGAGGATAGCACCTGCTAGATAATAAGGAGCCACGAAGCCATAAAATGCCCTTGAAGAAACTTGACCAAACATTCCTCAGAAAGATAAGAGGAAAGGGCTCGGCAGCCATGTAGAAAGAGACAGTGAGAGATGTTTTCCCGCATCACACTTGGGATAAAGATTAGTATAGGTGATTGACATTAAATAAATCACGGCGTACCAAAATAACTATAAATATAGTGGGCTGAGAGCAGAAGACAGACAGTGAGGGGCGAAGGCTTCTTTGAGGTGGAAAGCAATCCTGGCTCAGGCCTAACACCTTGACTAAGTTTAGCCTCTGAGGTGGATCAATGCTGGCTTATGCCTAACACCTCCAACAGCCAGGGGGACGAATCAACAGAGGTGACTGCTGTTACTGACTGCAGAGACTCGCTGACCCAAGACCACCATGCTGCCTCATCAGACATCCAACCAACCATCCATCCAGTCGTGGCGTTCCACTTCGGGAGTCGTAGATCGCTTTCTACTGTCACAGGTTGTACGTCTATTATACTCAGCTTAAACCATATGTAATACCCGATTCTGCTTTAAAACTGTAGCTCTTTAATAAAAGCCTTTCAACTTCTAAAGCGCTGTTGAGTATTCTGTGTGAGCCTGTGATCCTAATCTTACACTGGTGATGCTGTTCCCTCAGAGGCTGGTGGTTCCTCTGAGGAGTGCTCCTGCTATTCCACCTGGAAAGTGGGGTGCGGGGCTCTTGATGGTCCTGTCGGGGAGTAAATGCATGAGTTAGACAAGTGAAATTTATGTTGCAGACACATCCCATTGTGCAGATGCTTAGCACTCGATCTCTATGAACATCATATCCTATATTAGTCACTCATGAATGCTAAATCTGTCACCAGCTTGCTCTTCTCCGTCCCCCACTTCCAGCTCCTCTGCACCTCCGACAATCTCCAGGGCTGCCTCCTCAGCGCTCGTTAGGTGCACCAGGAATGGTGGGCCACCTCCTGTCCTCCTCCTATCCCTTTTATTGTGGGCTCTCTTCATCTGTAACGAGGGACACAAGTGGAGTTTGAGAGAGATTGATGGAGTGATTGTAAAGAATGGATAACATAGTTGTTTAGAGGGAGACTATGAAGGAGTGAGGTGCACAAAGCAAGTTCCCTCCCTGTGCGTTGTTAGTTGTTGACATTGCATAAGAGTGTGAGTGGTGCATAGTAAGATGGTGACATGATTCTGTACAGAGAAAGAGAGGAATGGGTGAGGCCTGTAGCCAGTTCCTGCAGCAAGAACGCATTCAACTTAAATGATACCAACATTAAAGGGTCAAACGGCTGAACTGTAAAGGCAGTTTTGTGAAATTTACCAATCATAAGAAACTGACCAAACTTCGTATCCCAGCTTAACATGAGGAACCAACGAGACTTTCTAAAGGAATTTGTAATACACGCTCTGGATTAAACAGGATAAGAACCACAGGCACAACCACTTTTACTTCATAAATATGCTAGCCAAGGAAATGGCTGGAACAATCGAACCACACAATGGCATGTGTTTGTGTAAATTTAACTGACTATCCTGTCCAGTGTAACTCCTTGGTCCAGCTGTTAACCAGATTTACAATTGGTTCCACCAAGTCTGGAACGGCTCCCTCAACTTTTGGAAATGTTAGTGCCAGGTTTGTCATTGGATTGAAACCCATTCACTAACCATTCAAACTGATGATAAACAAGGAAGTGTCTAATCAAGACATTTCTTTGTGAGTTAATGGTCGAACATCAAACCGGATGAAGACATTTCTTTTTGTATTGTATGGTTTGAAATCGAACAGAATGGCAGAAAGACGAGATTAAGATGGTACAATCAAAAGGAGAAGGGTTTGCCTCAATCTATTGTCACGGGCTTTGATCTTTTGTGTTATAAACGGGTGTGTTTAGAAATAGAGGGTAGCAACTTGCAAGGGAACTGCGGACAGATTTGATCACCCGTACAGATGGAAACATCCTGCTCCACGTGATCGCCGGGGTGAGTGGAGTTTGAAACAAAAGAGTTAAAGGGAACGGTGTCTGTTAGTATTGTTTGGAGTTATAAGGGAACAGTGCATTCACACTGGTATGTTATTCGTAGTGCAATAAATAGTTAAAGGCATACTGATTTGCACTGAGTTTGTGAACCTTGACCATTTTACTCCACCCGGAAGGGGCTCAAGTCGGATTCAGGAATTCTAAGACAGGAGGTGCGGGTTCACCTACCTGCACGGTGCAAGGGGTGTTAGAGTGAGCTGGGATGTGCAGGGGAAGGTTGCCAATGCAGAGTGATGGGGATGAGAAGAGATGGGAGGCAGATGGAAGCTAAGTGTGATGTTATCACTTTTACTAACCGCAACAGATCATTAAACCTCTTGCGACACTGCACCCAGGTGCGTATGCAGACCGACCTCGAACTGACCACCTCAGCAATTTGCAGCCAAGCTGCCTTGGTATGTTACGGATGCCTCCTCCTTCTGTCTCCAGGGAAGAGGACCTCCTTATGTCCTCTTACTCCTTCCACAAGAGCATGGGGGGAGTCCTGATGAAAGCAGGGAGCGGCCTTAGGTTTTGCACTGTCATACCTGCAGCAACCAGCACGTCAGGGAACAAAATGGAAATGAATCTGCAGAGAGGACATGGCCCCTTTAAATAATCAGTCCAACATCGCTTCATCAGACGCGAGCAGCTGACCAGCACCCAGCAATTGCCTTGGAGAACCCACCATCGACCTTAACGAGGGCAATCGACGCAAAATTTCAACTGCAGAGCGGCGGCAACAGGGAGCAGGTCCAGAAACCGCCGAACAACAGACCCGTCACCATTCCACCTCCAGGCGCAAAATCACGGCCTCAGTTCTTGCCGGAAACAAAAGTCTAGTGGAATCTGGAGAGCAGTTAATCTGCAGAAACTTTCCTGAGCAGTTTGTTTCCTCTTTACTTTTCTTCACACTGACTCTCAGATCTGGGTGTCTGTATCTCTCTCCCACTGTCTAACTCTCTCCCGTTCTCACACTTTGTCACTTGGACTCCCTCACTCACTCTTGTTTCTCATTCTCTCCCCTCCTTTAATTCTCTGAGCATCACACTTTCTGGCGAGCTATCCTATTCTGCTTTGTCATCATGGCAAAGACAAACCAATGATTGTTGAAGTGGATGTTAATTTTAGTAAAAATCCCCTAACATCTGTCACAGCAACATTGAGCGAGTCTTGCTGGAGGTTAATGTGAAACAGCAACGTGCATTATGTCATTGCAGCCTCACCATCAGTAAAATGCAAGGCTGTGTGTCGATAAGGTTTAACTCTGTACACTGCAAGCACATGCAGTTTAAACACTGATAACTTTGTGCCGTACAGTTAGGAATATGCTCCACTAACAATGTTTCTCAATCACTAGGATGGGATGCGGGGTCATAACAAATCTGTAATAATTGATCTTTTCTGATTTATTTTTTTGGGTTGTGATATATTTTAGTGCTCATTGAGGTAAGAAACATTAATGATGGGAAATGGAACATTATCTCATTATAGGCACCCAGTGCCAGCACCAAACACTCACGAGCCACAGATTGCATGGGTAGATGCAAAGTGAAGCTCCCACTTTCTCAATATGACTTAGACCTTATTGTATAAAATGCTTATTCATTGCTTAGACACCTTAATCCTGAAATTCCATGAAGGATGTTCCGGCCTTTCACTGTAACTTCGGCAGGAGATCAGTGAACACACCAGAGAAATGGTAGGACTTCAGCCAATAGTTGACATATTTCCCCAATAACCTCCAAATGAAAATGCATCTTTCTAAGGGGCTGATGGTCAGAAAAGCCTTCTTAGTCTGTGGACCCTGATGAGTGGGTATTGGGTATTTAAGGAGGCTATGCCTTCTCTGATACCTCACTCTAAAAGCCACCAATCCATCCTCTGCCATGTCCTCATCCTCCTCTTCATAACATCAGAAAAAGAGGGATTCCAATTTGGAAATACATCTCACCAGTGCAAAGCAGTACTTTGAGCAGAGCTGCCTGAAGCTAACAGCAAAATTGGATTCAAAACTGGCTTGGAGACAGGAAGCAGAGGGTAATGGTTGATGGCTGTTTTTGTGATTGGAAGGCTGTTTCCAGTGGGGTTCCGCAGGGCTCAGTACTAGGTCCCTTGCTTTTTGTGGTATATATCAACGATCTTGACTTGAATATAGGGGGTATGATTAAGAAGTTTGCAGATGATACTAAAATCAGCTGTGTGGTTGATACTGAAGAAGAAAGCTGTAGACTGCAGGAAGATATCAATAAATTGGTCAGGTGGACAGAGCAGTGGCAAATGTAATTCAATCTGGAGAAGTGTGAGGTTAAGCATTTGGGGAAGGCTAACAAGGAAAGGGAATACACATTAAATGGTAGGACACTGAGTAGTATAGAGGAACAAAGGAACGTTGGAGTGCATGTCCACAGATCCCTGAAGGTAGCAGGCCAGGTAGATAATGTGGTTAAGAAGGCATACGGAATGCTTGCCTTTATTAGCCGTGGCATAGAATACAAGAGCAGGGGGGTTATGCTTCAAATGTATAAAACATTAGAAAGGCCTCAGCTAGAGTACTGCGTGCAGTTCTGGTTACCACATTACAGGAAAGATGTGATTGCACTAGAGAGACTACAGAGGAGATGCCGGGAGTAGAGAATCTTAGCTATGAGGAAAGACTGGATAGGCTGGATCTGTTTTCCTTGGAACAGAGGAGGCTGAGGGGAGACCTTATTGAGGTGTATAAAATTATGTGGGGCCTAGATAAAGTGGATAGAATGGACCTATTTCCCTTAGCAGAGGGGCCAAAAACCAGTGGGCACAGATTTAAAGTAATTGGGGAAAGGTTTAGAGGGGATTTGAGGGAAACTTTCTTCACCCAGAGGGTTGTGGGGGTCTGGAACTCACAGCCTGAAAGGGTGGTAGAGGCAGAAACCCTAGCCACATTTGAAAAGTACTTGGATGTGCACTTGGGAATGCTCTAACCTGCAGGGCTATGGACCAAGAGCTGGGAAGTGGGATTAGGCTGGATAGCTCTTTGTTGGCCGGCGCAGACATGATGGGCTGAAATGGCCTCCGTCCGTGCTGTAACTTTCTATGATTCTATGATTCAAAAGTCTTGATTGTACCTCCACAGAACATAAGAAATAGGAGCAGGTGTCGGCCATTCGGCCTTTCAAGCCTCTGCTATTCAATAAGATCATGGCTGATCTTTTACCTCAACACCCCCTACCCGCACTATCCCCATATCCCTTGGTTTCCTTAGTATCCAAAAATCTACCAATCTATCGATCTCTGTTTTGAACATACTCAACGACTGAGCACCCACAACCCTCTGGGGTGGAGAATTCCAAAGATTCACCACTCTCTGAGTGAAGAATTTTCTCCTCATCTCTGTCCTAAATGGCCGACCCCTTATTCTGAGACTGTGACCCCTGGTTCTAGACTCCCCAGCCAGTGGAAACATCCTCCCAGCATCTCCCCTGTCAAGCCCTGTAAGAATTTTATATGTTTCAATGAGATCACCTCTCATTCTTCTGAACTCTAGGGAACATAAGCCAAGTCTACTCAATCTCTCCTCATAGGACAATCGCCCAATCCCAGGAATTAGTCTGGTGAGCCTTCTTTGCACTAAGCACTAAAGAGCTATGCAGGTAAAGGAGCACCAACCACCAGTAGTAGCAGCACACAAAATGGCCCCTCATTGTGGTATCCACCTCAGGGATTCCTTCCTGCAGCTCCTACCTTCACTTATATGGTAGCAATAACTATTTGGGGTGGAAATTGCGGGATATGGTTGGAGGGATTGGCCCTATTTACATAAGGTGGATCAGGCTCCCTCTCAAAGGGGACTTGAACTCTTTTGGGAGGATGAAAATTACAGGTGTAGATGTTTTGTTGCGACGTTGAAGCAGCAGCCTCTCAGAGCCCTTTCTTTTTCAATTTACCTTCGCAAATCCACCCTAAAAATGGGCGGTAATCTGGAGGGAAATCCGGGCCGACGTTTAAGTGGAATACAAAGAGGAAATACTGAAAAATCCAGAAGAAGGGAAAAGGCAAAAATAAGTGACCAGAAAGAACTTTTAAGAAAAATTAAATTAAAGTAGACAGAATGTTCTAGAAACTGTGAAAACATGGAACTTTTAATGAGAAAAATAAAGAGAGAGGTAATCAAAATAAATGGAAAATGATGAAGCTGGGCAGAAACCGGAAAGTTGAATTATTCTATAATTCACTCAAGACTTTAGTAGAAGATGTTGGGAATATACAAAGTATAGTTAAAACAATATCTTACTGTAACTAGAATATCTTATTCTGCTCTTTTGTGGCAGGTTATTTGGTAATTGCAACTTAATCTCCCCTGCCCTGAATAACCAGGCTGTGAGAGGCTGAGACACCTGGGGATTTTTGTTCCGTTACTTAAATCAGTTCTGCCTCTCCCCTTTGCACCACAGCAATATTTGAAAGAGCTCCTGATCATTTGGTCTTTTGCCAGACTCTCAATGGATGTGTCTGCTTAGAAATTCCAGTCAGCCTGTGTTGTTCACTCACTGTTAATGATACAAAAAGGGATTTTCCCATTCCAAACACAGCAGCTCAGACTTTGTTTCGTTTTGCCTTCCTTTCTGATGAAATGATTCACAACTACAGGGTGGGACATAACTTGAGCAGCACCTCAGTCCAAGGTGTTCCCAGCTCAAAGCTCTGCTTCTAACAACTCTCCCCTGCCCCTCCCGTGATAAGTGCACCACCCGGTTTGTTACAGAGCCATATAGAGCAGTAGGCTTGATACTAGGATCTGTGCTGGGATAGCTGATCTCAGCTGGGGCAGAGGTTGGGGTGCTACAATTGGCCTCAGTGCCTCTAGGCTTGAGAATAGAAAAGCCGTGGGGACGATTTTAACCCTACTCGCTCAGCAGACACCTGGCGGGTGGGCAGTTAAAATCTCCCTGGCTCTTACCTGTCCGAAAGCCGCCATGATCGCAACATCTGCAATTTTAACCTGCTCTCCTGGGCAGACAGCAAGGACACGCGCCTAGAGTCAAGGGGGTCCTTCTTTACATGTGCATGTGGTGGCCCAATGACATCTTGAGACCCAACTGTAATTTTAACTCGGGCCTGAGCGGGGAATTCACCTGGAGTTAAAATCGGGGCCATTGGCCCAGTGGTAGCATTCTCGCCTCTGTCACTGGGTCGTGGGTTCAAGCCCCACATTTCCTGTCCATTATCATATTATAGTGAAACTCCTGTTTTTGGTAATAACTTCCTGAGCTTGGTGAAATTGACAATGTGGGCAGACTTCCAGGATAACTGATATCCACCTACTTTCCAGCTCTTTAACGCCCCAATTGCTTACATTTATTGGGCGCAAAGGAAATAATTATTGGGCCCATGTGACAGCTTTGCTCAGTTGGTGGTGTGTTTCCCATTAAATTAGATTTGTTCAAATTTCAGATCACTCATGATTAATGCCATGGGAAATCCACTAGTTTAAAAGAGTAAATAAACTGTACAGACGATAGAGTGAATATTTGGACTGGTGTAGTTTTGTCTCTGTGTGTTTGCATTTCTCTTCATTAGATTCCTTGACACTGTTACTAGGTGCCTCAGTGCACCAGTCACTGCTGTTTCCTTAATAAACACTTGATTAGGATAAATCATCTGAAACTGGTTTTAAATATGGATCCCTGATGTAACGTACATGGTATCACAGACACTTCACACTTACAGATGCTCAAGAGACAGAAACAACAATACAGCATTTAGATTTGTATCCAAACTAACAGCTTTATTTTCAGGTGACATTGGATATTTTGACACATATACAGTCCAGGCTTGATAAAACACTGTTGTTGTAAAACACTAAGTATTGGGACTAAAACATTCAATACGGAATACATACACATCTCCTGTCACAATGTAAGGCTAAAGAAATCACTTGCAGAATATCTAACATCACTGTTAACTGAAGAAGGAAGACAATCTTAGTTAAGCATTTTTGCCATTCATTTTTTTAGTTCTTTGGGGTAAATTTGTGCTCAACAAGGTGAAGTGTCCCCTGCAGCACCAATGTGACATTTCCCCATTTCTCACAACAACCATCTTGTTGCATCCCTCAGCGGCATTGCCAATTAGTACTGAATTACGGGTCACTTTCGTGCTGTGCGCCCATGCCCAGCTGTTCAATACTGAGACTCACCCAACCTATTTCATATAGGATCCTTACAGCCAGCAGGCTGAGGGACTTTTATTCCATCAAGTTGGGCCTAATTTGAATTCAGGTCCCAGTCTAATATTTGGTTCCCTCATTAGAAAAAAAAAACTTTTCTGTTCCTTTTTGAAGTTCCCTTGCCCTGCCTTGTACGGCACATCTTTCACTAGCTATGAGTGGAGGCAGTAGCCTGCTCGGTAGCCAGACACTGAGATGTCCATGAATCTTCTACCATTATAAAGTAAACTAGATAAGATGAGAGTGACATCCAAAGTATCATTGGCAGGTTACTGACCGAGCAATCCAAAATTGCAGCATTAGAAAAAAAAAATCAATGGATTTTTATAATATTTATTTCTGTAACAGTTAACATTCATTCCATATCCGTGCTTTCACAGTTAACCACCCCGTAGACGGAGCAGGAGAAAGATGGTGCCCTGAGCCTTAATGTTGTAGTCGGAGAGCAACCGGCCATCTTCCAGCTGTTTCCCCTCATACATCAGGCGCTGCTGCTCGGGTGGGACATGCTCCTGCCGTTGTACTTGTGCTCTAAAATTCTGAACAGACTCAGAGGGCAGAACGTCGTATGTAGATAGTTTCTCTTTGTCGTTCTTCAGGAATATCTGCATGCGCTCCTCGTTCTTGACGATCAGCATGATAGCGTCGCTGGGAGAGACACTGTAATTGGACAGCCTCCTGTCGTCCCTCAGCTCCACGCTGCTCCCGTTTTGCACCACCAGACGCTGCTGGTAAGTGGGCACCCCGGTCTTTTCATATATTTTCATCTTGAGAGTCGACACTTGGATGGAAGGATCGATCTCAAGTTCGATCACCTCACCGGTCATAAACTTCACCTGGAGTCTCATCTCCTCAAATTGCTGTTGAGAAATAAACAGGACGTCAGTGACTGGGACGCTGTGTTTTATGCATCAGTCAGAGAATACAATTTAAATGTGCAACACATTGTACCAGACCTACTCTATTGTGCACTCTGAACCTACAGTGCTCCCAAGCCCCAACCCAATCAAACGCCCTATCAATGTTTTATTCCCAATTGGAGCAATACTCCTGAGAAAGCCACAGATTGCTGAAATCATTCAGTGGGTCAGTCAGCATCTGTGGAGAGACCAGATGAGTTAATGTTTCAGGTGTGTCAGAACTGGAAGCAGCCTCAGTCATCCCACTCCTCACAAAGCCATCCTTCCCAACCTTCCCACATTCCCAAATCTGCACCATTTAGATAGATCTCTATTTAGCTGTTTGAATGAGGCAGAGTCTGAGGCTGGAAATATTTGTGTAACTGCTGCTCTGACCTGATGTTAAAATATTGAGGTCGTCAGGGATCTGCTGGGTCCTGAGCTGCAATACTGGGCTTACGCCACAAGAGTGACTCAAGTGAGCTGTGTAACATTAGAAAATGTGAATGACGGGTTAATAGGGAGCGCAGAACATATTAAATAAACCAACAGCAGTGCTCTGTAAACCAGGAAAAATAAGCAGTGCTTTTCACTGTGTGGAATTCCTTCAAAAACTCCGGTTGCTTCAGACACTGTTCTGTGAATGAAATTAGATTTGTCAGACTGCCCAAAGCCAAGATCTGCCCTGTACAGAAATGATTCATCTCAGACTCACATCTCTCGTACAACATGTGCACTATTTAAATTTGCAGTTATATTTTTCTTGTATTCTCATCACATTGAAAGGATATTAATTTATCTTAAATTGCGAGTCTCACTGAGATGGAGAACAACCCATTCAGAACTCCCCACGTAAATTCACCCTCAGACTCCTCTTACAAAAGCCATTCTATTTAAGAACAACAAATGACCTCGGTAATATTAGTTAATGAACGCTTGAGGCATTATTTTAAACAGCTGATTGCCTCCGTTAAAATAGCAGATACACGGATGTCACATAAACGTCAGGTCTTGGTCTTCCAACAGCAACTAATAGCCTTCAGTTTTTAAATTATTCTTTTTATATATTCTGACCCGGTTCAAAGAGTATCAATAATTTCACTTAAATTGAGACTCAGATTCAAAACAACCCATTTTACAGACCAGAAATAGAATATTGAGATTCCTAAATAAAAGACAGAATAAACTCACAATCCTTGCTGGAAACACACGTCCAGGCGAATCTGAAGGAAAGTTGATCTGCAGAAACTTTCCTGATTCACTTTTCTGAGCAGTTTGTCTTCTCTGTTTTTCTCCACACAGAATCTCTCAGATCTAGATGGAATAAGTGAATAAAACTCTCTGCTTCAACTCCCCGGTGTCTTGCTCCGTCTCTTCTGTGTTTCTCTCTGTTAAACAATCCTCTCTCACTGTGTCTCTGGCTCCCTCCTCCTTTTATTCTCAAACCCACTTTCAGAACGTCACAGCCCTGCTGCCCTCTGATTGCCCAACTCCCTGCTGCTCCGTTATCACAGACCAGTGAGATCTGAGCTGAAGTTTCATTTCCCCAAAAATCCCCTCATGTCTGAGAAATGAACTCATGATCAGGTGCACTGACAGAACCTTGCTGCAGGTAACAGGTTCTGGGCTCTGATCGGTTTCACTTTCAGATTCCTTTCCGAAGCCACATTCTAAAACAGCAACAGAGCAACAGCAGCTGATCAGTGCTGGGGGAGGATCTGTTTCCTGTTCGAAGCTGTATTACTGCAGTCAGTTTGAACAGTTATTACTCATATAAATTCCATCTGCTCCTGCTCACCTGTGAGCTGTGATACAGCAGGTGACAACATTACTCTATCTCGCAAAAAACTCACCGAGCTGTGCGTCTCTGCGCTGGTGCTGGGTGCATTGAATGCTGGTGTAAGAAACAGCTATTAGATTCATAAATGAAGTTTGACTCTTAGAACAGAAATTAAAACTGCAGTCAGGAACAGATGGGGGAAGGGTCAGCAAGGTCAATTAACAAACACCAAAATGATAAGACGGTCATCAAAGGCAAGGAAACAGGGAGGATAGCACCTGCTAGATAATAAGGAGCCACGAAGCCATAAAATGCCCTTGAAGAAACTTGACCAAACATTCCTCAGAAAGATAAGAGGAAAGGGCTCGGCAGCCATGTAGAAAGAGACAGTGAGAGATGTTTTCCCGCATCACACTTGGGATAAAGATTAGTATAGGTGATTGACATTAAATAAATCACGGCGTACCAAAATAACTATAAATATAGTGGGCTGAGAGCAGAAGACAGACAGTGAGGGGCGAAGGCTTCTTTGAGGTGGAAAGCAATCCTGGCTCAGGCCTAACACCTTGACTAAGTTTAGCCTCTGAGGTGGATCAATGCTGGCTTATGCCTAACACCTCCAACAGCCAGGGGGACGAATCAACAGAGGTGACTGCTGTTACTGACTGCAGAGACTCGCTGACCCAAGACCACCACGCTGCCTCATCAGACATCCAACCAACCATCCATCCAGTCGTGGCGTTCCACTTCGGGAGTCGTAGATCGCTTTCTACTGTCACAGGTTGTACGTCTATTATACTCAGCTTAAACCATATGTAATACCTGATTCTGCTTTAAAACTGTAGCTCTTTAATAAAAGCCTTTCAACTTCTAAAGCGCTGTTGAGTATTCTGTGTGAGCCTGTGATCCTAATCTTACACTGGTGATGCTGTTCCCTCAGAGGCTGGTGGTTCCTCTGAGGAGTGCTCCTGCTATTCCACCTGGAAAGTGGGGTGCGGGGCTCTTGATGGTCCTGTCGGGGAGTAAATGCATGAGTTAGACAAGTGAAATTTATGTTGCAGACACATCCCATTGTGCAGATGCTTAGCACTCGATCTCTATGAACATCATATCCTATATTAGTCACTCATGAATGCTAAATCTGTCACCAGCTTGCTCTTCTCCGTCCCCCACTTCCAGCTCCTCTGCACCTCCGACAATCTCCAGGGCTGCCTCCTCAGCGCTCGTTAGGTGCACCAGGAATGGTGGGCCACCTCCTGTCCTCCTCCTATCCCTTTTATTGTGGGCTCTCTTCATCTGTAATGAGGGACACAAGTGGAGTTTGAGAGAGAGTGATGGAGTGATTGTAAAGAATGGATAACATAGTTGTTTAGAGGGAGACTATGAAGGAGTGAGGTGCACAAAGCAAGTTCCCTCCCTGTGCGTTGTTAGTTGTTGACATTGCATAAGAGTGTGAGTGGTGCATAGTAAGATGGTGACATGATTCTGTACAGAGAAAGAGAGGAATGGGTGAGGCCTGTAGCCAGTTCCTGCAGCAAGAACGCATTCAACTTAAATGATACCAACATTAAAGGGTCAAACGGCTGAACTGTAAAGGCAGTTTTGTGAAATTTACCAATCATAAGAAACTGACCAAACTTCGTATCCCAGCTTAACATGAGGAACCAACGAGACTTTCTAAAGGAATTTGTAATACACGCTCTGGATTAAACAGGATAAGAACCACAGGCACGACCACTTTTACTTCATAAATATGCTAGCCAAGGAAATGGCTGGAACAATCAAACCACACAATGGCATGTGTTTGTGTAAATTTAACTGACTATCCTGTCCAGTGTAACTCCTTGGTCCAGCTGTTAACCAGATTTACAATTGGTTCCACCAAGTCTGGAACGGCTCCCTCAACTTTTGGAAATGTTAGTGCCAGGTTTGTCATTGGATTGAAACCCATTCACTAACCATTCAAACTGATGATAAACAAGGAAGTGTCTAATCAAGACATTTCTTTGTGAGTTAATGGTCGAACATCAAACCGGATGAAGACATTTCTTTTTGTATTGTATGGTTTGAAATCGAACAGAATGGCAGAAAGACGAGATTAAGATGGTACAATCAAAAGGAGAAGGGTTTGCCTCAATCTATTGTCACGGGCTTTGATCTTTTGTGTTATAAACGGGTGTGTTTAGAAATAGAGGGTAGCAACTTGCAAGGGAACTGCGGACAGATTTGATCACCCGTACAGATGGAAACATCCTGCTCCACGTGATCGCCGGGGTGAGTGGAGTTTGAAACAAAAGAGTTAAAGGGAACGGTGTCTGTTAGTATTGTTTGGAGTTATAAGGGAACAGTGCATTCACACTGGTATGTTATTCGTAGTGCAATAAATAGTTAAAGGCATACTGATTTGCACTGAGTTTGTGAACCTTGACCATTTTACTCCACCCGGAAGGGGCTCAAGTCGGATTCAGGAATTCTAAGACAGGAGGTGCGGGTTCACCTACCTGCACGGTGCAAGGGGTGTTAGAGTGAGCTGGGATGTGCAGGGGAAGGTTGCCAATGCAGAGTGATGGGGATGAGAAGAGATGGGAGGCAGATGGAAGCTAAGTGTGATGTTATCACTTTTACTAACCGCAACAGATCATTAAACCTCTTGCGACACTGCACCCAGGTGCGTATGCAGACCGACCTCGAACTGACCACCTCAGCAATTTGCAGCCAAGCTGCCTTGGTATGTTACGGATGCCTCCTCCTTCTGTCTCCAGGGAAGAGGACCTCCTTATGTCCTCTTACTCCTTCCACAAGAGCATGGGGGGAGTCCTGATGAAAGCAGGGAGCGGCCTTAGGTTTTGCACTGCCATACCTGCAGCAACCAGCACGTCAGGGAACAAAATGGAAATGAATCTGCAGAGAGGACATGGCCCCTTTAAATAATCAGTCCAACATCGCTTCATCAGACGCGAGCAGCTGACCCGCACCCAGCAATTGCCTTGGAGAACCCACCATCGACCTTAACGAGGGCAATCGACGCAAAATTTCAACTGCAGAGCGGCGGCAACAGGGAGCAGGTCCAGAAACCGCCGAACAACAGACCCGTCACCATTCCACCTCCAGGCGCAAAATCACGGCCTCAGTTCTTGCCGGAAACAAAAGTCTAGTGGAATCTGGAGAGCAGTTAATCTGCAGAAACTTTCCTGAGCAGTTTGTTTCCTCTTTACTTTTCTTCACACTGACTCTCAGATCTGGGTGTCTGTATCTCTCTCCCACTGTCTAACTCTCTCCCGTTCTCACACTTTGTCACTTGGACTCCCTCACTCACTCTTGTTTCTCATTCTCTCCCCTCCTTTAATTCTCTGAGCATCACACTTTCTGGCGAGCTATCCTATTCTGCTTTGTCATCATGGCAAAGACAAACCAATGATTGTTGAAGTGGATGTTAATTTTAGTAAAAATCCCCTAACATCTGTCACAGCAACATTGAGCGAGTCTTGCTGGAGGTTAATGTGAAACAGCAACGTGCATTATGTCATTGCAGCCTCACCATCAGTAAAATGCAAGGCTGTGTGTCGATAAGGTTTAACTCTGTACACTGCAAGCACATGCAGTTTAAACACTGATAACTTTGTGCCGTACAGTTAGGAATATGCTCCACTAACAATGTTTCTCAATCACTAGGATGGGATGCGGGGTCATAACAAATCTGTAATAATTGATCTTTTCTGATTTATTTTTTTGGGTTGTGATATATTTTAGTGCTCATTGAGGTAAGAAACATTAATGATGGGAAATGGAACATTATCTCATTATAGGCACCCAGTGCCAGCACCAAACACTCACGAGCCACAGATTGCATGGGTAGATGCAAAGTGAAGCTCCCACTTTCTCAATATGACTTAGACCTTATTGTATAAAATGCTTATTCATTGCTTAGACACCTTAATCCTGAAATCCCATGAAGGATGTTCCGGCCTTTCACTGTAACTTCGGCGGGAGATCAGTGAACACACCAGAGAAATGGTAGGACTTCAGCCAGTAGTTGACATATTTCCCCAATAACCTCCAAATGAAAATGCATCTTTCTAAGGGGCTGATGGTCAGAAAAGCCTTCTTAGTCTGTGGACCCTGATGAGTGGGTATTGGGTATTTAAGGAGGCTATGCCTTCTCTGATACCTCACTCTAAAAGCCACCAATCCATCCTCTGCCATGTCCTCATCCTCCTCTTCATAACATCAGAAAAAGAGGGATTCCAATTTGGAAATACATCTCACCAGTGCAAAGCAGTACTTTGAGCAGAGCTGCCTGAAGCTAACAGCAAAATTGGATTCAAAACTGGCTTGGAGACAGGAAGCAGAGGGTAATGGTTGATGGCTGTTTTTGTGATTGGAAGGCTGTTTCCAGTGGGGTTCCGCAGGGCTCAGTACTAGGTCCCTTGCTTTTTGTGGTATATATCAACGATCTTGACTTGAATATAGGGGGTATGATTAAGAAGTTTGCAGATGATACTAAAATCAGCTGTGTGGTTGATACTGAAGAAGAAAGCTGTAGACTGCAGGAAGATATCAATAAATTGGTCAGGTGGACAGAGCAGTGGCAAATGTAATTCAATCTGGAGAAGTGTGAGGTTAAGCATTTGGGGAAGGCTAACAAGGAAAGGGAATACACATTAAATGGTAGGACACTGAGTAGTATAGAGGAACAAAGGAACGTTGGAGTGCATGTCCACAGATCCCTGAAGGTAGCAGGCCAGGTAGATAATGTGGTTAAGAAGGCATACGGAATGCTTGCCTTTATTAGCCGTGGCATAGAATACAAGAGCAGGGGGGTTATGCTTCAAATGTATAAAACATTAGAAAGGCCTCAGCTAGAGTACTGCGTGCAGTTCTGGTTACCACATTACAGGAAAGATGTGATTGCACTAGAGAGACTACAGAGGAGATGCCGGGAGTAGAGAATCTTAGCTATGAGGAAAGACTGGATAGGCTGGATCTGTTTTCCTTGGAACAGAGGAGGCTGAGGGGAGACCTTATTGAGGTGTATAAAATTATGTGGGGCCTAGATAAAGTGGATAGAATGGACCTATTTCCCTTAGCAGAGGGGCCAAAAACCAGTGGGCACAGATTTAAAGTAATTGGGGAAAGGTTTAGAGGGGATTTGAGGGAAACTTTCTTCACCCAGAGGGTTGTGGGGGTCTGGAACTCACAGCCTGAAAGGGTGGTAGAGGCAGAAACCCTAGCCACATTTGAAAAGTACTTGGATGTGCACTTGGGAATGCTCTAACCTGCAGGGCTATGGACCAAGAGCTGGGAAGTGGGGTTAGGCTGGATAGCTCTTTGTTGGCCGGCGCAGACATGATGGGCTGAAATGGCCTCCGTCCGTGCTGTAACTTTCTATGATTCTATGATTCAAAAGTCTTGATTGTACCTCCACAGAACATAAGAAATAGGAGCAGGTGTCGGCCATTCGGCCTTTCAAGCCTCTGCTATTCAATAAGATCATGGCTGATCTTTTACCTCAACACCCCCTACCCGCACTATCCCCATATCCCTTGGTTTCCTTAGTATCCAAAAATCTACCAATCTATCGATCTCTGTTTTGAACATACTCAACGACTGAGCACCCACAACCCTCTGGGGTGGAGAATTCCAAAGATTCACCACTCTCTGAGTGAAGAATTTTCTCCTCATCTCTGTCCTAAATGGCCGACCCCTTATTCTGAGACTGTGACCCCTGGTTCTAGACTCCCCAGCCAGTGGAAACATCCTCCCAGCATCTCCCCTGTCAAGCCCTGTAAGAATTTTATATGTTTCAATGAGATCACCTCTCATTCTTCTGAACTCTAGGGAACATAAGCCAAGTCTACTCAATCTCTCCTCATAGGACAATCGCCCAATCCCAGGAATTAGTCTGGTGAGCCTTCTTTGCACTAAGCACTAAAGAGCTATGCAGGTAAAGGAGCACCAACCACCAGTAGTAGCAGCACACAAAATGGCCCCTCATTGTGGTATCCACCTCAGGGATTCCTTCCTGCAGCTCCTACCTTCACTTATATGGTAGCAATAACTATTTGGGGTGGAAATTGCGGGATATGGTTGGAGGGATTGGCCCTATTTACATAAGGTGGATCAGGCTCCCTCTCAAAGGGGACTTGAACTCTTTTGGGAGGATGAAAATTACAGGTGTAGATGTTTTGTTGCGACGTTGAAGCAGCAGCCTCTCAGAGCCCTTTCTTTTTCAATTTACCTTCGCAAATCCACCCTAAAAATGGGCAGTAATCTGGAGGGAAATCCGGGCCGACGTTTAAGTGGAATACAAAGAGGAAATACTGAAAAATCCAGAAGAAGGGAAAAGGCAAAAATAAGTGACCAGAAAGAACTTTTAAGAAAAATTAAATTAAAGTAGACAGAATGTTCTAGAAACTGTGAAAACATGGAACTTTTAATGAGAAAAATAAAGAGAGAGGTAATCAAAATAAATGGAAAATGATGAAGCTGGGCAGAAACCGGAAAGTTGAATTATTCTATAATTCACTCAAGACTTTAGTAGAAGATGTTGGGAATATACAAAGTATAGTTAAAACAATATCTTACTGTAACTAGAATATCTTATTCTGCTCTTTTGTGGCAGGTTATTTGGTAATTGCAACTTAATCTCCCCTGCCCTGAATAACCAGGCTGTGAGAGGCTGAGACACCTGGGGATTTTTGTTCCGTTACTTAAATCAGTTCTGCCTCTCCCCTTTGCACCACAGCAATATTTGAAAGAGCTCCTGATCATTTGGTCTTTTGCCAGACTCTCAATGGATGTGTCTGCTTAGAAATTCCAGTCAGCCTGTGTTGTTCACTCACTGTTAATGATACAAAAAGGGATTTTCCCATTCCAAACACAGCAGCTCAGACTTTGTTTCGTTTTGCCTTCCTTTCTGATGAAATGATTCACAACTACAGGGTGGGACATAACTTGAGCAGCACCTCAGTCCAAGGTGTTCCCAGCTCAAAGCTCTGCTTCTAACAACTCTCCCCTGCCCCTCCCGTGATAAGTGCACCACCCGGTTTGTTACAGAGCCATATAGAGCAGTAGGCTTGATACTAGGATCTGTGCTGGGATAGCTGATCTCAGCTGGGGCAGAGGTTGGGGTGCTACAATTGGCCTCAGTGCCTCTAGGCTTGAGAATAGAAAAGCCGTGGGGACGATTTTAACCCTACTCGCTCAGCAGACACCTGGCGGGTGGGCAGTTAAAATCTCCCTGGCTCTTACCTGTCTGAAAGCCGCCATGATCGCAACATCTGCAATTTTAACCTGCTCTCCTGGGCAGACAGCAAGGACACGCGCCTAGAGTCAAGGGGCTCCTTCTTTACATGTGCATGTGGTGGCCCAATGACATCTTGAGACCCAACTGTAATTTTAACTCGGGCCTGAGCGGGGAATTCACCTGGAGTTAAAATCGGGGCCATTGGCCCAGTGGTAGCATTCTCGCCTCTGTCACTGGGTCGTGGGTTCAAGCCCCACATTTCCTGTCCATTATCATATTATAGTGAAACTCCTGTTTTTGGTAATAACTTCCTGAGCTTGGTGAAATTGACAATGTGGGCAGACTTCCAGGATAACTGATATCCACCTACTTTCCAGCTCTTTAACGCCCCAATTGCTTACATTTATTGGGCGCAAAGGAAATAATTATTGGGCCCATGTGACAGCTTTGCTCAGTTGGTGGTGTGTTTCCCATTAAATTAGATTTGTTCAAATTTCAGATCACTCATGATTAATGCCATGGGAAATCCACTAGTTTAAAAGAGTAAATAAACTGTACAGACGATAGAGTGAATATTTGGACTGGTGTAGTTTTGTCTCTGTGTGTTTGCATTTCTCTTCATTAGATTCCTTGACACTGTTACTAGGTGCCTCAGTGCACCAGTCACTGCTGTTTCCTTAATAAACACTTGATTAGGATAAATCATCTGAAACTGGTTTTAAATATGGATCCCTGATGTAACGTACATGGTATCACAGACACTTCACACTTACAGATGCTCAAGAGACAGAAACAACAATACAGCATTTAGATTTGTATCCAAACTAACAGCTTTATTTTCAGGTGACATTGGATATTTTGACACATATACAGTCCAGGCTTGATAAAACACTGTTGTTGTAAAACACTAAGTATTGGGACTAAAACATTCAATACGGAATACATACACATCTCCTGTCACAATGTAAGGCTAAAGAAATCACTTGCAGAATATCTAACATCACTGTTAACTGAAGAAGGAAGACAATCTTAGTTAAGCATTTTTGCCATTCATTTTTTTAGTTCTTTGGGGTAAATTTGTGCTCAACAAGGTGAAGTGTCCCCTGCAGCACCAATGTGACATTTCCCCATTTCTCACAACAACCATCTTGTTGCATCCCTCAGCGGCATTGCCAATTAGTACTGAATTACGGGTCACTTTCGTGCTGTGCGCCCATGCCCAGCTGTTCAATACTGAGACTCACCCAACCTATTTCATATAGGATCCTTACAGCCAGCAGGCTGAGGGACTTTTATTCCATCAAGTTGGGCCTAATTTGAATTCAGGTCCCAGTCTAATATTTGGTTCCCTCATTAGAAAAAAAAAACTTTTCTGTTCCTTTTTGAAGTTCCCTTGCCCTGCCTTGTACGGCACATCTTTCACTAGCTATGAGTGGAGGCAGTAGCCTGCTCGGTAGCCAGACACTGAGATGTCCATGAATCTTCTACCATTATAAAGTAAACTAGATAAGATGAGAGTGACATCCAAAGTATCATTGGCAGGTTACTGACCGAGCAATCCAAAATTGCAGCATTAGAAAAAAAAAATCAATGGATTTTTATAATATTTATTTCTGTAACAGTTAACATTCATTCCATATCCGTGCTTTCACAGTTAACCACCCCGTAGACGGAGCAGGAGAAAGATGGTGCCCTGAGCCTTAATGTTGTAGTCGGAGAGCAACCGGCCATCTTCCAGCTGTTTCCCCTCATACATCAGGCGCTGCTGCTCGGGTGGGACACCCTCCTGCCGTTGTACTTGTGCTCTAAAATTCTGAACAGACTCAGAGGGCAGAACGTCGTATGTAGATAGTTTCTCTTTGTCGTTCTTCAGGAATATCTGCATGCGCTCCTCGTTCTTGACGATCAGCATGATAGCGTCGCTGGGAGAGACACTGTAATTGGACAGCCTCCTGTCGTCCCTCAGCTCCACGCTGCTCCCGTTTTGCACCACCAGACGCTGCTGGTAAGTGGGCACCCCGGTCTTTTCATATATTTTCATCTTGAGAGTCGACACTTGGATGGAAGGATCGATCTCAAGTTCGATCACCTCACCGGTCATAAACTTCACCTGGAGTCTCATCTCGTCAAATTGCTGTTGAGAAATAAACAGGACGTCAGTGACTGGGATGCTGTGTTTTATGTATCAGTCAGAGAATACAATTTAAATGTGCAACACATTGTACCAGACCTACTCTATTGTGCACTCTGAACCTACAGTGCTCCCAAGCCCCAACCCAATCAAACGCCCTATCAATGTTTTATTCCCAATTGGAGCAATACTCCTGAGAAAGCCACAGATTGCTGAAATCATTCAGTGGGTCAGTCAGCATCTGTGGAGAGACCAGATGAGTTAATGTTTCAGGTGTGTCAGAACTGGAAGCAGCCTCAGTCATCCCACTCCTCACATAGCCATCCTTCCCAACCTTCCCACATTCCCAAATCTGCACCATTTAGATAGATCTCTATTTAGCTGTTTGAATGAGGCAGAGTCTGAGGTTGGAAACATTTGTGTAACTGCTGCTCTGACCTGATGTTAAAATATTGAAGTCATCAGGGATCTGCTGGGTCCTGAGCTGCAATACTGGGCTTACGCCACAAGAGTGACTCAAGTGAGCTGTGTAACATTAGAAAATGTGAATGACGGGTTAATAGGGAGCGCAGAACATATTAAATAAACCAACAGCAGTGCTCTGTAAACCAGGAAAAATAAGCAGTGCTTTTCACTGTGTGGAATTCCTTCAAAAACTCCGGTTGCTTCAGACACTGTTCTGTGAATGAAATTAGATTTGTCAGACTGCCCAAAGCCAAGATCTGCCCTGTACAGAAATGATTCATCTCAGACTCACATCTCTCGTACAACATGTGCACTATTTAAATTTGCAGTTATATTTTTCTTGTATTCTCATCACATTGAAAGGATATTAATTTATCTTAAATTGCGAGTCTCACTGAGATGGAGAACAACCCATTCAGAACTCCCCACGTAAATTCACCCTCAGACTCCTCTTACAAAAGCCATTCTATTTAAGAACAACAAATGACCTCGGTAATATTAGTTAATGAACGCTTGAGGCATTATTTTAAACAGCTGATTGCCTCCGTTAAAATAGCAGATACACGGATGTCACATAAACGTCAGGTCTTGGTCTTCCAACAGCAACTAATAGCCTTCAGTTTTTAAATTATTCTTTTTATATATTCTGACCCGGTTCAAAGAGTATCAATAATTTCACTTAAATTGAGACACAGATTCAAAACAACCCATTTTACAGACCAGAAATAGAATATTGAGATTCCTAAATAAAAGACAGAATAAACTCACAATCCTTGCTGGAAACACACGTCCAGGCGAATCTGAAGGAAAGTTGATCTGCAGAGACTTTCCCGATTCACTTTTCTGAGCAGTTTGTCTTCTCTGTTTTTCTCCACACAGAATCTCTCAGATCTAGATGGAATAAGTGAATAAAACTCTCTGCTTCAACTCCCCGGTGTCTTGCTCCGTCTCTTCTGTGTTTCTCTCTGTTAAACAATCCTCTCTCACTGTGTCTCTGGCTCCCTCCTCCTTTTATTCTCAAACCCACTTTCAGAACGTCACAGCCCTGCTGCCCTCTGATTGCCCAACTCCCTGCTGCTCCGTTATCACAGACCAGTGAGATCTGAGCTGAAGTTTCATTTCCCCAAAAATCCCCTCATGTCTGAGGAATGAATTCATGATCAGGTGCACTGACAGAACCTTGCTGCAGGTAACAGGTTCTGGGCTCTGATCGGCTTCACTTTCAGATTCCTTTCCGAAGCCACATTCTAAAACAGCAACAGAGCAACAGCAGCTGATCAGTGCTGGGGGAGGATCTGTTTCCTGTTCGAAGCTGTATTACTGCAGTCAGTTTGAACAGTTATTACTCATATAAATTCCATCTGCTCCTGCTCACCTGTGAGCTGTGATACAGCAGGTGACAACATTACTCTATCTCGCAAAAAACTCACCGAGCTGTGCGTCTCTGCGCTGGTGCTGGGTGCATTGAATGCTGGTGTAAGAAACAGCTATTAGATTCATAAATGAAGTTTGACTCTTAGAACAGAAATTAAAACTGCAGTCAGGAACAGATGGGGGAAGGGTCAGCAAGGTCAATTAACAAACACCAAAATGATAAGACGGTCATCAAAGGCAAGGAAACAGGGAGGATAGCACCTGCTAGATAATAAGGAGCCACGAAGCCATAAAATGCCCTTGAAGAAACTTGACCAAACATTCCTCAGAAAGATAAGAGGAAAGGGCTCGGCAGCCATGTAGAAAGAGACAGTGAGAGATGTTTTCCCGCATCACACTTGGGATAAAGATTAGTATAGGTGATTGACATTAAATAAATCACGGCGTACCAAAATAACTATAAATATAGTGGGCTGAGAGCAGAAGACAGACAGTGAGGGGCGAAGGCTTCTTTGAGGTGGAAAGCAATCCTGGCTCAGGCCTAACACCTTGACTAAGTTTAGCCTCTGAGGTGGATCAATGCTGGCTTATGCCTAACACCTCCAACAGCCTGGGGGACGAATCAACAGAGGTGACTGCTGTTACTGACTGCAGAGACTCGCTGACCCAAGACCACCACGCTGCCTCATCAGACATCCAACCAACCATCCATCCAGTCGTGGCGTTCCACTTCGGGAGTCGTAGATCGCTTTCTACTGTCACAGGTTGTACGTCTATTATACTCAGCTTAAACCATATGTAATACCTGATTCTGCTTTAAAACTGTAGCTCTTTAATAAAAGCCTTTCAACTTCTAAAGCGCTGTTGAGTATTCTGTGTGAGCCTGTGATCCTAATCTTACACTGGTGATGCTGTTCCCTCAGAGGCTGGTGGTTCCTCTGAGGAGTGCTCCTGCTATTCCACCTGGAAAGTGGGGTGCGGGGCTCTTGATGGTCCTGTCGGGGAGTAAATGCATGAGTTAGACAAGTGAAATTTATGTTGCAGACACATCCCATTGTGCAGATGCTTAGCACTCGATCTCTATGAACATCATATCCTATATTAGTCACTCATGAATGCTAAATCTGTCACCAGCTTGCTCTTCTCCGTCCCCCACTTCCAGCTCCTCTGCACCTCCGACAATCTCCAGGGCTGCCTCCTCAGCGCTCGTTAGGTGCACCAGGAATGGTGGGCCACCTCCTGTCCTCCTCCTATCCCTTTTATTGTGGGCTCTCTTCATCTGTAATGAGGGACACAAGTGGAGTTTGAGAGAGAGTGATGGAGTGATTGTAAAGAATGGATAACATAGTTGTTTAGAGGGAGACTATGAAGGAGTGAGGTGCACAAAGCAAGTTCCCTCCCTGTGCGTTGTTAGTTGTTGACATTGCATAAGAGTGTGAGTGGTGCATAGTAAGATGGTGACATGATTCTGTACAGAGAAAGAGAGGAATGGGTGAGGCCTGTAGCCAGTTCCTGCAGCAAGAACGCATTCAACTTAAATGATACCAACATTAAAGGGTCAAACGGCTGAACTGTAAAGGCAGTTTTGTGAAATTTACCAATCATAAGAAACTGACCAAACTTCGTATCCCAGCTTAACATGAGGAACCAACGAGACTTTCTAAAGGAATTTGTAATACACGCTCTGGATTAAACAGGATAAGAACCACAGGCACGACCACTTTTACTTCATAAATATGCTAGCCAAGGAAATGGCTGGAACAATCGAACCACACAATGGCATGTGTTTGTGTAAATTTAACTGACTATCCTGTCCAGTGTAACTCCTTGGTCCAGCTGTTAACCAGATTTACAATTGGTTCCACCAAGTCTGGAACGGCACCCTCAACTTTTGGAAATGTTAGTGCCAGGTTTGTCATTGGATTGAAACCCATTCACTAACCATTCAAACTGATGATAAACAAGGAAGTGTCTAATCAAGACATTTCTTTGTGAGTTAATGGTCGAACATCAAACCGGATGAAGACATTTCTTTTTGTATTGTATGGTTTGAAATCGAACAGAATGGCAGAAAGACGAGATTAAGATGGTACAATCAAAAGGAGAAGGGTTTGCCTCAATCTATTGTCACGGGCTTTGATCTTTTGTGTTATAAACGGGTGTGTTTAGAAATAGAGGGTAGCAACTTGCAAGGGAACTGCGGACAGATTTGATCACCCGTACAGATGGAAACATCCTGCTCCACGTGATCGCCGGGGTGAGTGGAGTTTGAAACAAAAGAGTTAAAGGGAACGGTGTCTGTTAGTATTGTTTGGAGTTATAAGGGAACAGTGCATTCACACTGGTATGTTATTCGTAGTGCAATAAATAGTTAAAGGCATACTGATTTGCACTGAGTTTGTGAACCTTGACCATTTTACTCCACCCGGAAGGGGCTCAAGTCGGATTCAGGAATTCTAAGACAGGAGGTGCGGGTTCACCTACCTGCAGGGTGCAAGGGGTGTTAGAGTGAGCTGGGATGTGCAGGGGAAGGTTGCCAATGCAGAGTGATGGGGATGAGAAGAGATGGGAGGCAGATGGAAGCTAAGTGTGATGTTATCACTTTTACTAACCGCAACAGATCATTAAACCTCTTGCGACACTGCACCCAGGTGCGTATGCAGACCGACCTCGAACTGACCACCTCAGCAATTTGCAGCCAAGCTGCCTTGGTATGTTACGGATGCCTCCTCCTTCTGTCTCCAGGGAAGAGGACCTCCTTATGTCCTCTTACTCCTTCCACAAGAGCATGGGGGGAGTCCTGATGAAAGCAGGGAGCGGCCTTAGGTTTTGCACTGCCATACCTGCAGCAACCAGCACGTCAGGGAACAAAATGGAAATGAATCTGCAGAGAGGACATGGCCCCTTTAAATAATCAGTCCAACATCGCTTCATCAGACGCGAGCAGCTGACCCGCACCCAGCAATTGCCTTGGAGAACCCACCATCGACCTTAACGAGGGCAATCGATGCAAAATTTCAACTGCAGAGCGGCGGCAACAGGGAGCAGGTCCAGAAACCGCCGAACAACAGACCCGTCACCATTCCACCTCCAGGCGCAAAATCACGGCCTCAGTTCTTGCCGGAAACAAAAGTCTAGTGGAATCTGGAGAGCAGTTAATCTGCAGAAACTTTCCTGAGCAGTTTGTTTCCTCTTTACTTTTCTTCACACTGACTCTCAGATCTGGGTGTCTGTATCTCTCTCCCACTGTCTAACTCTCTCCCGTTCTCACACTTTGTCACTTGGACTCCCTCACTCACTCTTGTTTCTCATTCTCTCCCCTCCTTTAATTCTCTGAGCATCACACTTTCTGGCGAGCTATCCTATTCTGCTTTGTCATCATGGCAAAGACAAACCAATGATTGTTGAAGTGGATGTTAATTTTAGTAAAAATCCCCTAACATCTGTCACAGCAACATTGAGCGAGTCTTGCTGGAGGTTAATGTGAAACAGCAACGTGCATTATGTCATTGCAGCCTCACCATCAGTAAAATGCAAGGCTGTGTGTCGATAAGGTTTAACTCTGTACACTGCAAGCACATGCAGTTTAAACACTGATAACTTTGTGCCGTACAGTTAGGAATATGCTCCACTAACAATGTTTCTCAATCACTAGGATGGGATGCGGGGTCATAACAAATCTGTAATAATTGATCTTTTCTGATTTATTTTTTTGGGTTGTGATATATTTTAGTGCTCATTGAGGTAAGAAACATTAATGATGGGAAATGGAACATTATCTCATTATAGGCACCCAGTGCCAGCACCAAACACTCACGAGCCACAGATTGCATGGGTAGATGCAAAGTGAAGCTCCCACTTTCTCAATATGACTTAGACCTTATTGTATAAAATGCTTATTCATTGCTTAGACACCTTAATCCTGAAATTCCATGAAGGATGTTCCGGCCTTTCACTGTAACTTCGGCGGGAGATCAGTGAACACACCAGAGAAATGGTAGGACTTCAGCCAATAGTTGACATATTTCCCCAATAACCTCCAAATGAAAATGCATCTTTCTAAGGGGCTGATGGTCAGAAAAGCCTTCTTAGTCTGTGGACCCTGATGAGTGGGTATTGGGTATTTAAGGAGGCTATGCCTTCTCTGATACCTCACTCTAAAAGCCACCAATCCATCCTCTGCCATGTCCTCATCCTCCTCTTCATAACATCAGAAAAAGAGGGATTCCAATTTGGAAATACATCTCACCAGTGCAAAGCAGTACTTTGAGCAGAGCTGCCTGAAGCTAACAGCAAAATTGGATTCAAAACTGGCTTGGAGACAGGAAGCAGAGGGTAATGGTTGATGGCTGTTTTTGTGATTGGAAGGCTGTTTCCAGTGGGGTTCCGCAGGGCTCAGTACTAGGTCCCTTGCTTTTTGTGGTATATATCAACGATCTTGACTTGAATATAGGGGGTATGATTAAGAAGTTTGCAGATGATACTAAAATCAGCTGTGTGGTTGATACTGAAGAAGAAAGCTGTAGACTGCAGGAAGATATCAATAAATTGGTCAGGTGGACAGAGCAGTGGCAAATGTAATTCAATCTGGAGAAGTGTGAGGTTAAGCATTTGGGGAAGGCTAACAAGGAAAGGGAATACACATTAAATGGTAGGACACTGAGTAGTATAGAGGAACAAAGGAACGTTGGAGTGCATGTCCACAGATCCCTGAAGGTAGCAGGCCAGGTAGATAATGTGGTTAAGAAGGCATACGGAATGCTTGCCTTTATTAGCCGTGGCATAGAATACAAG
Organism: Somniosus microcephalus; assembly: GCF_052327205.1. Lineage (NCBI taxonomy): Eukaryota > Metazoa > Chordata > Chondrichthyes > Squaliformes > Somniosidae > Somniosus > Somniosus microcephalus. The sequence goes on along the minus strand of NC_141005.1, from coordinate 26,388,842 downwards.
AGCAGGGGGGTTATGCTTCAAATGTATAAAACATTAGAAAGGCCTCAGCTAGAGTACTGCGTGCAGTTCTGGTTACCACATTACAGGAAAGATGTGATTGCACTAGAGAGACTACAGAGGAGATGCCGGGAGTAGAGAATCTTAGCTATGAGGAAAGACTGGATAGGCTGGATCTGTTTTCCTTGGAACAGAGGAGGCTGAGGGGAGACCTTATTGAGGTGTATAAAATTATGTGGGGCCTAGATAAAGTGGATAGAATGGACCTATTTCCCTTAGCAGAGGGGCCAAAAACCAGTGGGCACAGATTTAAAGTAATTGGGGAAAGGTTTAGAGGGGATTTGAGGGAAACTTTCTTCACCCAGAGGGTTGTGGGGGTCTGGAACTCACAGCCTGAAAGGGTGGTAGAGGCAGAAACCCTAGCCACATTTGAAAAGTACTTGGATGTGCACTTGGGAATGCTCTAACCTGCAGGGCTATGGACCAAGAGCTGGGAAGTGGGATTAGGCTGGATAGCTCTTTGTTGGCCGGCGCAGACATGATGGGCTGAAATGGCCTCCGTCCGTGCTGTAACTTTCTATGATTCTATGATTCAAAAGTCTTGATTGTACCTCCACAGAACATAAGAAATAGGAGCAGGTGTCGGCCATTCGGCCTTTCAAGCCTCTGCTATTCAATAAGATCATGGCTGATCTTTTACCTCAACACCCCCTACCCGCACTATCCCCATATCCCTTGGTTTCCTTAGTATCCAAAAATCTACCAATCTATCGATCTCTGTTTTGAACATACTCAACGACTGAGCACCCACAACCCTCTGGGGTGGAGAATTCCAAAGATTCACCACTCTCTGAGTGAAGAATTTTCTCCTCATCTCTGTCCTAAATGGCCGACCCCTTATTCTGAGACTGTGACCCCTGGTTCTAGACTCCCCAGCCAGTGGAAACATCCTCCCAGCATCTCCCCTGTCAAGCCCTGTAAGAATTTTATATGTTTCAATGAGATCACCTCTCATTCTTCTGAACTCTAGGGAACATAAGCCAAGTCTACTCAATCTCTCCTCATAGGACAATCGCCCAATCCCAGGAATTAGTCTGGTGAGCCTTCTTTGCACTAAGCACTAAAGAGCTATGCAGGTAAAGGAGCACCAACCACCAGTAGTAGCAGCACACAAAATGGCCCCTCATTGTGGTATCCACCTCAGGGATTCCTTCCTGCAGCTCCTACCTTCACTTATATGGTAGCAATAACTATTTGGGGTGGAAATTGCGGGATATGGTTGGAGGGATTGGCCCTATTTACATAAGGTGGATCAGGCTCCCTCTCAAAGGGGACTTGAACTCTTTTGGGAGGATGAAAATTACAGGTGTAGATGTTTTGTTGCGACGTTGAAGCAGCAGCCTCTCAGAGCCCTTTCTTTTTCAATTTACCTTCGCAAATCCACCCTAAAAATGGGCAGTAATCTGGAGGGAAATCCGGGCCGACGTTTAAGTGGAATACAAAGAGGAAATACTGAAAAATCCAGAAGAAGGGAAAAGGCAAAAATAAGTGACCAGAAAGAACTTTTAAGAAAAATTAAATTAAAGTAGACAGAATGTTCTAGAAACTGTGAAAACATGGAACTTTTAATGAGAAAAATAAAGAGAGAGGTAATCAAAATAAATGGAAAATGATGAAGCTGGGCAGAAACCGGAAAGTTGAATTATTCTATAATTCACTCAAGACTTTAGTAGAAGATGTTGGGAATATACAAAGTATAGTTAAAACAATATCTTACTGTAACTAGAATATCTTATTCTGCTCTTTTGTGGCAGGTTATTTGGTAATTGCAACTTAATCTCCCCTGCCCTGAATAACCAGGCTGTGAGAGGCTGAGACACCTGGGGATTTTTGTTCCGTTACTTAAATCAGTTCTGCCTCTCCCCTTTGCACCACAGCAATATTTGAAAGAGCTCCTGATCATTTGGTCTTTTGCCAGACTCTCAATGGATGTGTCTGCTTAGAAATTCCAGTCAGCCTGTGTTGTTCACTCACTGTTAATGATACAAAAAGGGATTTTCCCATTCCAAACACAGCAGCTCAGACTTTGTTTCGTTTTGCCTTCCTTTCTGATGAAATGATTCACAACTACAGGGTGGGACATAACTTGAGCAGCACCTCAGTCCAAGGTGTTCCCAGCTCAAAGCTCTGCTTCTAACAACTCTCCCCTGCCCCTCCCGTGATAAGTGCACCACCCGGTTTGTTACAGAGCCATATAGAGCAGTAGGCTTGATACTAGGATCTGTGCTGGGATAGCTGATCTCAGCTGGGGCAGAGGTTGGGGTGCTACAATTGGCCTCAGTGCCTCTAGGCTTGAGAATAGAAAAGCCGTGGGGACGATTTTAACCCTACTCGCTCAGCAGACACCTGGCGGGTGGGCAGTTAAAATCTCCCTGGCTCTTACCTGTCCGAAAGCCGCCATGATCGCAACATCTGCAATTTTAACCTGCTCTCCTGGGCAGACAGCAAGGACACGCGCCTAGAGTCAAGGGGGTCCTTCTTTACATGTGCATGTGGTGGCCCAATGACATCTTGAGACCCAACTGTAATTTTAACTCGGGCCTGAGCGGGGAATTCACCTGGAGTTAAAATCGGGGCCATTGGCCCAGTGGTAGCATTCTCGCCTCTGTCACTGGGTCGTGGGTTCAAGCCCCACATTTCCTGTCCATTATCATATTATAGTGAAACTCCTGTTTTTGGTAATAACTTCCTGAGCTTGGTGAAATTGACAATGTGGGCAGACTTCCAGGATAACTGATATCCACCTACTTTCCAGCTCTTTAACGCCCCAATTGCTTACATTTATTGGGCGCAAAGGAAATAATTATTGGGCCCATGTGACAGCTTTGCTCAGTTGGTGGTGTGTTTCCCATTAAATTAGATTTGTTCAAATTTCAGATCACTCATGATTAATGCCATGGGAAATCCACTAGTTTAAAAGAGTAAATAAACTGTACAGACGATAGAGTGAATATTTGGACTGGTGTAGTTTTGTCTCTGTGTGTTTGCATTTCTCTTCATTAGATTCCTTGACACTGTTACTAGGTGCCTCAGTGCACCAGTCACTGCTGTTTCCTTAATAAACACTTGATTAGGATAAATCATCTGAAACTGGTTTTAAATATGGCTCCCTGATGTAACGTACATGGTATCACAGACACTTCACACTTACAGATGCTCAAGAGACAGAAACAACAATACAGCATTTAGATTTGTATCCAAACTAACAGCTTTATTTTCAGGTGACATTGGATATTTTGACACATATACAGTCCAGGCTTGATAAAACACTGTTGTTGTAAAACACTAAGTATTGGGACTAAAACATTCAATACGGAATACATACACATCTCCTGTCACAATGTAAGGCTAAAGAAATCACTTGCAGAATATCTAACATCACTGTTAACTGAAGAAGGAAGACAATCTTAGTTAAGCATTTTTGCCATTCATTTTTTTAGTTCTTTGGGGTAAATTTGTGCTCAACAAGGTGAAGTGTCCCCTGCAGCACCAATGTGACATTTCCCCATTTCTCACAACAACCATCTTGTTGCATCCCTCAGCGGCATTGCCAATTAGTACTGAATTACGGGTCACTTTCGTGCTGTGCGCCCATGCCCAGCTGTTCAATACTGAGACTCACCCAACCTATTTCATATAGGATCCTTACAGCCAGCAGGCTGAGGGACTTTTATTCCATCAAGTTGGGCCTAATTTGAATTCAGGTCCCAGTCTAATATTTGGTTCCCTCATTAGAAAAAAAAAACTTTTCTGTTCCTTTTTGAAGTTCCCTTGCCCTGCCTTGTACGGCACATCTTTCACTAGCTATGAGTGGAGGCAGTAGCCTGCTCGGTAGCCAGACACTGAGATGTCCATGAATCTTCTACCATTATAAAGTAAACTAGATAAGATGAGAGTGACATCCAAAGTATCATTGGCAGGTTACTGACCGAGCAATCCAAAATTGCAGCATTAGAAAAAAAAAATCAATGGATTTTTATAATATTTATTTCTGTAACAGTTAACATTCATTCCATATCCGTGCTTTCACAGTTAACCACCCCGTAGACGGAGCAGGAGAAAGATGGTGCCCTGAGCCTTAATGTTGTAGTCGGAGAGCAACCGGCCATCTTCCAGCTGTTTCCCCTCATACATCAGGCGCTGCTGCTCGGGTGGGACACCCTCCTGCCGTTGTACTTGTGCTCTAAAATTCTGAACAGACTCAGAGGGCAGAACGTCGTATGTAGATAGTTTCTCTTTGTCGTTCTTCAGGAATATCTGCATGCGCTCCTCGTTCTTGACGATCAGCATGATAGCGTCGCTGGGAGAGACACTGTAATTGGACAGCCTCCTGTCGTCCCTCAGCTCCACGCTGCTCCCGTTTTGCACCACCAGACGCTGCTGGTAAGTGGGCACCCCGGTCTTTTCATATATTTTCATCTTGAGAGTCGACACTTGGATGGAAGGATCGATCTCAAGTTCGATCACCTCACCGGTCATAAACTTCACCTGGAGTCTCATCTCGTCAAATTGCTGTTGAGAAATAAACAGGACGTCAGTGACTGGGACGCTGTGTTTTATGTATCAGTCAGAGAATACAATTTAAATGTGCAACACATTGTACCAGACCTACTCTATTGTGCACTCTGAACCTACAGTGCTCCCAAGCCCCAACCCAATCAAACGCCCTATCAATGTTTCATTCCCAATTGGAGCAATACTCCTGAGAAAGCCACAGATTGCTGAAATCATTCAGTGGGTCAGTCAGCATCTGTGGAGAGACCAGATGAGTTAATGTTTCAGGTGTGTCAGAACTGGAAGCAGCCTCAGTCATCCCACTCCTCACATAGCCATCCTTCCCAACCTTCCCACATTCCCAAATCTGCACCATTTAGATAGATCTCTATTTAGCTGTTTGAATGAGGCAGAGTCTGAGGCTGGAAATATTTGTGTAACTGCTGCTCTGACCTGATGTTAAAATATTGAGGTCGTCAGGGATCTGCTGGGTCCTGAGCTGCAATACTGGGCTTACGCCACAAGAGTGACTCAAGTGAGCTGTGTAACATTAGAAAATGTGAATGACGGGTTAATAGGGAGCGCAGAACATATTAAATAAACCAACAGCAGTGCTCTGTAAACCAGGAAAAATAAGCAGTGCTTTTCACTGTGTGGAATTCCTTCAAAAACTCCGGTTGCTTCAGACACTGTTCTGTGAATGAAATTAGATTTGTCAGACTGCCCAAAGCCAAGATCTGCCCTGTACAGAAATGATTCATCTCAGACTCACATCTCTCGTACAACATGTGCACTATTTAAATTTGCAGTTATATTTTTCTTGTATTCTCATCACATTGAAAGGATATTAATTTATCTTAAATTGCGAGTCTCACTGAGATGGAGAACAACCCATTCAGAACTCCCCACGTAAATTCACCCTCAGACTCCTCTTACAAAAGCCATTCTGTTTAAGAACAACAAATGACCTCGGTAATATTAGTTAATGAACGCTTGAGGCATTATTTTAAACAGCTGATTGCCTCCGTTAAAATAGCAGATACACGGATGTCACATAAACGTCAGGTCTTGGTCTTCCAACAGCAACTAATAGCCTTCAGTTTTTAAATTATTCTTTTTATATATTCTGACCCGGTTCAAAGAGTATCAATAATTTCACTTAAATTGAGACTCAGATTCAAAACAACCCATTTTACAGACCAGAAATAGAATATTGAGATTCCTAAATAAAAGACAGAATAAACTCACAATCCTTGCTGGAAACACACGTCCAGGCGAATCTGAAGGAAAGTTGATCTGCAGAAACTTTCCTGATTCACTTTTCTGAGCAGTTTGTCTTCTCTGTTTTTCTCCACACAGAATCTCTCAGATCTAGATGGAATAAGTGAATAAAACTCTCTGCTTCAACTCCCCGGTGTCTTGCTCCGTCTCTTCTGTGTTTCTCTCTGTTAAACAATCCTCTCTCACTGTATCTCTGGCTCCCTCCTCCTTTTATTCTCAATCCCACTTTCAGAACGTCACAGCCCTGCTGCCCTCTGATTGCCCAACTCCCTGCTGCTCCGTTATCACAGACCAGTGAGATCTGAGCTGAAGTTTCATTTCCCCAAAAATCCCCTCATGTCTGAGAAATGAACTCATGATCAGCAGCACTGACAGAACCTTGCTGCAGGTAACAGGTTCTGGGCTCTGATCGGTTTCACTTTCAGATTCCTTTCCGAAGCCACATTCTAAAACAGCAACAGAGCAACAGCAGCTGATCAGTGCTGGGGGAGGATCTGTTTCCTGTTCGAAGCTGTATTACTGCAGTCAGTTTGAACAGTTATTACTCATATAAATTCCATCTGCTCCTGCTCACCTGTGAGCTGTGATACAGCAGGTGACAACATTACTCTATCTCGCAAAAAACTCACCGAGCTGTGCGTCTCTGCGCTGGTGCTGGGTGCATTGAATGCTGGTGTAAGAAACAGCTATTAGATTCATAAATGAAGTTTGACTCTTAGAACAGAAATTAAAACTGCAGTCAGGAACAGATGGGGGAAGGGTCAGCAAGGTCAATTAACAAACACCAAAATGATAAGACGGTCATCAAAGGCAAGGAAACAGGGAGGATAGCACCTGCTAGATAATAAGGAGCCACGAAGCCATAAAATGCCCTTGAAGAAACTTGACCAAACATTCCTCAGAAAGATAAGAGGAAAGGGCTCGGCAGCCATGTAGAAAGAGACAGTGAGAGATGTTTTCCCGCATCACACTTGGGATAAAGATTAGTATAGGTGATTGACATTAAATAAATCACGGCGTACCAAAATAACTATAAATATAGTGGGCTGAGAGCAGAAGACAGACAGTGAGGGGCGAAGGCTTCTTTGAGGTGGAAAGCAATCCTGGCTCAGGCCTAACACCTTGACTAAGTTTAGCCTCTGAGGTGGATCAATGCTGGCTTATGCCTAACACCTCCAACAGCCAGGGGGACGAATCAACAGAGGTGACTGCTGTTACTGACTGCAGAGACTCGCTGACCCAAGACCACCACGCTGCCTCATCAGACATCCAACCAACCATCCATCCAGTCGTGGCGTTCCACTTCGGGAGTCGTAGATCGCTTTCTACTGTCACAGGTTGTACGTCTATTATACTCAGCTTAAACCATATGTAATACCTGATTCTGCTTTAAAACTGTAGCTCTTTAATAAAAGCCTTTCAACTTCTAAAGCGCTGTTGAGTATTCTGTGTGAGCCTGTGATCCTAATCTTACACTGGTGATGCTGTTCCCTCAGAGGCTGGTGGTTCCTCTGAGGAGTGCTCCTGCTATTCCACCTGGAAAGTGGGGTGCGGGGCTCTTGATGGTCCTGTCGGGGAGTAAATGCATGAGTTAGACAAGTGAAATTTATGTTGCAGACACATCCCATTGTGCAGATGCTTAGCACTCGATCTCTATGAACATCATATCCTATATTAGTCACTCATGAATGCTAAATCTGTCACCAGCTTGCTCTTCTATGCCCGTCTCTCCGTCCCCCACTTCCAGCTCCTCTGCACCTCCGACAATCTCCAGGGCTGCCTCCTCAGCGCTCGTTAGGTGCACCAGGAATGGTGGGCCACCTCCTGTCCTCCTCCTATCCCTTTTATTGTGGGCTCTCTTCATCTGTAATGAGGGACACAAGTGGAGTTTGAGAGAGATTGATGGAGTGATTGTAAAGAATGGATAACATAGTTGTTTAGAGGGAGACTATGAAGGAGTGAGGTGCACAAAGCAAGTTCCCTCCCTGTGCGTTGTTAGTTGTTGACATTGCATAAGAGTGTGAGTGGTGCATAGTAAGATGGTGACATGATTCTGTACAGAGAAAGAGAGGAATGGGTGAGGCCTGTAGCCAGTTCCTGCAGCAAGAAAGCATTCAACGTAAATGATACCAACATTAAAGGGTCAAACGGCTGAACTGTAAAGGCAGTTTTGTGAAATTTACCAATCATAAGAAACTGACCAAACTTCGTATCCCAGCTTAACATGAGGAACCAACGAGACTTTCTAAAGGAATTTGTAATACACGCTCTGGATTAAACAGGATAAGAACCACAGGCACGACCACTTTTACTTCATAAATATGCTAGCCAAGGAAATGGCTGGAACAATCAAACCACACAATGGCATGTGTTTGTGTAACTTTAACTGACTATCCTGTCCAGTGTAACTCCTTGGTCCAGCTGTTAACCAGATTTACAATTGGTTCCACCAAGTCTGGAACGGCTCCCTCAACTTTTGGAAATGTTAGTGCCAGGTTTGTCATTGGATTGAAACCCATTCACTAACCATTCAAACTGATGATAAACAAGGAAGTGTCTAATCAAGACATTTCTTTGTGAGTTAATGGTCGAACATCAAACCGGATGAAGACATTTCTTTTTGTATTGTATGGTTTGAAATCGAACAGAATGGCAGAAAGACGAGATTAAGATGGTACAATCAAAAGGAGAAGGGTTTGCCTCAATCTATTGTCACGGGCTTTGATCTTTTGTGTTATAAACGGGTGTGTTTAGAAATAGAGGGTAGCAACTTGCAAGGGAACTGCGGACAGATTTGATCACCCGTACAAATGGAAACATCCTGCTCCACATGATCGCCGGGGTGAGTGGAGTTTGAAACAAAAGAGTTAAAGGGAACGGTGTCTGTTAGTATTGTTTGGAGTTAAAAGGGAACAGGGAATTCACACTGGTATGTTATTCGTAGTGCAATAAATAGTTAAAGGCATACTGAGTTGCACTGAGTTTGTGAACCTTGACCATTTTACTCCACCCGGAAGGGGCTCAAGTCGGATTCAGGAATTCTAAGACAGGAGGTGCGGGTTCACCTACCTGCACGGTGCAAGGGGTGTTAGAGTGAGCTGGGATGTGCAGGGGAAGGTTGCCAATGCAGAGTGATGGGGATGAGAAGAGATGGGAGGCAGATGGAAGCTAAGTGTGATGTTATACTCACTTTTACTAACCGCAACAGATCATTAAACCTCTTGCGACACTGCACCCAGGTGCGTATGCAGACCGACCTCGAACTGACCACCTCAGCAATTTGCAGCCAAGCTGCCTTGGTATGTTACGGATGCCTCCTCCTTCTGTCTCCAGGGAAGAGGACCTCCTTATGTTCTCTTACTCCTTCCACAAGAGCATGGGGGGAGTCCTGATGAAAGCAGGGAGCGGCCTTAGGTTTTGCACTGCCATACCTGCAGCAACCAGCACGTCAGGGAACAAAATGGAAATGGATCTGCAGAGGGGACATGGCCCCTTTAAATAATCAGTCCAACATCGCTTCATCAGACGCGAGCAGCTGACCCGCACCCAGCAATTGCCTTGGAGAACACACCATCGACCTTAACGAGGGCAATCGACGCAAAATTTCAACTGCAGAGCGGCGGCAACAGGGAGCAGGTCCAGAACCCGCCGAACAACAGACCCGTCACCATTCCACCTCCAGGCGCAAAATCACGGCCTCAGTTCTTGCCGGAAACAAAAGTCTAGTGGAATCTGGAGAGCAGTTAATCTGCAGAAACTTTCCTGAGCAGTTTGTTTCCTCTTTACTTTTCTTCACACTGACTCTCAGATCTGGGTGTCTGTATCTCTCTCCCACTGTCTAACTCTCTCCCTTTCTCACACTTTGTCTCGTGGACTCTCTCACTCAGTCTTGTTTCTCATTCTCTCCCCTCCTTTAATTCTCTGAGCATCACACTTTCTGGCGAGCTATCCTATTCTGCTTTGTCATCATGGCAAAGACAAACCAATGATTGTTGAGGTGGATGTTAATTTTAGTAAAAATCCCCTAACATCTGTCACAGCAACATTGAGCGAGTCTTGCTGGAGGTTAATGTGAAACAGCAACGTGCATTATGTCATTGCAGCCTCACCATCAGTAAAAAGCAAGGCTGTGTGTCGATAAGGTTTAACTCTGTACACTGCAAGCACATGCAGTTTAAACACTGATAACTTTGTGCCGTACAGTTAGGAATATGCTCCACTAACAATGTTTCTCAATCACTAGGATGGGATGCGGGGTCATAACAAATCTGTAATAATTGATCTTTTCTGATTTATTTTTTTGGGTTGTGATATATTTTAGTGCTCATTGAGGTAAGAAACATTAATGATGGGAAATGCAACATTATCTCATTATAGGCACCCAGTGCCAGCACCAAACACTCACGAGCCACAGATTGCATGGGTAGATGCAAAGTGAAGCTCCCACTTTCTCAATATGACTTAGACCTTATTGTATAAAATGCTTATTCATTGCTTAGACACCTTAATCCTGAAATTCCATGAAGGATGTTCCGGCCTTTCACTGTAACTTCGGCGGGAGATCAGTGAACACACCAGAGAAATGGTAGGACTTCAGCCAGTAGTTGACATATTTCTCCAATAACCTCCAAAGGAAAATGCATCTTTCTAAGGGGCTGATGGTCAGAAAAGCCTTCTTAGTCTGTGGACCCTGATGAGTGGGTATTGAGTATTTAAGGAGGCTATGCCTTCTCTGATACCTCACTCTAAAAGCCACCAATCCATCCTCTGCCATGTCCTCATCCTCCTCTTCATAACATCAGAAAAAGAGGGATTCCAATTTGGAAATACATCTCACCAGTGCAAAGCAGTACTTTGAGCAGAGCTGCCTGAAGCTAACAGCAAAATTGGATTCAAAACTGGCTTGGAGACAGGAAGCAGAGGGTAATGGTTGATGGCTGTTTTTGTGATTGGAAGGCTGTTTCCAGTGGGGTTCCGCAGGGCTCAGTACTAGGTCCCTTGCTTTTTGTGGTATATATCAACGATCTTGACTTGAATATAGGGGGTATGATTAAGAAGTTTGCAGATGATACTAAAATCAGCTGTGTGGTTGATACTGAAGAAGAAAGCTGTAGACTGCAGGAAGATATCAATAAATTGGTCAGGTGGACAGAGCAGTGGCAAATGTAATTCAATCTGGAGAAGTGTGAGGTTAAGCATTTGGGGAAGGCTAACAAGGAAAGGGAATACACATTAAATGGTAGGACACTGAGTAGTATAGAGGAACAAAGGAACGTTGGAGTGCATGTCCACAGATCCCTGAAGGTAGCAGGCCAGGTAGATAATGTGGTTAAGAAGGCATACGGAATGCTTGCCTTTATTAGCCGTGGCATAGAATACAAGAGCAGGGGGGTTATGCTTCAAATGTATAAAACATTAGAAAGGCCTCAGCTAGAGTACTGCATGCAGTTCTGGTTACCACATTACAGGAAAGATGTGATTGCACTAGAGAGACTACAGAGGAGATGCCGGGAGTAGAGAATCTTAGCTATAAGGAAAGACTGGATAGGCTGGATCTGTTTTCCTTGGAACAGAGGAGGCAGAGGGGAGACCTTATTGAGGTGTATAAAATTATGTGGGGCCTAGATAAAGTGGGTAGAATGGACCTATTTCCCTTAGCAGAGGGGCCAAAAACCAGTGGGCACAGATTTAAAGTAATTGGGGAAAGGTTTAGAGGGGATTTGAGGGAAACTTTCTTCACCCAGAGGGTTGTGGGCGTCTGGAACTCACTGCCTGAAAGGGTGGTAGAGGCAGAAACCCTAACCACATTTGAAAAGTGTGGTAAACCACTTTTATCGTTCACTATCGTTACACTATGGTTATCACTGTTATATCGTTACACTATGGTTATCACTGTTTACACTGTTGTATCACTACACGAGGTCGCCTCTTGTCACGCTGTTATACCTGGGCTGACCACTGCTGACTCCGCCCATGGCTCCACCTACTTGCCCAGGTATAAAGGTGGTTGACTGGCTGGTATTCCTCCTTGTTGGATCCGATCACCCACGAGGGTGGGCTCTGTTATTTAGCCAATAAAAACCTATAGTTACTGTCTTAACTCGTCGCTTTTCATTGGATGAATTGATAGGTATATCAATTTTATTGGCTAAATTTTGAAATGTCTTTAACGGAGCAGCCAAACGACCAGTCAGACGCCCAGCTACAACAGCCACAGCAGCCGGCCTGGCTGCGAGCCCTCCGACCGCCGTACCTGGATCTAAACCCACAGGCAGCAAACTCAGCCCTCAACTTCAAACACTGGCTGAGCTGTTTCGAATCCTACCTGGGAGAATCCGGCGTGCCTCAGAGATCCAAACGAAGAGTTCTGACCGCCCAAGTGAGCCCTAAAGTTTTTGCACTCATCCAGGACCTTACTAAATACGAGGCCGCCCTCAACCTGCTGAAAGAGCAGTACCGGAGCCCGGTAAATTCTATGTATGCCAGACACCTCCTAAGATCCCGCCCGCAACAGCCAGGAGAGTCTGTAGATGAATTTTTACGGGTGCTACAAACACTCGGCAGGGACTGTGACTTTAAAGCTGTAACGGCTGCAGAAAATACTGAAGAGAATATCCGCGATGCCTTCGTGAAAGGCCTTCGGTCCGACTACTCACGGCAAAGACTGCTCGAATCAAAGGACCTCGACCTGAACACAGCTGCAGCCCTCGCTCGCTCTCTGGAAGTGGCCCATCGGGACCTCGAGGCATATTCCAGGTACTGTGCTGCGCGACCCTGGGACTCGGGCCCGACCCCGACCGCAATACCCCTCGCACCGCCGCCTCTGGGACCTACCTCAGCGTCGGCGTCCCGGACCCGATCGGGACCGCCACCCCCGGTACCGGCTGCGACATCGGAGCCCCGCGATCGGGCCGCTGGCTGCTTTTTCTGTGGCCAGGCGAAACACCCGAGGGCGCGCTGCCCTGCAAGAAATGCGACCTGCTCCGACTGCCACAAGAAAGGCCACTTCGCGAAGGCCTGCAGGGGGAAAGCCACAGACGCCAGCAGTGCCTCATGCGAGTTGTGGGGGTGGCCATCTTTCATCAAGGCCACAGATGCCAGTATCCCCTCGTGTGAGTCGTGGGGGTGGCCATCTTTGATCAAGGCCACCGACACCGGCAGTGCCTCATGTGAGTTGTGGGGGCGGCCATCTTCTCTGCCATTTTATGCAACGTCGTGGGCACCGCCATTTTGTTCACCACACTCGACCGCCACCTTGTCTCCAGACCCGACCACAGCCTCACCCGCAGACTACAGCAGCTCGCTCAGCCATACACTAGCCTCCGTCACACTGGACCAAGCTCGCCCGCATCACCTGTCTAAGTCCATGATGGACATCAAAGTAAACGGCCACGCCACGACCTGCCTGTTCGACAGCGGAAGCACGGAGAGTTTCATCCATCCAGACACGGTGAGCCACTACTCCCTCACTGTCCAGCCAACGCGCAACCGGATCTCAATGGCGTCGAGGTCCCATTCAACAGACATCAGCGGATACTGTGTTGTGACCCTGTCGGTTAGGGGCACGGAGTATAAAAATTTTAAACTTCTCGTCCTGCCCCAACTCTGCGCTGCCGTCCTACTAGGGCTGGATTTCCAATCCCACCTTCAAAGTGTCACTTTGGCATACGGTGGACCCCTCCCCCCACTCACAGTCGACAACCAACAGCCTTTAAACCGCCCACCGCGTACCACCTGCGGCCTATCCACCCTCAGGGTTCCGCCCCCCTCCCTGTTCGCCAACCTCACCCGCGACTGTAAACCCGTCGCTACCAAGAGCAGGCGGTACAGCGCCGGGGACAGAGCTTTTATTAGCTCTGAGGTGCAGCGTCTCCTGAAAGAGGGCATCATCGAGAGGAGCAACAGCCCCTGGCGTGCCCAGGTCGTAGTCGTTAAGACCGGCGATAAAAACCACCTAGTCATCGACTACAGCCAAACCATAAACCGGTACACCCAGCTGGACGCATACCCCCTTCCCCGCATATCTGATATGGTCAATCAGATTGCACAGTACCGAGTATTCTCTACCATCGACCTTAAGTCGGCCTACCACCAACTCCCTATCCGCCCTGAGGACCGCCAGTATACCGCCTTCAAGGCGAATGGCCGCCTCTACCACTTCCTTAGGGTTCCCTTCGGCGTCACCAATGGGGTTTCGGTCTTCCAAAGGGAGATGGACCGGATGGTTGACCAGAACGGGCTGCAAGCCACGTTCCCCTATCTAGATAACATCACCATCTGCGGCCGCGACCGGCAGGACCATGATGTTAATCTGGAGAGATTCCTCCGTACGGCCCAACGGCTGAACCTCACCTACAATAAGGAGAAATGTGTGTTTAACACCTCGCGCCTTGCCATCCTCGGCTGCGTAGTAGAGAACGGAGTCATCGGCCCCGACCCCGAAAGAATGCACCCCCTCATGGAGCTACCCCTCCCCCACTGTCCAAAGGCACTGAAGAGAACCCTGGGGCTCTTCGCCTACTATGCCCAATGGGTGCCGAATTATGCGGACAAAGCCAGACCCCTCATGATGTCCGCCTCCTTCCCCCTGACGGCAGAAGCGTGCGCAGCCTTCTCCCTCATTAAGGGAGACATTGCTAAGGCCACAATGCACGCGGTGGATGAGTCTATCCCTTTCCAAGTGGAGAGCGATGCATCCGACTTCGCCCTAGCCGCAACCCTTAACCAGGAGGGGAGACCGGTGGCCTTCTTCTCAAGGACCCTCCAGGGCCCTGAGATCCGACACTCCTCGGTCGAGAAGGAGGCCCAGGCGATCGTGGAGGCTGTACGACGCTGGAGGCATTACCTGGCAGGCAAACGATTTACCCTCCTCACCGACCAGCGTTCGGTCGCTTTTATGTTTAATAACAAGCTGAGGGGCAAAATCAAGAACGACAAGATCTTGAGGTGGAGAATCGAGCTCTCCACCTATGATTATGAGATCTTGTACCGGCCTGGTAAACTGAACGAACCCCCAGATGCTCTATCACGAAGTACATGCGCCAACGCGCAAATTGATAGACTGCAGACCCTCCACAACGACCTCTGCCACCCCGGAGTCACCAGACTTTACCACTTCATTAAGGCCCGCAACCTGCCCTACTCCATCGAGGAGGTCAGGACCATGACCAGGAACTGCCAAACCTGTGCCGAATGCAAACCGCATTTCTTTAGGCCGGACAGAGCAAGCCTGATCAAGGCCACCCGCCCCTTCGAGCGCTTGAGCATCGATTTTAAGGGGCCCCTCCCGTCCTCTGACCGTAATGTGTACTTCCTCAGCATCATTGACGAGTACTCCCATTTCCCCTTTGCCTTCCCCTGCCCAGACATGACCAGTACCACGGTCATCAAATGCCTGAATGACCTCTTCGCCGTGTTCGGGTTCCCGAACTATATACATAGCGACCGGGGCTCCTCCTTCATGGGCGAGGAACTTCGCCAGTTCCTACTAGCGAGAGGTATTGCTGCAAGCTGGACCACCAGCTACAGCCCCCGAGGGAACGGCCAGGTGGAAAGAGAGAACGCGACTGTCTGGAAGGCCGTTCTCTTAGCCTTAAAGTCCAAGGGCCTCCCAACCTCTCGCTGGCAGGAAGTCCTCCCGGCAGCATTGCATTCCATCCGGTCACTGCTTTGCACTGCCATTAACGCCACCCCCCATGAACGAATGTTTGTTTTCCCCAGGAAGTCGACTACGGGAACCACGCTACCAACTTGGCTGACCTCTCCGGGGCCCGTGTTGCTGCGAAAGCACGCGAGGGCCCATAAAATGGACCCCCTGGTCGAGAGGGTGGACCTCCTGCACGCCAACCCCCAGTACGCCTATGTGGCATACCCAGACGGGCGGGAGGACACAGTCTCCTTACGAGACCTCGCACCCTCGGGCATCCCTGAGACACCACCGTTACCCCCCACCACCCCCCCAAATCCAGCCCAGGTAGACGGCATGCCGGAACCCCACGAGCCTTCGCCGACCACGCAGACACCAGCATTAACATCGGATACTGCATCACCGCCGCCGCTGCTGCGACGATCGGAAAGGCTTACGAGGCCTCCGGACAGACTGACATACCTGAACTGGTAGTACACTTCACCCCGCCGGACTCAAATCTAAACAAGGGGTGAATGTGGTAAATCACTTTTATCGTTCACTATTGTTACACTATGGTTATCACTGTTATATCGTTACACTATGGTTATCACTGTTTACACTGTTGTATCACTACACGAGGTCGCCTCTTGTCATGCTGTTATACCTGGGCTGACCACTGCTGACTCCGCCCATGGCTCCACCTACTTGCCCAGGTATAAAGGTGGTCGACTGGCTGGTATTCCTCCTCGTTGGATCCGATCACCCACGAGGGTGGGCTCTGTTATTTAGCCAATAAAAACCTATAGTTACTGTCTTAACTCGTCGCTTTTCATTGGATGAATTGATAGGTATATCAAAAAGTACTTGGATGTGCACTTGGGAATGCTCTAACCTGCAGGGCTATGGACCAAGAGCTGGGAAGTGGGATAAGGCTGGATAGCTCTTTGTTGGCCGGCGCAGACATGATGGGCCGAAATGGCCTCCGTCCGTGCTGTAACTTTCTATGATTCTATGATTCAAAAGTCTTGATTGTACCTCCACAGAACATAAGAAATAGGAGCAGGTGTCGGCCATTCGGCCTTTCAAGCCTCCGCTATTCAATAAGATCATGGCTGAACTTCTACCTCAACACCCCCTACCCGCACTATCCCCATATCCCTTGGTTTCCTTAGTATCCAAAAATCTACCAACCTATCAATCTCTGTTTTGAACATACTCAACGACTGAGCATCCACAACCCTCTGGGGTGGAGAATTCCAAAGATTCACCACCCTCTGAGTGAAGAATTTTCTCCTCATCTCTGTCCTAAATGGCCGACCCCTTATTCTGATACTGTGACCCCTGGTTCTAGACTCCCCAGCCAGGGGAAACATCCTCCCAGCATCTCCCCTGTCAAGCCCTGTAAGAATTTTATATGTTTCAATGAGATCACCTCTCATTATTCTGAACTCTAGGGAACGTAAGCCAAGTCTACTCAATCTCTCCTCATAGGACAATCGCCCAATCCCAGGAATTAGTCTGGTGAGCCTTCTTTGCACTAAGCACTAAAGAGCTATGCAGGTAAAGGAGCACCAACCACCAGTAGTAGCAGCACACAAAATGGCCCCTCATTGTGGTATCCACCTCAGCGATTCCTTCCTGCAGCTCCTACCTTCACTTATATGGTAGCAATAACTATTTGGGGTGGAAATTGCGGGATATGGTTGGAGGGATTGGCCCTATTTACATAAGGTGGATCAGGCTCCCTCTCAAAGGGGAGTGAACTCTTCTGGGAGCTTGAAAATTACAGGTGTAGATATTTTGTTGCGACATTGAAGCATCAGCCTCTCAGAGCCCTTTCTTTTTCAATTTACCTTCGCAAATCCACCCTAAAAATGGGCAGTAATCTGGAGGGAAATCCGGGCCGACGTTTAAGTGGAATACAAAGAGGAAATACTCAAAAAATCCAGAAGAAGGGAAAAGGCAAAAATAAGTGACCAGAAAGAACTTTTAAGAAAAATTAAAGTAGACAGAATGTTCTAGAAACAGTGAAAACATGGAACATTTAACGAGAAAAATAAAGAGAGGTAATCAAAATAAATGGAAAATGATGAAGCTGGGCAGAAACCAGAAAGTTGAATTATTCTATAATTCACTCAAGACTTTAGTAGAAGATGTTGGGAATATACAAAGTATAGTTAAAACAATATCTTACTGTAACTGGAATATCTTATTCTGCTCTTTAGTGGCAGGTTATTTGGTAATTGCAACTTAATCTCCCCTGCCCTGAATAACCAGGCTGTGACAGGCTGAGCCACCTGGGGATTTCTGTTCCGTTACTTAAATCAGTTCTGCCTCTCCCCTTTGCACCACAACAATATTTGAAAGAGCTCCAGATCATTTGGTCTTTTGCCAGACTCTCAATGGATGTGTCTGCTTAGAAATTCCAGTCAGCCTGTGTTGTTCACTCACTGTTAATGATACAAAAAGGGATTTTCCCATTCCAAACACAGCAGCTCAGACTTTGTTTCATTTTGCCTTCCTTTCTGATGAAATGATTCACAACTACAGGGTGGGACATAACTTGAGCAGCACCTCAGTCCAAAGTGTTCCCAGCTCAAAGCTCTGCTTCTAACAACTCTCCCCTGCCCCTCCCGTGATAAGTGCACCACCCGGTTTGTTACAGAGCCATATAGAGCAGTAGGCTTGATACTAGGATCTGTGCTGGGTTAGCTGATCTCAGCTGGGGCAGAAGTTGGGGTGCTGCAATTGGCCTCAGTGCCTCTAGGCTTGAGAATAGAAAAGCCGTGGGGACGATTTTAACCCTACTCGCTCAGCAGACACCTGGCGGGTGGGCAGTTAAAATCTCCCTGGCTCTTACCTGTCCGAAAGCCGCCATGATTGCAACATCTGCAATTTTAACCTGCTCTCCTGGGCAGACAGCAAGGACACGCGCCCAGAGTCAAGGGGGTCCTTCTTTACATATGCATGTGGTGGCCCAATGACATCATTGAGACCCGACTGTAATTTTAACTCGGGCCTGAGCAGGGAATCCACCTGGAGTTAAAATCGGGGCCAATTGGCCTAGTGGTAGCATTCTCGCCTCTGTCACTCGGTCGTGGGTTCAAGCCCCACATTTCCTGTCCATTATCATATTATAGTGAAACTCCTGTTTTTGGTAATAACTTCCTGAGCTTGGTGAAATTGACAGTGTGGGCAGACTTCCAGAATAACTGATGTCCACCTACTTTCCAGCTCTTTAACGCCCCAATTGCTTACATTTATCGGGCGCAAAGGAAATAAGAATTGGGCCCATGTGACAGCTTTGCTCAGTTGGTGGTGTGTTTCCCATTAAATTAGATTTGTTCAAATTTCAGATCACTCATGATTAATGCCATGGGAGATCCACTAGTTTAAAAGAGTAAATAAACTGTACAGACGATAGAGTGAATTTTTGGACTGGTGTAGATTTGTCTCTGTGTGTTTGCATTTCTCTTCATTAGATTCCTAGACACTGTTACTAGGTGCCTCAGTGCATCAGTCACTGCTGTTTCCTTAATAAACACTTGATTAGGATAAATCATCTGAAACTGGTTTTAAATATGGATCCCTGATGTAACGTACATGGTTTCACAGACACTTCACACTTACAGGTGTTCAAGAGACAAAAACAACAATACAGCATTTAGATTTGTATCCAAACTAACAGCTTTATTTTCAGGTGACATTGGATATTTTGACACATATACAGTCCAGGCTTGATAAAACACTGTTGTTGTAAAACACTAAGTATTGGGACTAAAACATTCAATACTGAATACATACACATCTCCTGTCACAATGTAAGGCTAAAGAAATCACTTGCAGAATATCTAACATCACTGTTAACTGAAGAAGGAAGACAATCTTAGTTAAGCATTTTTGCCATTCATTTTTTTAGTTCTTTGGGGTAAATTTGTGCTCAACAAGGTGAAGTGTCCCCTGCAGCACCAATGTGACATTTCCCCATTTCTCACAACAACCATCTTGTTGCATCCCTCAGCAGCATTGCCAATTAGTACTGAATTAAGGGTCACTTTCGTGCTGTGCGCCCATGCCCAGCTGTTCAATACTGAGACTCACCGAACCTATTTCAAATAGGATCCTTACAGCCAGCAGGCTGAGGGACTTTTATTCCATCAAGTTGGGCCTAATTTGAATACAGGTCCCAAAGAAGAGTCTAATATTTGGCTCCCTCATTAGAAAAAAAAAACTTTTCTGTTCCTTTTTGAAGTTCCCTTGCCCTGCCTTGTACGGCACATCCTTCACTAGCTATGAGTGGAGGCAGTAGCCTGCTCGGTAGCCAGACACTGAGATGTCCATGAATCTTCTACCATTATAAAGTAAACTAGATAAGACGAGAGTGACATCCAAAGTATCATTGGCATGTTACTGACTGAGCAATCCAAAATTGCAGCATTAGAAAAAAAAAAATCAATGGATTTCTTTAATATTTATTTCTGTAAAAGTTAACATTCATTCCATATCGGTGCTTTCACAGTTAACCACCCCGTAGACGGAGCAGGAGAAAGATGGTGCCCTGAGCCTTAATGTTGTAGTCGGAGAGCAACCGGCCATCTTCCAGCTGTTTCCCCTCATACATCAGGCGCTGCTGCTCGGGTGGGACATGCTCCTGCCGTTGTACTTGTGCTCTAAAATTCTGAACAGACTCAGAGGGCAGAACGTCGTATGTAGATAGTTTCCCTTTGTCGTTTTTCAGGAATATCTGCATGCGCTCCTCGTTCTTGACGATCAGCATGATAGCGTCGCTGGGAGAGACACTGTAATTGGACAGCCTCCTGTCGTCCCTCAGCTCCACGCTGCTCCCGTTTTGCACCACCAGACGCTGCTGGTAAGTGGGCACCCCGGTCTTTTCATATATTTTCATCTTGAGAGTCGACACTTGGATGGAAGGATCGATCTCAAGTTCGATCACCTCACCGGTCATAAACTTCACCTGGAGTCTCATCTCGTCAAATTGCTGTTGAGAAATAAACAGGACGTCAGTGACTGGGACGCTGTGTTTTATGTATCAGTCAGAGAATACAATTTAAATGTGCAACACATTGTACCAGACCTACTCTATTGTGCACTCTGAACCTACAGTGCTCCCAAGCCCCAACCCAATCAAACGCCCTATCAATGTTTCATTCCCAATTGGAGTAATACTCCTGAGAAAGCCACAGATTGCTGAAATCATTCAGTGGGTTAGTCAGCATCTGTGGAGAGACCAGATGAGTTAATGTTTCAGGTGTGTCAGAACTGGAAGCAGCCTCAGTCATCCCACTCCTCACATAGCCATCCTTCCCAACCTTCCCACATTCCCAAATCTGCACCATTTAGATAGATCTCTATTTAGCTGTTTGAATGAGGCAGAGTCTGAGGTTGGAAACATTTGTGGAACTGCTGCTCTGACCTGATGTTAAAATATTGAGGTCGTCAGGGATCTGCTGTGTCCTGAGCTGCAATACTGGACTTACGCCACAGGAGTGACTCAAGTGAGCTGTGTAACATTAGAAAATGTGAATGACGGGTTAATAGGGAGTGCAGAACATATTAAATAAACCAACAGCAGTGCTCTGTGATACGCTTATCAATTACTTCATAAAAGGTGATGAGTCGAAGAAGAGATGATGAGTCGAAAGAAGAGATGAATAAGGCTTTTATTAGCTAAGAAGAGACCATGCTTCTTCGTGAGTGACTGAACAAGTCTGAACGAAACCCACACAGTGGTGGGTGGAGTCAGCTGAGGCATGCCTCCATACACAGCGCCACCCAGAGGTGGCAATATACAATACAGTGGTTTACCACATTCACCCCTTGTTTAATGTGAAGTCCGGCGGGGTGAAGGGTACTACAAGTTAAGTCTATCAGGAGGCCTTGTCTGACGTCCTGATCGTCGTGGTGGCGGCGGTGGTGTTGCAGCATCCGACGTCGGGTCTGGTGTCTGGGTGGTTGGCGAAGATTCCTGGGGCTTTGGCATGCCGTCTGCAGGGGTTGGGTTGGGAGGGGTGGTGGGGGATAACAGTGGTAAGGGGGATAACGGTGGTAAGGGGGATAACGGTGGTAATTCAGGGGTACCCGAGGGTGCGAGATCTCGTATGGAGACCGTGTCCTCCCGCCCGTCTGGGTATGTCACCCAGGCATACTGGGGGTTGGCGTGTAGGAGGTGCACCCGCTCGACCAGGGGGTCCGTTTTATGCGTCCTCACGTGCCTCCGCAGTAGGACGGGCCCAGGAGAAGTCAACCATGCCGGTAGCGAGGTTCCCGATGTAGACTTCCGGGGGAAAACGAACATTTTCTCATGAGGGGTCGCATTAGTGGCAGTACAAAGCAGTGACCGAATGGAGTGAAGCGCTGCAGGGAGGACCTCCTGCCAGCGGGAGGTCGGAAGGCCCTTAGATTTTAGTGCTAAGAGGACTGCCTTCCAAACCGTCGCGTTCTCCCTTTCCACCTGGCCGTTCCCCCGGGGGTTGTAACTGGTGGTCCTGCTCGTGGCGATACCTCTTGTTAGCAGGTACTGCCGAAGTTCGTCGCTCATGAACGATGAGCCCCTGTCGCTATGTATATAGCTGGGGAACCCGAACAGAGCGAAGATGTCATTCAGACACTTGATGACCGTGGTACTGGTCATGTCTGGGCAAGGGATGGCAAAGGGGAAACGGGAGTACTCATCAACTATGTTGAGGAAGTACACATTGCGGTCAGCGGAGGGGAGGGGCCCTTTAAAATCGATGCTCAGGCGTTCGAAGGGGCGGGTGGCCTTGATCAGGCTTGCTCTGTCCGGCCTATAGAAGTGCGGTTTGCACTCGGCGCAGATTTGGCAGCTCTTGGTCATGGTCCTGACCTCCTCGATGGAGTAGGGCAGGTTACGGGATTTGATAAAATGGAAAAACCTGGTGACCCCCGGGTGGCAGAGGTCATTGTGGAGGGACTGCAGCCTATCACTCTGCGCGTTGGCGCATGTACCACGTGATAGGGCATCTGGGGGCTCATTGAGTTTCCCTGGCCGATACAAGATATCATAATTGTAGGTGGAGAGTTCGATTCTCCACCTCAAGATCTTGTCGTTCTTGATTTTACCCCTCTGCTTATTATTAAACATAAAAGCTACTGAACGCTGGTCAGTGAGCAGGGTAAATCGTTTCCCGGCCAGGTAATGCCTCCAGTGACGCACCGCTTCTACAATAGCCTGGGCCTCCTTTTCGACGGAGGAGTGTCTCGTCTCGGGGCCCTGGAGGGTCCTTGAGAAAAAGGCCACGGGTCTGCCCGCCTGGTTAAGGGTCGCGGCTAGGGCGAAGTCGGAGGCATCGCTCTCCACTTGGAAGGGGATGGACTCATCCACCGCGTGCATTGCGGCCTTCGCGATATCGTTCTTGATAAGAGTGAAGGCTGCACACGCCTCTGGTGTCAGGGGGAAGGAGGTGGCTTTGATGAGGGGCCTGGCTTTGTCTGCATAGAGGGGCACCCACTGGGCGTAGTAGGAGAAAAACCCCAGGCATCTCTTCAGTGCTTTTTGGCAGTGGGGAAGGGGTAGCTCCATTAGGGGGCGCATTCTGTCGGGGTCGGGCCCGATGACTCCGTTCTCCACCACGCAGCCGAGGATGGCCAGGCGCTTGGTGTGAAACATACATTTTTCCTTATTGTACGTTAGGTTCAGCCGTTGGGCCGTACGGAGGAAATTTGCTAGATTAACGTCGTGGTCCTGCTGGTCGTGGCCGCAGATGGTGACGTTATCCAAATAGGGGAAGGTTGCCCGCAGCGCGTTCTGGTCAACCATTCGGTCCATCTCCCTTTGGAAGACCGAAACCCCGTTGGTGACGCCGAAGGGGACCCTAAGGAAGTGGTAGAGGCGGCCGTTTGCCTCGAAGGCAGTATACTGGCGGTCCTCATGGCGGATGGGCAGCTGGTGGTACGCTGACTTAAGGTCGATGGTGGAGAATACTTTGTATTGCGCAATCTGATTGACCATATCAGATATGCGAGGGAGGGGGTACGCGTCCAGCTGGGTGTACCGGTTTATGGTTTGGCTGTAGTCGATTACCATGCGGCGTTTTGCAGTGGTTTTAACGACTACAACCTGGGCTCGCCAGGGGCTAGTGCTACCTTCGATAATGCCCTCCTTCAAGAGCCGCTCCACCTCAGAGCTGATAAAAGCTCTGTCCCCGGCACTGTACAGCCTGCTTTTGGTAGCGATGGGTTTACAGTCGCGGGTGAGGTTAGCGAACAGGGGAGGGGGGGGGACTTTTAATGTGGAAAGGCTGCAGGTGGTTTGCAGCGGGCGATTTAAAAGTTGTTGGTTGCAGACTGTGAGTGGGGGGAGGGGTCCACCGTATGCTAGTGTGACACTCTTAAGGTGGCACTGAAAATCCAACCCTAGCAGGACGGCAGCGCAAAGACGGGGCAGGACTAGCAGTTTAAATTTTTTATATTCAGTGCCCCCTACTGACAGGGTCACCACACAGTAGCCGCTGATGTCCATTGACTGGGACTTGGACGCCATAGAAATGCGATGGTGCGTTGGCAGAATCGTGAGGGAGTGGCTACATACCGTGTCGGGGTGGACGAAACTCTCTGTGCTCCCGCTGTCGATCAGGCAACTGGTGGCGCGGCCGTTTACCGCGATATCCATCATGGAGCTGGATAGATGGTGAGGGTGGCCTTGATCCAGCGTCACGGAGGCCAGTATGTGGCTTAGTGAGTCACTATAGTCATCCGCCGAGACGGTGGTCGGTTCCGGTGACGAAATGGCGGTTGAGTGCGTTGGATACGATGGCGGCGGATGCCATGCGGCCGGGGGTACACAAAATGGCGGATAAGATGGCTGCTCCCACGGCCCGCACGCTGCGCTGCTGGCTGGCTTCCCCTTGCAGGCGTTAGCGTAATGGCCTTTCTTCCCGCAGCCCGAGCAGGTAGCTGTCTTAGCTGGGCAGTGCGCTCTGGGATGTTTTAACTGGCCACAGAAATAGCATTTTTGGGCCTGGTTACTGGGCATCGAAGCAGTTCTTACCGGAGGCTGCTGTCTCGGTTGGGTCGCTGCAGCGGTTGGTGCCGGGGGCGGCGGTCCCGTGTCCCACGGTTTCGATTGCCATGTCTCGGCGCCGTTACGGGGGTGTGCCTCGAGGTTTCGGTGGGCCTCCTCTAACGAGAGCGCAAGGGCAATGGCCGTCTTCAGGTCGGGTTCCTTGCTTTCTAGCAGTCTCTGCCGGGTGTGGTCTGACTGGAGGCCCCTGACGAAGGCATCACAGGCGAGTCCCTGCGCGTGCTCCACAGCCGTTACCGCTTTACAATCGCAGTCTCTGCAGAGTGCCAGTAGCGCCCGTGCAAATGCCCCTACCGATTCTCCCGGTTGCTGCCTGCGGGATCCCAAGAGGTGTCGGGCGTAAATTGTGTTCACTGGGCGCGTATATTGCCCTTTTAGTAGCTCAAGGGCCGCCACGTACGTATTAGAGTCCCGGATTAGCATATATACTTGATGGCTCACCTGGGCGGTCAAAATTTTCAGTTTGTGATCCTCCTCTGTAACCTGTGAGATTGCGAGGAAGGATTCAAAGCAGCTCAGCCAGTGTTCAAACTTGGCTGATGCACCCACATCTTGAGGGTCGAGGTCCAGGCGTGGTGGTCTGAGGGCTCTCAGCAATGTCTGCTGTATCCGTTGCTGTTGTTGCTCCTCAGGTGTCGCCATTTAACTTTTAGCTAATAAAATTGATACGCTTATCAATTACTTCATAAAAGGTGATGAGTCGAAGAAGAGATGATGAGTCGAAAGAAGAGATGAATAAGGCTTTTATTAGCTAAGAAGAGACCATGCTTCTTCGTGAGTGACTGAACAAGTCTGAACGAAACCCACACAGTGGTGGGTGGAGTCAGCTGAGGCATGCCTCCATACACAGCGCCACCCAGAGGTGGCAATATAGAATACAGTGGTTTACCACACTCTGTAAACCAGGAAAAATAAGCAGTGCTTTTCACTGTGTGGAATTCCTTCAAAAACTCCGTTTGCTTCGAACACTGTTCTGTGAATGAAATTAGATTTGTCAGACTGCCCAAATCCAAGACCTGCCCTGTACAGAAATGATTCATCTCAGACTCACATCTCTCGTACAACATGTGCACTATTTAAATTTGCAGTTATATTTTTCTTGTATTCTCATCACATTGAAAGGATATTAATTTATCTTAAATTGCGAGTCTCACTGAGATGGAGAACAACCCATTCAGAACTCCCCACGTAAATTCACCCTCAGACTCCTCTTACAAAAGCCATTCTATTTAAGAACAACAAATTACCTCGGTAATATTAGTTAATGAACGCTTGAGGCGTTATTTTAAACAGCTGATTGCCTCCGTTAAAATAGCAGATACACGGATGTCACATAAACGTCAGGTCTTGGTCTTCCAACAGCAACTAATAGCCTTCAGTTTTTAAATTATTCTTTTTATATATTCTCTCACCCGGTTCAAAGAATATCAATAATTTCTCTTAAATTGAGACTCAGATTCAAAACAACCCATTTTACAGACCAGAAATAGAATATTGAGATTCCTAAATAAAAGACAGAATAAACTCACAATCCTTGCTGGAAACACACGTCCAGGCGAATCTGAAGGAAAGTTGATCTGCAGAATCTTTCCTGATTCACTTTTCTGAGCAGTTTGTCTTCTCTGTTTTTCTCCACACACAATCTCTCAGATCTGGATGGAATGAGTGAATAAACTCTCTCTGCTTCAACTCCCCGGTGTCTTGCTCCGTCTCTTCTGTGTTTCTCTCTGTTAAACAATCCTCTCTCACTGTATCTCTGGCTCCCTCCTCCTTTTATTCTCCAACCCACTTTCAGAACGTCACAGCCCTGCTGCCCTCTGATTGCCCAACTCCCTGCTGCTCCGTTATCACAGACCAGTGAGATCTGAGCTGAAGTTTCATTTCCCCAAAAATCCCCTCAGTGTCTGAGAAATGATCTCAGGATCAGCAGCACTGACAGAACCTTGCTGCAGGTAACAGGTTCTGGGCTCTGATCGGTTTCACTTTCAGATTCCTTTCCGAAGCCACATTCTAAAACAGCAACAGAGCAATAGCAGCTGATCAGTGCTGGGGGAGGATCTGTTTCCTGTTCGAAGCTGTATTACTGCAGTCAGTTTGAACAGTTATTACTCATATAAATTCCATCTGCTCCTGCTTACCTGTGAGCTGTGATACAGCAGATGACAACATTACTCTTATCTCGCAAAAAACCCACCGAGCTGTGCGTCTCTGCGCTGGTGCTGGGTGCATTGAATGCTGGTGTAAGAAATAGCTATTAGATTCATAAATGAAGTTTGGCTCTTAGAACAGAAATTAAAACTGCAGTCAGGAACAGATGGGGGAAGGGTCAGCAAGGTCAATTAACAAACACCAAAAAGTTAAGACGGTCGTCAAAGGCAAGGAAACAGGGAGGGTAGCACCTGCTAGATAATAAGGAGCCACGAAGCCATAAAATGCCCTTGAAGAAACTTGACCAAACATTCCTCAGAAAGATAAGAGGAAAGGGCTCGGCAGCCATGTAGAAAGAGACAGTGAGAGATGTTTTCCCGCATCACACTTGGGATAAAGATTAGTCTAGGCGATTGACATTAAATAAATCACGGCGTACCAAAATAACTATAAATATAGTGGGCTGAGAGCAGAAGACAGACAGTGAGGGGCGAAGGCTTCTTCGAGGTGGAAATCAATCCTGGCTCAGGCCTAACACCTTGACTAAGTTTAGCCTCTGAGGTGGATCAATGCTGGCTTATGCCTAACACCTCCAACAGCCATGGGGACGAATCAACAGAGGTGACTGCTGTTACTGACTGCAGAGACTCGCTGACCCAAGACCTCCACGCTGCCTCATCAGACATCCACCCAACCATCTGTCCGGTCGTGGCGTTCCACTTCGGGAGTCGTAGATCGCTTTCTACTGTCACAGGTTGTACGTCTATTATACTCAGCTTAAACCATATGTAATACCTGATTATGCTTTAAAACTGTAGCTCTTTAATAAAAGCCTTACAACTTCCAAAGCACTGTTGAGTATTCTGTGTGAGCCTGTGATCCTAATCTTACACTGGTGATGCTGTTCCCTCAGAGGCTGGTGGTTCCTCTGAGGAGTGCTCCTGCTCTTCCACCTGGAAAGTGGGGTGCGGGGCTCTTGATGGTCCTGTCGGGGAGTAAATGCATGAGTTAGACAAATGAAATTTATGTTGCAGACACATCCCATTGTGCAGATGCTTAGCACTCGACCTCTATGAACATCATCTATATATATAAAAGGATCGATCTGTCTGTCTGTCTATCTGTCTGTCTGTCCTCCGGTGTGCGTCTGTCCGGCTATACACTCGAAAGTTATAGAGCGTACCTACGCGTGCGTTACATCAAAAGAAAGCTTACCATTCCAAAACGGTCATAAGCGTATTTACGTTTTGGCCGGACAAAAATTGCGCCCGTGGTATCCAAAAAATGTTCAACATTCCGCTCATTAGCATCTCATTATCCGCTCATTAGCAGTAGAGTGACCTCGAGGTCAACCAATCGTACGGCGGGTTCCTGGCACGTGCGGGCGGGCCCTCCTACAGTCGAGTGACGGGACGATTGACCAATCCTACGCTTCGGTGACCTGACGGTCGACCAATCGGTGCGTGTGTGGGCGGGCCTTATCGTTCTGAACTGAGGTGAGTCGCCGCCATCTTGATTCCAAACTTTTCCTTTCTTTTTCCCGCTTTCTGCGTGTTTCTTTTCAAATCTACATTTCCAGCAAAAAAAAAGTTGCTTTTAAAAGACAAATTGTTTTTAAAAAAAGTTAATTAATTTGTAAATCTTTTCTCTAACCTCTATAATTCTCCTACATTTCACCGTTTTTCCAGGCCTCAAAGCCTGGGCGTCTGTTGACCAGCCACGCCCGAGCTAGGCGCCTCCCGTCGCGATCGACAAAAGGCCAGCGATCGCCGCCATCTTTCTGAAGGCTGGAGGGGGCGGGCCTGAGCCGAGCGTCGCCACCGCCGCCATCTTAGTAAAGGCGGGCGGTGCGGGAGTCAGCGTCCGCGTCATCTTCTGCCCGGAGCGCGACTTGAGTCCGGCCGGGCCTCACGCGGTAGGTTGCGCGGCGGCGTCTCTCTGGTCTTGAAGCCGGCTCGGGCGGGGAGCGGGGCTCGGGAAGGCGGAGCTCGGGAGAGCGAAAGGGCGGGGCTCCGGAGAGCGGGAGGGCGGGGCTCCGGAGAGCGGGAGGCCAGTGCTCGTGAGGGCAGGGCTCGGGACATCGGGGGGCAGGGCTCGCGACATCGGGAGATCGGGGAGCGGGACATCGGGAGATCCGGGGGCGGGACATCGGGAGATCGGGGGGGGCGGGACATCGGGAGATCGGGGGGCGGGACATCGGGAGATCGGGGGGTGGGATATCGGGAGATCAGGGGGTGGGAGATCGGGGGGCGGGACATCGGGACATCGGGGGGCGGGAGATCGGGGGGCGGGGCATCGGGAGTTCGGGGCGGGGCTCGGGGACTCCTCCTCTCCCCCTCTCCTTCCTCCCCCCTCCCCTTACTCCCCCCCTCCTCCCTCCTCCTTCTCCCCCCTTCCTCTCCCCCCTACCCCCTCCCCCCCCTCCCCTCCCCTCCTCCCCTCCTCCCCCTCCCCCCTTCCCCCCTCCCCCATCTTTCCCCCCTCCCTCCCCCCTTCCCTCCTCCCCATCTTTCCCCCCCTCATCCCTCCCCCTCCCCCCTCTCCCCTCCCTCTCCCTCCCCCCTCCCTCCACCCCCTCCCTCTCCCCCACTCCCTCCCCCTCCCCCCTTCTTTCCCCCCTCCTTCCCCCCAGTCGCTCTCTCTCTTCCCACCAGCCTCTCTCTCTCTTCCCCCAGTCGCTCTCTCTCTTCCCCCCAGTCGCGCACTCTCTTCCCCCCAGTCGCGCTCTCTCTTCACCCCCCCAGTCGCGCTCTCTCTTCACCCCCCCAGTCGCTCTCTCTCTCCCCCCCCCCAGTCGCTCTCTCTCTTCCCCCCCCAGTTGCTCTCTCTCTCTCTTCCAGCAACAACATGCCCTCGAAAAAGCCTCGGCACCGCCGGGCACTCCAGCTACTATGCTATATTAGTCACTCATAAATGCTAAATCTGTCACCAGCTTGCTCTTCTAAGCCCGTCTCTCCGTCCCCCACTTCCACCTCCTCTGCACCTCCGACAATCTCCAGGGCTGCCTCCTCAGCGCTCGTTAGGTGCACCAGGAATGGTGGGCCACCTCCTGTCCTCCTCCTATCCCTTTTATTGTGGGCTCTCTTCATCTGTAATGAGGGACACAAGTGGAGTTTGAGAGAGATTGATGGAGTGATTGTAAAGAATGGATAACATAGTTGTTTAGAGGGAGACTATGAAGGAGTGAGGTGCACAAAGCAAGTTCCCTCCCTGTGCGTTGTTAGTTGTTGACATTGCATAAGAGTGTGAGTGGTGCATAGTAAGATGGTGACATGATTCTGTACAGAGAAAGAGAGGAATGGGTGAGGCCTGTAGCCAGTTCCTGCAGCAAGAACGCATTCAACTTAAATGATACCAACATTAAAGGGCCAAACGGCTGAACTGTAAAGGCAGTTTTGTGAAATTGACCAATCATAAGAAACTGACCAAACTTCGTATCCCAGCTTAACATGAGGAACCAACAAGACTTTCTAAAGGAATTTGTAATACACGCTCTGGATTAAACAGGATAAGAACCACAGGCACGGCCACTTTTACTTCATGAATATGCCAGCCAAGTAAGTGGCTGGAACAATCGAACCACACAATGGCATGTGTTTGTGTAAATTCAACTAACTATCCTGTCCAGTGTAACTCCTTGGTCCAGCTGTTAACCAGATTTACAATTGGTTCCACCGAGTCTGGAACGGCTCCCTCAACTTTTGGAAATGTTAGTGCCAGGTTTGTCATTGGATTGAAACCCATTTGCTAACCTTTCAAACTGACGATAAACAAGGAAGTGTCTAATCAAGACATTTCTTTGTGAGTTAATGGTCGAACATCAAACCGGATGAAGACATTTCTTTTTGTATTGTATGGTTTGAAATCGAACAGAATGGCAGAAAGACAAGATTAAGATGGTACAATCAAAAGGGGACGGGTTTGCCTCAATCTATTTTGATCTTTTGTGTTATAAACGGGTGTGTTTATAAACAGAGGGTAGCAACTTGCAAGGGAACTGCGGACAGATTTGATCACCCGTACAGATGGAAACATCCTGCTCCACATGATCGCCGGGGTGAGTGGAGTTTGAAACAAAAGAGTTAAAGGGAATGGTGTATGTTAGTATTGTTTGGAGTTAAAAGGGAACAGTGCATTGACGTTGGTATGTTATTCGCAGTGCAATAAATAGTAAAGGCATACTGAGTTGTACTGAGTTCATGAGCCTTGACCATTTTACTCCACCCGGAAGGGGTTCAAGTCGGAGTCAGGAATTCTAAGGCGGGAGCTGCGGGTTCACCTACCTGCAGGGTGCAAGGGGTGTTAGAGTGAGCTGGGATGTGCAGGGGAAGGTTGCCAATGCAGAGTGATGGGGATGAGAAGAGATGGGAGGCAGATGGAAGCTAAGTGTGATGTTATACACACTTTAACTAACCGCAACAGATCATTAAACCTCTTGCAACACTGCACCCAGGTGCGTATGCAGACCGACCTTGAACTGACCTCCTCAGCAATTTGCAGCCAAGCTGCCTTGGTATGCTACGGAGGCCTCCTCCTTCCGTCTCCAGGGAAGAGGACCTCCTTACGTCCTCTTACTCCCTCCACAAGAGCACGGAAGGAGTCCTGATCGAAGCGGGGAGCAGCCTTAGGTTTTTGCGCTGCCATACCTGCAGCAGCCAGCACTTCAGGGAACAAAATGGAAATGAATCTGCAAAGGGGACATGGCCCCTTTAAATAATCAGTCCAACATCGCTTCATCAGATGCGAGCAGCTGACCCGCACCCAGCAATTGCCTTGGAGAACCTGCCATCGGCCTTAACGAGGGCAATCAATGCAAAATTTCAACTGCAGGGCAGCGGGAACAGGGAGCGGGTCCGGAACCCGCCGAACAACAGATCCGTCACCATCCCGCCTCCAGGCGCAAAATCACGGCCTCAGTTCTTGCCGGAAGCAAACGTCCAGTGGAATCTGGAGAGCAGTTAATCTGCAGAAAATTTCCTGAGCAGTTTGTTTCCTCTTTACTTTTCTTCACACTGACTCTCAGATCTGGGTGTCTGTATCTCTCTCCCACTGTCTAACTCTCTCCCTTTCTCACACTTTGTCTCGTGGACTCTCTCACTCACTCACTCACTCTTGTTTCTCATTCTCTCCCCTCCTTTAATTCTCTGAGCATCACACTTTCTGGCAAGCTATCCTATTCTGCTTTGTCATCATGGCAAAGACAAACCAATGATTGTTGAGGTGGATGTTAATTTCAGTAAAAATCCCCTAACATCTGTCACAGCAACATTGAGCGAGTCTTGCTGGAGGCTAATGTGAAACAGCAACGGACATTATGTCATTGCAGCCTCACCATCAGTAAAAAGCAGGGCTGTATGTCGATAAGGTTTAACCCTTAACTCTGTACACTGTAAGCACATGCAGTGTAAACAGTGACAAATTTGTGCTGTATAATTAGGAATATGCTCCACTAACAATGTTT
The DNA here is from genome assembly GCF_052327205.1 of Somniosus microcephalus. Lineage (NCBI taxonomy): Eukaryota > Metazoa > Chordata > Chondrichthyes > Squaliformes > Somniosidae > Somniosus > Somniosus microcephalus. The sequence goes on along the minus strand of NC_141005.1, from coordinate 26,356,712 downwards.
CTCAATCACTAGGATGGGATGTGGGGTCATAACAAATCTGTAATAATTGATCTTTTCTGATTTTTTTGGGGGGGTGATGTATTTTAGTGCTCATCGAGGTAAGAAACATTAATGATGGGAAATGGAGCATTTTCTCATTATAGGCACCCAGTGTCAGCAACAAACACTCACGAGCCACAGATTGCATAGGTAGATGCAAAGTGAAGCTCCACCTTTCTCAACATGACTTAGACCTTATTGTATAAAATGTTTATTCATTGCTTAGACACCTTAATCCTGAAATTCCATGAAGGATGTTCTGGCCTTTCACTGTAACTTCGGTGGGAAATCAGTGAACACACCAGAGAAATGGTGTAAATAACCGTTTCTCTGGGGTTCCTTTTGTAGGTATACAGCAGATGTGTGCTGCAGTGTGACATGCTCCCAAGAGGGAGATCAAAGGCCGGAAAAAGGGGAATTGTTTGCAAAGAGAGAGAGAGAGAGCGAGAGACACACACAAGTGACAAGAGCAGAGATTCACTGATGTAGAGCAGAGTGGCAGAAGCACCTGTGGAGCTGAAGAGCTGGGGGCCTGAGGAAGGAACTGGCGAAACCACTTCAAAAAAGAGAGAAGTAGCAGAATTCCAGAGCAGGAAACTTAAGACGAGGCACTAAGTCAAGGCCAGAAATTTTAGATAGGACGACATCGTTGGGAAACAGAACCCCAAGGGTGAGACAAAGGCCTGGACTTCCCTCCTGTTGGCAGGTTAGCATAGAAACATAGAACATAGAAAAATAGGAGCAGGAGTATGCCATTCGGCCCTTCGAGCCTGCTCCGCCATTCAATATGATCATGGCTGATCCTCTATCTCAATACCATATTCCCGTTCTCTCCCCATACCCCTTGATGCCTTTTGTGTCTAGAAATCTATCTAGCTCCTTCTTAATATATTCAGTGACTTGGCCTCCACAGCCTTCTGTGGTAGAGAATTCCACAGGTTCACCACCCTCTGAGTGAAGAATTTCTCCTCATCTCAGACCTACATGTCCTACCCCGTATCCTGAGACTGTGACCCCTCATTCTAGACGCCCCCCAGCCAGGGGAAACATCCTCCTTGCATCCAGTCTGTCTAGCCCTGTCAGAATTTTATATGTTTCAATGAGATCCCCTCTCATTCTTCTAAACTCTAGTGAATACAGGCCTAGTCGACCCAATCTCTCCTCATACAACGGTCCTCCCATCCCAGGGGTCAGTTTGGAGAACCTTCGCTGCACTCCCTCTATGGCAAGTATATCCTTTCTTAAGTAAGGAGACCAAAACTGCACACAGTACTCCAGGTGTGGTCTCACCAAGGCCCTGTACAACTGTAGTAAGACATCCTTGGTCCTGTTAGCAGTGGAGTTTTCTGGGTATCTGGCATTGACATGCATCACACACTAGCCAGACCATAGAATGAAAGTCTTTCCTATTCATAAAATTGTGGCGGCTCTCATGTGGAGCTTTGAATGCCGCACATGTTCCATCAATTGCTCCTTGCACCTCTGAGAACCCTGCCAGTCTGTAGAAGTGGATAACTCTCTTTGGTTTGTCTGCTTCCATTGGTAAGGATATGGATTGGACAGCCCTGCTAAATAGAGCCTCAGTGACCTTCTTGATGCAACGGTGAGCCTGACTAATGTGGCAACAATCACCTGATGCCACCTTGAGAGACCAAGACACAAAGGAATTCAAGACAGTGGTGACCTTGACTGGAACAGGCAATACTGTTTTCCTGGTGGGAATGGGCTGCAGGACTTCAGCCTATAGTTGACATATTTCCCCAATAACCTCCAGAGGAAAATGCATCTTTCTAAGGGGCTGATGGTCAGAAAAGTCTTCTTCGTCTGTGGACCTGATGAGTGGGTATTGGGTATTTAAGGAGGATATGCCTTCTGTGATACCTCACTCTAAAAGCCACCAATCCATCCTCTGCCATGTCCTCATCCTCCTCTTCATAGCATCAGAAAAGGGGGATTCCAATTTGGAAATACATCTCACCAGTGCAAAGCAGTACTTTGAGCAGAGCTGCCTGAAGCTAACAGCAAAATTGGATTCAAAACTGGCTCGGAGACAGGAAGCAGAGGGTAATGCTTGATAGGTGTTTTTGTGACTGGAAGGCTGTTTCCAGTGGGGTTGCGCAGGGCTCAGTACTAGGTCCCTTGCTTTTTGTGGCATATATCAACGATCTTGACCTGAATATAGAGGGTATGATTAAGAAGTTTGCAGATGATACTAAAATCGGCTGTGTGGTTGATACTGAAGAAGGAAGCTGTAGACTGCAGGAAGATATCAATAAATTGGTCAGGTGGGCAGAACAGTGGCAAATGGAATTCAATCCGGAGAAGTGTGAGGTAATGCATTTGGGGAAGGCTAATAAGGAAAGGGAATACACATTAAATGGTAGGACACTGAGTAGTGTAGAGGAGCAAAGGAACCTTGGAGTGCATGTCCACAGATCCCTGAAGGTAGCAGGCCAAGTAGATAAGGTGGTTAAGAAGGTATACGGAATGCTTGCCTTTATTAGCTGTTGCATAAAATACAAGAGCAGGGGAGTTATGCTTCAACTGCATAAAACATTAGTTAGGCCTCAGCTAGAGTACTGCGTGCAGTTCTGGTCACCACATTACAGGAAAGATGTGATTGCACTAGAGAGGGTACAGAGGAGATTTACAAGGATGTTGCCGGGAGTAGAGAATCTTAACTATGAGGAAAGACTGGATAGGCTGGGTCTGTTTTCCTTGGAACAGAGGAGGCTGAGGGGAGACCTTACTGAGGTGTATAAAATTATGAAGGGCATAGATAAAGTGGATAGAAAGGAACTATTTCCCTTAGCAGAGGGGTCAAAAACCAGGAGGCACAGATTTAAAGTAATTGGGGGAAGGTTTAGAGGGGATTTGAGGGGAAATTTCTTCACCCAGAGGGTTGTGGGGGTTTGGAACTCACTGCCTGAAAGGGTGGTAGAGGCAGGAACCCTAACCACATTTAAAAAGTACTTGGATGTGCACTTGGGATACTCTAACCTGCAGGGCTACAGACCAAGAGCTGGGAAGTGGGATTAGGCTGGATAGCTCTTTGTTGGCCGGCGCAGATACGATGGGCCGAAATGGCCTCCGTCCGTGCTGTAACTTTCTATGATTCTATGATTCAAAAGTCTTGATTGAACCTCCTCAGAACATAAGAAATAGGAGCAGGTGTCGGCCATTCGGCCCTTCAAGCCTCTGCTATTCAATAAGATCATGGCTGATCTTCTACCTCAATGTCCCCTACCCACACTATCCCCATATCCCTTGGTTCTCTTAGTATCCAAAAATCTACCAATCTATTGATCTCTGTCTTGAATATACTCAACGACTGAGCATCCACAACCCTCTGGGGTGGAGAATTCCAAAGATTCACCACCCTCTGAGTGAAGAATTTTCTCCTCATCTCAATCCTAAATGGCCGACCCCTTATTCTGAGACTGTGACCCCTGGTTCTAGACTCCCCAGCCAGGGGAAACATCCTCCCAGCATCTCCCCTGTCAAGCCCTGTAAGAATTTTGTATGTTTCAATGAGATCACCTCTCATTCTTCTAAACTTTAGGGAATATAAGCCTAGTCTACTCAATCTCTCCTAATAGGACAATCGCCCAATCCCAGGAACCAGTCTGGTGAGCCTTCGTTGCACTAAGCACTAAAGAGATATGCAGGTAAAGTAACACCAACCACCAGTAGTAGCAGCACACAAAATGGCCCCTCATTGTGGTATCCACCTCAGAGATTCCTTCCTGCAGCTCCTACCTTCACTTATATGGTAGCAATAATTATTTGGGGTGGAAATTGCGGGATATGGTTGGAGGGATTGGCCCTATTTACATAAGGTGGATCAGGCTCCCTCTGAAAGGGGACTTGAACTCTTTTGGGAGGATAAAAATTACAGGTGTAGATATTTTGTGGCGACGTTGAAGCAGCAGCCTCTCAGAGCCCATTTTTTTTTTCAATTTACCTTCCAAAATCCACCCTAAAAATGGGCAGTAATCGGAAGGGAAATCTGGGCCGAGGTGTGAATGGAATACTAAAAGGAAATACTCAAAAATCCAGAAGAAGGGAAAAGGCAAAACTAAGTGACCAGAAAGAGCTTTTAAGAAAAATTGAATTAAAGTAGACAGAATGTTCTGGAGACTGTGAAAACGTGGAACTTTTAATGAGAAAAATAAAATGAGAGAGGTAATCAAAGTAAATGGAAAATAATGAAGCTGGGCAGAAACCAGAAAGTTGAATTATTGTAAAATTCACTCAAGACTTTAGTAGAAGATGTTGGGAATATCCAAAGTATAGTTTCCCACACGAATCTAAATGGATGTGGGAGATTGATGCAATTTTAACTCAATTGGTCAATTGATTTCCAACATGTGGGGAGCCTTTGCAAAGGGATTTTTCATGACTGAAAGTCCCCTCCGATGACATCATTATTGCTGCTGCATTCAAGGTCTGCAACAAGCCTTGCTTCTTCTGCAGACTGCCAACCTTTTGCCCTTTCATGCTAGAGGGACCTGGAGGCAGAATGACCAGCGAGAGACCTAGGTCTGCTCCCAGGTTTGATGACGTTGCCCTGCAGGCTTTAGTTGAGGGAGCAAGAGCTCATAAGGAGGTGCTCTTCCCTTCTTCAGGGAGGAAGAAGCCTCCCCAGCAGACCAAGGCTGTGTGGATCCAGGTGGCAGAGGAGGTCAACTCATTATCAGTACCCCGCAGAACCTGGATTCAGTGCAGGAAGAGATTTCATGACTTTCTGCGCACTGGAAAAGTGAGTATGGATTTCCCATCACCCTCAATCTGATCCCCATTGCCTTTCCTCACCAGCACTCAGCTTTAGCAATCTCTTCCTCCACATCCCACTTGACACTGACATCCATGCACCCTTATCCATTCCCTTTCTCTCTATGGTCACATTCACATCACTATTCGGCTATGCAGCCCTCACACTCCCTATCACTCTGATGCTTTGAACACAACTGACAACACACAGGGCGGGCCCTTGGTCTTGCCACCTCACTCCATCTTTGTCTCCTTCTAAGTATCTATGCTATGGAATCTCTACACTCACTCCTTCATTCTCACTCAACCTCCACTTGTCTCCCTCATTGCAGGAAAAGAGAGCTCACAATAAGCGAGAAAGAGCGAGGACAGGAGGAGGGCCACCCTCACTAGCCCACCTCACCCCCTGGGAGGAGGCGGTCCTGGAGATCGTAGGAGTGGAGGAAGATGCGCAAGTGGGGGACGGACAGATGGGTGCATCACAGCAAGCTGGTGACAGAATAGTTTTCCATCAGTCTCATTGAAACTGCATGGGTCACTGATAATGATTCTGAAGTTCTAACAGATGGACTTATGATCATCTGCAATATGCAATGTGCATGTAACCTTGGCATTACATCTCTGACTCTTTCCTTTACTCCCCCACAGGACCATCACAAGCAGCAGACCCCACTAGCCAGGAGGAACAGCCTGAGCATCCAGACTCCTCAGAGGAAGCTGCAACCCCTGAGGGCGCAGCATCAGCAGAATTCAGCACACCCAGCACCAGCGCAGACACTCACACCTCGGTGGGACCTTTGGGACATAGAGTAGTGTTGTCACCTGGTGTATCACAGCTCACAAGTGAGCATCAACAGATTGTGGAGACAGGGACAGCAGTGGAGAGTGCTAGTCGGAGGGAGCAGGACTCTGCCAGCTTGGCTCAGCTGCACGGTGGCATAGTGGTTAGCACTGTTGCCTCACAGCGCCAGGGACCCGGGTTCAAATCTGGCCTCGGGTGACTGTCTGTGTGGAGTTTGCACATTCTCCCCGTGTTTGCGTGGGTTTCCTCCGGGTGCTCCGGCTTCCTCCCACAGTCCAAAGATGTGCGGGTTAGGTTGATTGGCCATGGTAAAAATTGGCCCTTAGTGTTAGGGGGGATTAAATACGTGGGGTTACGGGGTTATGGGGATAGGGCTTGGGTGGGATGGCTGTCGGTGTAGGGACCGGGTGCTAGGGTTTGGATGATCAGCCATGATCTCGTTGAATGGCGGAGCATCTTCTATGTTCTATGCATGTCGACCCTCTGCCTCTGGGTCCATCCATAAGATCAGCGGTGCTGGAACTTCAGGGAGAGATGCAGGAGTCTCTGGCAGATTTAGTCTCCAGGGTCGATGCGAGTGTGGAGCGAATAGAGGAGTCCATAGCGAACATGAGCAGAGCCTTTGTGGAGTCATTGACGCATCAACGTATCACCATGGAAAGAATGGCAACCTCCATGGAGAAGGTAAGTCACCAGAGTGCAGAAAACATGGTGAGTATTCATAATAGAATGACATCTCTGGAGGAGCGATGGTCATCTATTGAACAGAGAAACTAGACCTTCATGGAAGTCCTTCTGAGTAGGACTGCCAGTGCAGAAACGGGTCCCCATGGCCCCCTGATGTGCTGCAAGGTGCTCTCAAGCCATTTCCAAGCGCTGGCCCCTTCTGGCCTGTGCAGCTTCAGGTGGGTGAGCAGCAGCCCAGCGCTCCTGTTGCTGCTGCTGTTGTTCCTGGTTCTGCTGGTGCCGCGGCTGGTGTTCGAGCTCATCTATTGCCCAGAAAGGAAGGAAATAAATGTCTCCCATGCTTCTGGTATATGCCTCCATTGAGGAAGCGCTGAGTGACGGTGGCGAGAGGTGTTTCCCAGGAGGTCACACTGGAGATGGGCGTGAGTCTCCAACCTTCCACAGGTGTGGTTAAGCCTTCTAAAAGTTGCCCCAGACCTGAGACCACTAAGTCCTGCTACCTGCAAATCATGGCTGTTCAAATCTCCTCTTTAATGGTTGACCTGCAGTTGATAGTCAGCAATCCAATAGTGCTCCCGCCAGGTTTCACATTCGTGATTCCCACCAGGCGTGTTTTACGTGGGAAAAGGGTTAAAGTTGCAAGGGCCTTTTAAAATAGGATTATAGAGGCCATTTAGTAGTAATTAAGGGGCTTAAAGACCAGTCCCGCCTGTTGGATGCAGGACGGAGTCGGGACCATCAGACACGCCCGAGTTAAAATTGCTCAGAGTCGGGAACCAGGCAGTGGGGGGGGATCCCGCCCGCCAGTTTTTGCGATTTTTAACCCCCCGCACGCCTCCAAGCCCGCCTCACGGCCCAATGAAAATCAAGGCCTTAATATATGTGTCTGCTTGGAAATTCCAGTCAGCCTGTGTTGTTCACTCACTGTTAATGATACAAAAAGGGATTTTCCCATTCCAGACACAGCAGCTCAGACTTTTGTTTCGTTTTGCCTTCCTTTCTGATGAAATGATTCACAACTACAGGGTGGGACGTAACTTGAGCAGCACCTCAGTCCAATGTGTTCCCAGCTCAAAGCTCTGCTTCTAACAACTCTTCCCTGCCCCTCCCGTGATAAGTGCACCACCCGGTTTGTTACAGAGCCATATAGAGCAGTAGGTTTGATACCAGGATCTGTGCTGGGTTAGCTGATCTCAGCTGGGGCATCAGTTGGGGTGCTGCAATTGGCCTCAGTGCCTCTAAGCTTGAGAAGGGAAAAGCCTTGGGGCCGATTTTAACCCTACTCACTCAGCAGAGACCTGGCGGGTGGGCAGTTAAAATCTCCCTGGCTCTTACCTGTCTGAAAGCCGCCATGATCGCAACATCTGCAATTTTAACCTACTCTCCTGAGCAGGCAGCAAGGACACGCACTCAGAGTCAAGGGGGTCCTTCTTTACATGTGCATGTGGTGGCCCAATGACATCATTGAGACCCAACTGTAATTTTAACCCAGGCCTGAGCGGGGAATTCACCTGGAGTTAAAATCAGGGCCACTTGGCTCAGAGGTAGCATTCCCACCTCTGTCAGTGGGTCATGGGTTCAAGCCCCACATTTCCTGGCCATTATCACATTACAGTGAAGCTCCTGTTTTTGATAATAGCTTCCTGAGCCATTCATTGGTGAACTTCACAATGTGGGCGGACTTCCAGGATAACTGATCTCCACCTACTTTCCAGCTCTTTAATGCCTCATTACATTTATCGTGTAGGATAGAGTGTACCAGTAGGATTTAGTAAACATTGTTAAGATTCTATAACCATTTTTATATAACTATAATATGTGAAATTGTATGTTATAAACCTAAAAAGCCTGTATAAAATGGCGAATGGCTGAGACCAAAGCAGGATGGGAAAATTATGTCAACCTGACTAAAAACCTCTGTTATAAATTACTGAAGTAATGGAATGTTGTGTTAAGTAAACCCAGTGATAGTAGGAAACATAGAAACATAGAAGATAGGAGCAGGAGTAGGCCAATTTGGCCCCTCGAGCCTGCTCCGCCATTCAATGCGATCATGGCTGATCATCCAAATTCAGTACCCGATCCCTGCCTTCTCCCCATACCCCTTGATCCCTTTAGCCTTAAGAAATATATCCAACTCCTTCTTGAATATATTTAATGAATTGGCCTCTACTGCCTTCTGTGGTAGAGAATTCCACAGGTTCACCACTCTCTGGGTGAAGAAATTCCTCCTCATCTCTGTCCTAAATGGCTTACCCCTTATCCTTAGACTGTGACCCCTGGTTCTGGACTCCCCGACCATCGGGAACATCCTTCCTGCATCTAGTCTGTCCAGTCCTGTCAGAATTTTATACGTTTCAATGAGATCCCCTCTCATTCTTCTAAACTCCAGCGCGTATAAGCCCAATCGACCCACTCTCTCCTCATACGTAATTCCTGCCATCCCAGGTATCAGCCTGGTGAATCTTCGCTGCACTCCTTCCATGGCAAGAACATCCTTTTTCAGATAAGGCGACCAAAACTGCACACAATACTCAAGATGTGGTCTCACCAAGGCCCTGTACAACTGCAGCAAAACATCCTTGTTCCTGTACTCAAACCCTCTCGCTACGAAGGCCAACATACCATTTGCCTTCTTAACCGCCTGCTGCACCTGCATGCTTACCTTCAGCGACTGGTGCCCAAGGACACCCAGGTCTCGTTGCACTTCCCCTTCTCCCAATCTATTGCCAGGAGGCATGGAATTCAGTAATGTTTTGGGAAAGAGATAGAAGTTGGAGACAGCCTTCATTTAAGAAGCTGCAGAATAGACAAACTGCTTAGAAAACACCTCAAGAATGTTCTGTAAAGCTCACAGCAAAAAAGGGGAGGGAATGATAGACCGTACTTGTGAAGGTCAGAATGGTGAGATAGCCCAAACAGCTGCAAGTTGCTATTTATTTTGAAGGAAAAAAAGGTATAAAGGAACAGCTATTCAACACCGAAGGCAGTGCGAAACCAGAGGATGAGACGCTTCAGTCAACAGAACACAGCAAGAGAATAAAGAGACTGCGCCACAGTCACTCGGTTCGATTAACAGACTGTGACTATCTCCTTGTTAAGTATTACTTCTTTGTACCGGATGTTGAATGCTTAATAAACCTGTTTTACTGATACGCAATATACCTGGACCCAGAGTGGTTTGTGTAGTCACGGACTGTTTTACTGAAACACAATATACCTGGACCCAGAGTGGTTTGTGTAGTCACGGACTGTTTTACAGATACACAATATACCTGGACCCAGAGTGGTTTGTGTAGTCACGGACTGTTTTACTGATACACAATATACCTGGACCCAGAGTGGTTTGTGCAGTCACGGACTGTTTTACTAATACACAATATACCTGGACCCAGAGTGGTTTGTGTAGTCATGGACTGTTTTACTGATACACAATATACCTGGACCCAGAGTGGTTTGTGCAGTCACGGACTGTTTTACTGATACACAATATACCTGGACCCAGAGTGGTTTGTGTAGTCATGGACAAATTATTATAAAGAGCTTTTGAAAGCTACAAATTGCTGACAAATTGTGACTATTAACTGAAACCAGGTCCATTGTGCATACGGTAGGCGCTTGGGTTTTTGCTTGAATTTTCGTCTGATCAACGAAAGTCTTTGTGGAAAGTTAGGTTATCTAACAGATTGGGCTGGATTTTGATTCAGTTGCAGGCTGGGGTCGTGTAATCCGCATTTCGTGTTAGCCACCCGATTCTAAATCAATGTGGGAGAATGATGCGATTTTAACTTAATTGTCCAATTGAGTTCCAACGTGTGGGAACCCATGGCCAATGAGTTTTTCCAGTCTGAAAGTCGCCTCCGATGATGTCATCATTGCTGCTGCATTTAAGGTCTGCAACAAGCCTTGCTTCTTCTGCAGACTGCCAAGCTTTTGGCCTTTGCAGTGAGAGGGTCCTGGAGGAAGAATGGCCAGCCAGAGACCTAGGTCTGCTCCCAGGTTCGATGACGTTGCCCTGCAGGCTTCAGTAGAGGGAGCAAGAGCACATAAAGAGGTGCTCTTCCCTTCTTCAGGGAGGAAGAAGCCTCCCCAACAGACCAAGGCTGTGTGGATCCAGGTGGCAGAGGAGGGCAACTCTTTGTCGATAACCCGCAGAACCTGGCTTCAGTGCAGGAAGAGATTTCATGACCTTCTGCGCAATGGAAAAGTGAGTATGAATTTCCCATCACCCTCAATCTGATCCCCATTGCCTTTCCTCACCAGCACTCAGCTTTAGCAATCTCTTCCTTCACATCCCACCTGACACTGACATCCATGCTCCCTTACCCATTCCCTCTCTCTCTATGGTCACATTCACCTAACTATTCGACTATGCAGTCCTCACACTCCCTATCACTGTGATGCTATGAAAACAACTGACAACACACAGAGAGGGCCCTTGGTCTTGCCACCTCACTCCATTTTTGTCTCCTTCTAAGCATCTATGCTATGGATTCTCTACACTCACTCCTTCATTCTCACTCAACCTCCACTTGTCTCCCTCATTACAGGAAAAGAGAGCTCACAATAAGAGAGAAAGAGCGAGGACAGGAGGAGGGCCACCCTCAGTAGCCCACCTCACCCCCTGGGAGGATGCAGTCCTGGAGATCGTGGGAGTGGAGGACGATGCGTAAGTGGGGGACGGACAGATGGATGCATCACAGCAAGCTGGTGACAGAATAGTTTTCCATCTCTCTCAATGACATTGCATGAGTCACTGATAATGATTCTGAAGCTCTAACAGATGGACTTATGATCACCTGCAATATGCAATGTGCATGTAACCTTGGCATCACATCTCTGACTCTTTCCTTTACTCCCCCACAGGATCATCGCAAGCATCCGTCCCCACTAGCCAGGAGGAAGAGCCTGAGCATCCAGACTCCTCAGAGGAAGCTGCAACCTCTGAGGGCGCAGCGTCAGCAGAATTCAGCACACCCAGCACCAGTGCAGACACTCACACCTCGGTGGGACCATTGCGAGATAGAGTAGTGTTGTCACCTGGTGTATCACAGCGCACAAGTGAGCATCAGCAGATTGTGGAGACAGGGACAGCAGTGGAGAGTGCTAGTCGGAGGGCGCAGGACTCTGCCAGCTTGGCTCAGCTGCATGTCGACCCTCTGCCTCTGGGCCCATCCATAAGATCAGCGGTGCTGGAACTCCAGGAACAGATGCAGGAGTCTCTGGCAGGTTTTGTCTCCAGGGTCGCTGCGAGTGTGGAGCGAATGGAGGAGTCCATTGCGAACATGAGCAGAGCCTTTGTGGAGTCATTGGCGCACGAACGCATCACCATGGAAAGGATTGCAACCTCCATGGAGGTGATAAGTCGCCAGAGTGCAGAAAACATGGTGAGTGTTCTGAATAGAATGACATCTCTGGAGGAGCGATAGTCATCTATTGAACAGAGAAACCAGACCTTCATGGAAGTCCTTCTGAGTAGGACTGCCAGTGCAGATACGGGTCCCCATGGCCCCCCTGATATGCAGCAAGGTGCTCTCAAGCCACTTGCACGTGCTGAGGGGGACCTGACCCATGAGAGGGAAGTTGGTGGCAGACATCAAGGAAGTGGGGGCTCCTCTCCAAGCGCTCACACTTCCATGCTGTAAGGCTCGCAAAATTCTATAGATTCCCCCCAAACCAAGAAGAGAAGAGATTTTGGACTGTTTAAAACAATATCGGGCCAAAGGGGACTTAAAGTCAAAACCCCAGGAAGATTTGACTATTTTAAAAGGCATGTCCAGGCCTGTGGAAAGCTGCAACAAAGAAACTGGGTTGGGCACTGTGGGACAGACAGTTTGAGTATTGGAAAAGGCCAGATTGTCTGGGAATGTTCTGGACCGTCCCAGTCATTCTACATAAAGACAATGGGGGAGAAATTTGGTATCGCCCCATTTGGGGCACAATTATCGGCCAGGCGCAAAGATTAGCGCCCGACGCAAACTATCGCCGCCTACTGCTAAATTGGTCTGTTTCGCCCCTGGAGCTGATTGCAGCACTAAGGCGCTAAGCCGGAGGAGCGAGGCGCTAAGTCAGAGGGCGGGCGCAGCGCAGGTGCTGTCAGTTAGCGATTGCTCACAGACACGCTGGTGCCGGTTGTTGTGTATGTAACCTGTTCCACCTTAAGAGAGCTTAAGCCTGTTCCACCTTAAGAGATGTACTACTTTCTCAGGCTGCTGTAGACGTAATACCGGGGGTGAACACACCGGTATATAAGCACTGTGCAGTAATCTTGTATTCAGTATAGTCCCTACCTCCAACCAGTAAAGACCTGTTTGAGTTATACTTTTAAGTCTTTGTGTTAATTGTTCAATACAATACACATACTTAACACTGGCGACGAGTCAGGTTCTTACCCTGCGGCAGTTATTCCACGGCGGTTGAAGAGAGGTTTCAAACCTCACCACTCACCACCCCACTGGAAGCGACAGGCATTAGGACCCTGAAGCCTCCATCAGCTTGTGAACCGGAGTAGAAGACAGGACTGGGGAAGAGAGAGGTACAGGGCGATAGCGATCGGCAGATAAGGGCCGGGCCGCTTTGAAGTGAGGGGCGCAGCCGGGCCATCGATCACAAGCACTGATAAGGGCCGGGCCGCTTTCAAGTGCGAGGCGCAGCCGGGCCATCGATTGAAATCCCTGATAAGGGCCGCACTCGGGCTGAAAGGCGCAGCGTCGGCAGACACTGAAGGCGCGAGAGCCGCGGTGAAAAGCGCGGGCTATCGATCGCGGCGGAGATAAGGGCCGCACTCGGGGGCTGAAGGGAGACGGCGTCGGGGGGACGGGTGAAGACCGCCAAGCGCGGGAAAACCGCCATTTTGTGGGCGGAGGACGACGGCAAGAGCGGGAAGCCGCCATCTTGGATAGCAAAAAAAAAAAAATCTGAGAAATTGCAAATCTGATAAAGTACTACAATGCCTAAACACGGGAATATTAGCAACTTTGATAGTGACATCGAAGATTGGGCCATATATGTTGAACGAGTTAAAAATTATTGTAAGGCCAATAAAATTCGTGAGGCTGATAAAGCTCTAACATTATTAAATTTAATGGGTGCGAAGACATACGGGCAATTGAAACACCTGTTATCACCAGATGAACCGGCGGATAAGACGTTCGATGAGATTGTTACTGTCCTGAAAGATCATCTAAACCCCACGCCGCTGATGCTAGCGGAACGATTTAAATTTTACGACAGAAGGCAGCTACAGCATGAAAGCAATGCTGAATATTTGCTGGAATTGCGTAAATTAGCGAAATATTGCCAGTTTCGAACGGGACTGACAGATGCACTACGAGACAAATTTGTGTGTGGTTTATTTAAACAGGATACACAAAAGCGACTGCTCGAGGAGAATGAGCTGACGCTTGAGAAGGCGGTCACTATGGCAGCAGCACACGAAGCCGCAGCGAGAGGCACGGCTGTAATGCAGCTACGGTCACCGGAGCTCAGTGCACACAAATTGGGTGTGAGTTCTGTTAAATGTTATCGTTGTGGAAAGACAACGCATGATCAGAACCAGTGTTGGTTTAAAAACCAAGAATGTAGAACTTGTGGTAGGCTTGGACATATAGCTAGAGTATGCAGGTCAGGGAAGAAGACCAGCAACAAGAAGTCACCGCAAGGGAAATACGCAAAGGTACACAAGGTGGCCGAACAGGAGTCCGATTCAGACGCAAGCAGTATTGAACTGGCTAGCTTAAGGGTACTCAACGTTGGTAAGGGTGCAGACCTCCAGACAATTTGGGTTACTCTTCAGATAGAAGGAGTCCAAGTAAAAATGGAATTGGACACTGGATCGGCATTGTCGGTCATGAATAAGAAAGATTACAGAAGGTTATTCCAACATATTCCCCTGCAGGATACGGAGATTATATTGACAACCTACACGGGGCAGAGAGTGTACCCCATCGGGACAATAAAGGTTGCAGTGGCCAACAAGGGCGAAGGAAGTCAAATAATGGACTTATATGTGCTACCGGAGGGAGGTCCACCACTACTAGGCCGGGAGTGGTTTAGAAACATAAATATGGACTGGCATTCGCTAAAAGCCATAAAGAGTGAGAACTCGGTGCAGATAATCAGCCCAGACTCTAGAACTGATGATGGTAAGACCAACCCATGTGCAAAAGACAAAGTTTCAGCACAGAATTCCACTGAGCAACAACAACATAGTTTAACAGAGAATTCTGAGTCTGTCAAGTCTACTGATATGCACATTTTTGAGGGACACTGGGCTCGAACTCAACTCCATTTCAAACTACAACAGCAATTAGAACAAATGATTCGCCGTTTTGAGCAAGAGATGAATGAAATAAAAAAGTTCTTTGTTACAGAGTGGGAGAATCTGGAAAGGCAACAGAAGCAACTGATGGAGAAAATGGAGCAGGAGCACACCAACCATCTGCGCGAGGAGGCCGAACGAATCAAAGCTGATTCAGGTTCTGAAGGTGCGTGCCATAATCTGGTGTCAGAAGAGTTAACGGTCAGCCAACTCCTTCATATGCTGAGGGACAAGACTCTGAAATGGGAAAAACTTGAACACGAGCTGCGATCTTCAAAGGAAAAGGGTTCGGAGCTCTCAAAAGTAATTGAGATGGCTGATGTGACGACACAGACTGAAATGACTGCAACAGAGCAGCCATTGGATGCCAAAAGTACGCTGACTCACGTCAATGTAGAACAACAGACCGCTGAAACAGCTGCTCCGGTAGAGGGACTGCATAGTCCGAGCAATCAATCTCCAAAGGAAGTTGAAGTATTAAAATCACAAATGAGGTCACTAGTAAACGACTTGCTGAAAGCCCAGAAAAAGCTGGATGCAGAGGTACACATGAAGAAGTCTCTTCAGGAAAGATGTCTGGATTTGGAACAAGAGCTGGCTAACGTCCAGCTGGGTATGGAGGAAATAGACGACCCTCTCGCTGGCCTAGCTCAGGACGACACCGAATATTACCATGACCTGTCGGACGACTCCGAATATTACGATGTCCTGTCCTGCCCAGCTTGTAACTTCGACCCCCAAAGTGCAGAAATCATGGAGGAGCACCAAAAGTCTACGGAACATCGGAAGAAGGTGGCTCTACTACGGGAAGTAAGAGAGAAAAGAAAAAGAAGAGGCCGAAAATAATAATTGTTTAAAATATTGTTACTTCTACTACCTCCGGCCGAACACTACGAAAAGATGCTGTCTGGAACGAATTAAGATCAGAGACTGAATTTACGAACTGTTCCCACAGAGACTGAACCTGTAAACTGTTCCCACTAAGAGTATGTTGCAACTGTTCGTAGAGATTGAATCTGTGAACTGTTTTCCGCAGAGACTGAATCTGTGATATGTTACGTTAAACATGAAGTTATATATGTATATATGTTATTACGTTATGTTAAATGGGGGGGATGACTATAAAGCTAAGAAGGGAGGAGTGTTGTGTATGTAACCTGTTCCACCTTAAGAGAGCTTAAGCCTGTTCCACCTTAAGAGATGTACTACTTTCTCAGGCTGCTGTAGACGTAATACCGGGGGTGAACACACCGGTATATAAGCACTGTGCAGTAATCTTGTATTCAGTATAGTCCCTACCTCCAACCAGTAAAGACCTGTTTGAGTTATACGTTTAAGTCTTTGTGTTAATTGTTCAATACAATACACATACTTAACACCGGTCAGCTCTTAAAGGGGAGGGTCGATCTTGATTTGCAGCCGCACCCTGCGTATTGGAGCCCTGAATCTCAGCCTGGACAGACCTGTTGCCAAATCCTGCAGCTCAGGGCCATGGAGAGGGCCAGGGAGCGAGTGCAGTGTTTCAGCGAGGGGGCCTTGGAGGCTCTGGTTGGCGCGGTGGAGCACAGGCGATCTCTCCTGTACCCGGAGAGTGGCAGGAGGCCTCTGCCCAGCGAGTACCGAAAAGCTTGGAGGGAGATGGCTCACAGAGTGACCTCCAGCAGCATGGTGCATAGGATCCCTGTGCAATGCAGGAAGAAGTTCAACGATCTCACTCGGGTCGTCAGGGTGAGTGCCTTTTTCAGAAACCTCTTCATCCCTCCATCTCGACCTCGCTTTATGGCCAAAGGGTCTTGAAAGCCCCAATGCCCAGCACTCCTCCAACACCTATGGCCGTTGCAGAAAACTCACACGCACATTCAGCACTTTGCATACAGTAAGGGTTATTCGACCATGGGAGGCATTTCAGCCAAGATCATGGCTGCACAGAGTAAGGGCTATTCAACCATGGAAGGCATTTCAGCCAAGAGCATGGCTGCACACAGTAAGGGCTATTCGACCACAGGAGGCATTTCAGCCAAGAGCATGGCTGCACACAGTAAGGGCTATTCGACCATGGGAGGCATTTCAGCCAAAATCATGGCTGCATCTTTACTCAGACCCCGTCCTTTTTCTTGCAGGGCAAGCTGGCGCATAATAGGACACAGCAGCAATGGACCAGGGGAGGCTGGCCTCACCTTCAAGCCCTGACCGATCTGGAGCAGCGAGTCCACCGGATTGTGGCAAGCCGGATGCTTGGCCCTGTCGCCACTGGAGACGCTGACCCCATTCTGGCCAGCAATGGTAAGGTCATCACCTTTTTGACCTCTCTCCTTCCACTTGTTCCTCACAACAGCATCCTTTGACACTCTCGATCCAAATCAGTACATCGCTGCACTCATGCCTCCCTTGCTGCCACCCTGTCCTCACGCTAAAGCCACTCTTGTACCTCCCTGCTTTCAGATGCTGATTCACCAGGTGAGGAGGCGGGCCCTCAAGCTGCCACTGGGAGTGAATCTGAAGGCGAGGAGGAAGAGGAAGCCAGACCATCAGCACAACCCTCTGCCGAGGCAGCCCATGGCCATACTGGGGACACGCCTTCCCTGGAGGGGAGCAGGGGGGAATGGTCTGATGAGGGTGAAGTTCCACGATCCAGCGGGCTGCAGCAACGCGAGGGGGGTATGGAAGCTCTGGGGCCTTCTCCCCGGAGGGAGAGTATGGCCTCGAGTCCTGCTACAGTGAGCGCAGACGAGGTGCGGCTCCTCACTGAAATGAGCACCCAGGCGGAGCACAGGCACACTGAGCTCATGGCTGCAGTGGCAAGGATGCCCGAATCCATTGAGTCACTGGCAAGGAGTGTCCAGGACTTTGGTGCAGCACAGGCGTCTGCCACGCAAATGCTAAGTGCTGCAATGCAGTCAGTGGCTGGTCTCATGCAGATGCAGATTGAGGCCATGCGAGCACTAACTGATGTCACCCTCACTGGATCAGGCAGGTTTTCCCGGGGCCCTCCCCGCGCCGCAGCAGGCCAGCAATCTGTGCTCCCGCAGATTGCTCTGCATGCTGAAGTGCTGCCCCGTGGGAGTGCCAGCGTGTCGGTCGAGCGGGGAGTTGCTGTCCTCTCTCAGGATGACAGCATTCCTGCTGCCAGCACTGTCACTTCTCCACTGCAGTTGCCACCACCTGTAGGACAGACTGCTGCTACCCATGTAGAGTTGGAGCAGTCAGCAGCTGGGCCCTCCAGGCCCAGAGCTGGTCCAGGCCGTCCCTCAAGGGCATCTGCAGTCTCAGTTTCTGACACTCAGCAGCCTTCCCCCAGCCTTGCTGCAGCCACTGGGGTCCCAGTGCGGAGGAACTGCAGGGTGGGAAGGGGGCAATTTCGCAAGGGAAGCAGATCACCCTCGAAGGGCAAAAAGTAGAAGGTGTGGCAAAATGATGTTCATTGTTTTATTGAAGGCCGAGGATCGTGGTCATATTTTTGTTACTGTTTTGGACATTGTCTCCAGGTTGTGAGAGCCAATTATGTGATTGACTGTTTTTTTGTGTGTTTCTTTCTATTACTTTGTCATGCGGGAAGGATACACAGTTTGGTAAATAAAGAAGTGTCTTTATTCAAAATGTGTATGTTTGCTCTTTGTACTCATTGTTGCCTTGACCGGCTTAGGGGTTGCGGCATGGTTCCATTCAGGTTCTTTGAATGGCAGAAGCCATTCCCTCAGAGGGGGCCTAGAAGCGACTTGCTATAAGCCTTTGATGGATGGCCATTGCACTTTGTGCCTCCCTCCCGTCTTGGTGCTGCTGCTCCTCCTCCTCCTCCTCCTCCTCTGCTGGTGCTCCAAGGCCCGGTGGCATTGGCTGGGTCCTGAGGATTGCCAGGTTATGCAGCATGCAGCACACAACAACGAAGTGGGAGACTCGCTCAGGCGAGTACTGCAGGGCTCCTCCAGAGTGGTCGAGACAGCGTAACCGTTGCTTGAGCACGCCGATTGTGTGCTCAATGATTTTCCTGGTAGCTTGATGGCTCTCGTTGTATCGTTCTTCTGCAGGGGTACTGCGAATGGAGCGGGGTCATCAGCCAGGTGCACAGAGGATAGCCCTTGTCCCCGAGAAGCCAGCCTCCTGGGTAAAGCGGGGCCTCAAAAAGGTCTGCCACAGAAGTCTGGCGCAGGATGAAGGCATCGTGGCTGCTGCCTGGAAAGTGGGCATTGACAGCGAGTATCAGCTGTCTGTGGTCACAGACCAACTGGACATTCAAGGAATGGAAGCCCTTTCAGTTGCGGAAATCCTTGGCATTCTCTTGCGGCGCCCGCAAAGCCACATGGGTGCAGTCAATGGCGCTCTGCACCATGGGGAAGCCCGCTATTCTTGCAAAGCCCGCTGCGCGCTCTTGATGCTTGTCCGGGGTCATGGGGAAAGAGATGTACTCTCATCTCCTTTAAAGAGGGCATTTGTGACTTGACGGATGCAGCAATGCACCACGAACTGGGAGATATTGGCAATGTTGGTGGCGCTAGCAACTGAATTTCTCCCCCAATATGCCCACGGAAGGACAGTTCCTACCAAAAACCTACAGGGCCATCAAGAACATGAATAATACAATACATGCCACTAATCAACAAAAGAGACCCTGGCCCCAGCAGGAGAAGACAATCGAACAACAGTTTAAACCCACTCAGAGAGACATCCAATACCACTTCGCACACTTAAACTGATTTCGAAGCAATCCCGAAACTAGTTAAAAGTCAATTAAAAATAGATGGGACCAGCCCCGAAACTCGATAAGAATTTTAAAACTATTAAAATTAACGAGCCGGCCAAAATTAACAATGGGCCAAAGGAGATTTGGTGGTCAGATAAGCAAGGCCTCAAAGCAGTATAATTGAGGCTTGCTTTTACACAGAAATGAGTGCAGTTCACAGAGTTCAGTTGGAAACCAGTAGTTGAAAGGAGAGCAGTTCGAAAGTACGGTTCAGAAGGAGTACTACTCATCATCATCATCACCACACACAGTCGGAGAATCAGAGGCTTGAGAAAAGAAGAACGAAATGAAAGGAAAAGGGAATTGCAGCAACCAAAGGCCTCAAGAAACCAACAGCTAACAATATTACCACCAACTAGGTAATATTGGGCCACCGCGACCAACAAGAAACCAACCTGAAAGAAATCGAAGATTCGCAATTTGTTTCCACTCTACAAGCTAGCCTGACTTACCCCTGGGTAAGATTTAATGCAAAAGACTCTAAAAACTATACCTAACCAAAGGAAATTGGGTACTTACCCGATAAATCCAAATACACACCCGACCGCATCAGCGGACTCGCAAAGACTGAAAACCCAACGCAGGTGAAGTCTTCCACCACGTCCGGGGTATGGCAGGCCCCAACCGCCACAACTAAAGAGAACCCTGAAATCGCGAACCTCAACAACTGCCAAGAAAGTCGTTTGGTGAGCATTTCCTGGCCCTCTGGAATCCAACCTAGTTAGTGTAGTGGGATTGGGAGGGGTAAGGTATTTTGTCTATTGTCATTCTCCCTCGCAAATTCTGAAGTGTTCCCCCCTTTTAGAGTAATAAGATTATTGTATTGTATATTTTCCTGTCTCAAAATAAAATCTAAATTCTTTTCACCAACTCAGTTGTCTGTTGCAATTTCATTACAACCCCCAAATAAGTCCAAAGTCTAGAACCAAGGGAGTGGGAGCAATTCGAACCGCTCAGGGAGTCAGAGGTGAAGCTGACCACACACACCACCCCTTACAATGCCACTGCAGAGCCCTCGGTCAGAGCCCCACCAGAGTCCACACCCATCTGAGATTGGCGTCTCAACCCCTGCACAGCCGCAGGAGCAGCAGACTGTTGATGAGCCCTCACAGATTCGCAATCCCAGAGGACGCCCGCCAAAGGTGTCGAGACAGGAGCAGCAAGAAAGTGAGCAAGGGGCCTCCACATCTGCTGAAGCCACAGGGGAAGCACTATGTAGGAGCACGCGTAAGAGAAAGATACTGCACAAATAGTCACAAGGGTAGTCACTTAGGTGAAGTTTGATATTTTATGTTAAAAAGCCATCAGATGATTACTGTAAATAAAAAATCTGATGGCTACTGCAAAGGTGTGGCGTGTGTCATTTCACTAATGGGACTTCCACATTGAGGGCTTAAGATTACTTGGTATATGCCTCAGTTGAGGGAGCGCTCAGTGAAGGTGGCGAGAGGGGTTTCCCAGGAGGTCACACTGGAGATGGGTGTCAGGCTCCAAACTTCCACAGCTGTGGTTATGCCTTCTAAAAGTTCCCCCAGACTTGAGACAACAAAGTCCTACCACCTGCAAATGATGGCTGATCAAATATCCTATTTAATGTTGGAGCTGCAGCTAATAGTCAGCAGTCCAATTGTGCTCCCGCCAGGTTTCACCGTCGTGTTTCAGAACAGGCGTGCTTCACGTCGGAAAAGGGTTAAAATCACCAAGGCCTATCAAAATGGCATTATAGAGGCAATTTAGTGCTTGTTAAGGGCCTTAACGGCTTATCCCACCTCTTGGAGGCAGGATGGAGACGGAACCAGTAGACAAGATTTAATTAAAATTGCTTGGAGGCGGGGTTGGGTTCGCCCGCCAGTTTTTGCAATTTTAACCCCCCACACACCTCCAATCCCGCCTCAACGGCCCGATGAAAATTGGGCCCATAGTGTCTCTTTAACGTACAGCAAGATGTCGAGTGAGAAATTTTTTGTAGACTTTAAAACAAAGTTAATGAAGAAGTGCGAGGATGCACAGTTACAGACGTTAGTAATAGAATGTCTAATAAAGGATAAGAGAGGATCCTTTGAGGATGTTGTTGCGTTCATTGAGAAACAAGTTAAGGAGAAGAAATGGAAGCCAGATAGGGCAGTGCAGCTAATGGCCTATGCGGCAGTATATTGTGCAGAGCAAGTTAAAGAGACCCTCCTAGAGATGGAAAATAATAAAACGAGGTTGGAGGACAATCAGGATAAATTAGAAAAAGACAAGCTACGGCTGATAAAAGAGAATCTAACGTTAACGGGCGAGAAGTCAAACTTGGAAAAAGAGGCTGTAGAGTTAAAAAGTAAGAATGAAGCTCTTCAGAAACAAAATGAAGTTCTTCAGTGCCTGGTCGGTGCTTCAACAGCAATAATACAGCAACAGAGTATTAATGCAGTTCACGCCAGCGCTGCAATGCAGAACCTTGAGGAGCCTAGGTGTCAGGTAGCCTCCTTAACAAAAGATAATGACCGTCTTACCAGACAATTAAATGATTCACGAGGAGCCCTAAGAGAGGCTCTTCAGCAGCCCCAAAGGGAGTTGGATCACAGGCAGTCTCATTTTACTATACAACTGTTGGAAAACCAGCTGGGTAAACAACAGGCTGTAATAGCAGCAGTCACGGGAGTAGACCCCCCCCCCCCCGCGAGTTATGATAAACAATGCGAGGAGATCAGCGAAGAACTATATCCTCCCTTACTATACACTTCCCCAAAAGCCCCCATTTCATATGCCACGATGGACCTGGCTGAGAGGCCCCCAGCATATGCTGATATCATAAAAACTTCAGTGGACGAGCCTGCACCTGTTAAAGCCCCAGTTAATGTTCTGACTTGCACCCAGGTGATTCCTAATGCGCCACCAGCTGCTGACGGTGACCAGGCAAAAGCAGGAGCACAACCAGCGGCAGCCCCATAGCCTATGTCAGCAGTGACATGGAAAAAATCCCGCTGGATGGTTCCGCATATATTGCGAAACCAGTTAGTGTCCTAACTATAACTCAAGTAACCCCTAAGCTGCTGAGACGCCGATTTAAAAAAAGAAAAAAAAAGAGAGAAACTTAGGCCTAGAAATTCAGTATAGCCACGTTTGGGGCGCTACAGCCGGGCGGCCGCTAAAGTTTGCGCCCGGCGCAACTTCGCGCCACCTTCGCCGATATTCAGTTGCATCGCCCCAAGAGGTTGCTGCTGCACTAAAGCAGGCGATGCACGACTATCATTAGGCGCTAAGCCGGCGATCCGGGGCGCTAACACCGAGGACGGGCGCAGCGCAGGAGCGGCGAGTTGCTCAATGAAGGCAGACACGCTGACGCTGGTCAGCTCTTAAAGGGGAAGGGTCGACTTGTTTGGCTGCCATGCCCTGCACACTGCAGCCCTGAAGCAAGGCCTGACCATTGCTGGTTCATCAGTTCTACGCCCTCAACCATGGGGAAGCCCGCTATTCTTCCAAAGCCGATTGCACACTCTTGCTGCTTGTCCAGGGTCATGGGGAAGGAGATGTACTGATGTCTCCTTCTGAAAAGGGCATTGTTCACCTGGCGGATGCAGCAATGTACCGTGAACTGGGAGATGTTGGCAATGTCCCCAGTAGCGGATTGGAAGGAGCCAGTGGCATCGAAGTTGAGAGCCACCGTCACCTTCACTGCCACTGACAGAGACGTCCTGCTCCTCAGCTGTGGCTGCAGATCTCTGTGAAGCAGGTGGCAGATCTCAGTGACCACCTCCCTTCTGAATCGCATCCTCCGAACACACTGCTCCTCAGACATGCTCAGATATGATAACTGCTGGCGGTATACCCTGGGTGGGTAAGGCCTCCTGTGCCGACGCCTGTTGGCCAATCTCCGTCTGGCCATGACTGGCACTCTCTCATGGCATCTCTGATCCCTTTGAATGCAATGCAGAAAGCCAACGTTTCCACCCATTGCAGCCCCCATTATATGTGGCGACTCAAGGCTATGGCACTGAAAGTGAAATCCAAGTGCAAAGCTCTGGCCTGAAGCCACAAGTACCTGTGCAAGTGCTGAGTCGAAGCAGAAAGCTCTCTGCCTTTGTCTCTCTCCAAATATCCGTCTCTCACACAGAGGGATTGGCACAAAATGGCTGCCACTTATACTGCAGGAGGAGTCCCCTTTAAATAGCGCCCCCCGCGCCCCGCAGCGACTGGGAACCGTTCCCCTCTACCAGTCGCTGGGGGCGCCAGGCGCAAAGAAGGGCGGCGCCAATGAATTTCCTGTTCGGGGCGCACAAAGGGCGTTGCACGATGAAATGACGTCAGGATCTGCGCGCGCAGCTGAGCGCGCGTAAAGGCTTTGCGCCGCCGCTAAATCTTTACTGAAGTTGGGGAGAGGCACAGATCGCGCTGCGCCCGGCCGCTAGCCGCCTAGCGCCCCACATCTCCTCCTCCTAAAGCGCTAGCGGCTGGCGCAAACAACTGAATTTCTAGGCCTTAAAGTTTTACCGACATGGAAGTTATTAACATCTGTGCCAAGACAAATAAAATGTAAGAAGTCACACAACACCAGGTTATAGTCCAACAGCTTTATTTGAAATCACAAGCTTTCGGAGCGCTGCGCTCCGAAAGCTTGTGATTTCAAATAAAGCTGTTGGACTATAACCTGGTGTTGTGTGACTTCTTACATTTGTCCACCCCAGTCCAACTCCGGCATCTCCACACCAAGACAAATAAAACACAAGGGGGGAGAAATTCAGTATCGCCCATTTGGAGGCGCGATTATCGGCTGGGCGCAAAGTTTAGCGCCCAGTGCAAATTATCGCCGCCTACTGCAAAATTCGTCTCTATCGCCCCTGGAGGTGATTGGAGCGCTAAATCAGGCGCTACACACCTCTCTTAAGGCTCTAAGCCAGAGGAGTGGGGCGCTACCTCACAGCGCTGGCGAAGCTCATGTGATGTCAGTCAGCAATGGAACACAGACACACTGCCACCGTCCAATTCTTAAAGGGAAGTTCTGACGAATGGTTATCGACCTGAAACATTAACTCTGTTTCTCTCTTCACGGATGCTGCTTGACCTGCTGAGTTTCTCCTGCATTTTCTGTTTTTATCTTAAAGGGGAGGGTTGATCTTTCCTTGCTCTCCATCCACATGCTGCTCATTGCAGCCTTGAATCTCGGCCTGAATCTCAGCCTGGAGAGACCTGTACATCAAATCTGCTGGAACGAACAATGGAGAGAACCAGGGAAAGAGCTCAGAGTGCAGACCCCATAGTCTCTTCTAAATCGATACAAGGAAGGGCAAATCAAAACCAACCTGCAAAACTCCTTCACACAGCGTTGAATCTCTCCAGAAGTCTCTCTCTCTCTCTCAGAATGTGTGGTGCAAAAATGTCACTGACAAAAAAAGGCAGGAAGCGGTCGCCTTTAAATAGCGCTCCCCTAGTCCCTTTCTGACAGCATAACGCTCCCCTCAACCTGTCGTTGCTAGCGGCAGGCGGTAAGGCAGGGGGCGCCACTCAATTTCCGGTCTGGGGCGCTAACGGGGCTTTGCGCACTCGACTGACGTCACGATCTGCCGGCGCAGGAGATCATGGCGGTATTGTTTAGCGCCGCCGCAAAATGTCCGCTCAATTTTGCGAAAGGCGCAGGTCTCGCCGCGCCCGGGTGCTAGTTGGTTAGCGCCCCACTTATCGCCCTCTTAAGGTGCTAACAGGTGGCGCTAACAACTGAATTTCTCCCCCAAGATTTCTGAGTTAAGGAAGTTAAAAAAAATAATTCTGGAATTTCAGTTAGTGTGAAAGTGATTGTTAAAGTGTGACTTCCTGGCTATAAATGTTTAAGAAGTTACAGTATTCCTTTTGTCTGAAGGTCTGTCTTAAAATAAAGAAAATGTCTGTTATGTGTGTTCTCTGTGTAAAAAAAAGCGTTTAAAACTTTTGTCTTGTCTTGGATTTTGGAAGTTTTAAGAATGTGTGAATAAGATTGTGCACCAAGAATTGAAAAAAAAACTTTGAACTACAATTTAAGTTAAGCTGGTGTGTCAAAACTGAGGAGAACAAAAAGTTTGTTTCACAAAAGATTAAGGCCTAGAAATTCAGTGGCCTGCGCCACCCGTTAGCGCCCTAAGAGGGCACTTAGTGGGTTTTGCGCCACTGGCCACGCCTCCCGCTAAATTTAGCGGGACGCTAATGGCGGCGCTAGCCATGAGCACTGCGCCGCTACCAATGACGTCATCGGTGTGCGCAGCACCCCGCTACCGCCCCGATCGTGAAATTTAGTAGCGCCCCCTGCTTTAATGCCGGTCGCAATTTGCGACCGGTTCAGGGGGGCCTACCTGCAGCGGTAGAGGCGCTGAGGTGCGGGGCGGCCATTTTTTTTGCTGGCCGCCTGCCAGCACCTCTCCGCGCCGCCGTCCCCGGCCTCCTGAGACCCCCCCCCCCCCCCGCGGAGTGCCGGCTGTGTCCTAAGAGCCCAGCACTTCTCCTCGGTGCCGGGCTCTTTTGCCGGCACCGAGTGACACAATTGGGTGCGCCTGACAATGTTTCGCTCCGCCTCCTTAAAACCTGCAAAGGAGTTAACCCTTTCCACTGACAGCTGTTTAACTTCACCAAGCAACAACTTTAGTATTGCTGAATGAAATTTAAAGATATTGGACATTATTCAATTTAAGTTAATTTTAAGTTAATATTTCCCCACACTGACAGAAGGAAAATTATGATTTGATAAATTAACCCCTTGGGCTCTTAAGCAGAGCCACAATGGATTCTCTTCTTTCTTTTGTTATATGGAAGTTACCTTGTAAACTAATTGCAGCACTTCTGTCTCTAATGTTAAAATACTGTGTAAACTATCTAGCCTGGGAGTCACTTGTTTCTGAAATTGGAAATGGAAGATAAATTGATATAAATGAAATTGAACATTGACAAAACCTGTCAGTTCAACAATACTGCTGTTTGGATTTTGGGATAATTTTGAAATAACAAAATGGACTCAGGCACTATATATTGGGTTACTTTTTGGAAAATAAAAGATCCTCTAAAATAATGATAAATAAAAAGTTGTGGCGGTCCTACTGGTTGTCCTTTACATTGAGATATATACATAATTCCCTTTAACTTAACTTACTTATGTATGTATAACTTACCTAACTGTATGTATTTAATTTACTTATTTGTATAACTTACCAGTTAGGGCTGTTGCCCCTTTAACTTACCTGTTGGGCCGTTGCCCCTTTAAGAGGCGACCTAACGCGCTGACGTCACGCATCACGTGACGCATGCGCACTGGCCGCCGGCCCGATTCGGGTTTCCAAGACGGCCGCCGGCATAGCCCGGCCTATCGCGACTTCGGCCGCATCGGCCAGCAGGCGGGAGCGAAGTGATTCTCCGCTCCCGCGGCAAGTACTGGCACAGCCCGGCCTAGTAACCTCGGCCTCAAAGGCCAGCCTCCGTAACGGGGAGATGCACCAATAGTAACGGCGCAGGTCACGTGACCGCCTAAGCGCACGCGAACGTGCTGACGTCATGACGCGGTCATGTGACGCCCAAAGTGCGGGAATATAGAGCGGAGCGTGATGAGGTCATCATCGCTCCCCATGGGACTGGGAACTCAGTCCTTGTGGAGTCCCCGCTGGGACAAGACCTACAACATGGTGCTCCTGCAGTCAGCCATCTTACTTGCTATCTTACCTGCCGTAAGACCTACAACATGGTGCTTCTGCAGTCAGCTATCTTACCTGCTACCTTACCTGCTGTAGGACCTACAACATGGTGCTCCTGCAGTCAGCCATCTTACCTGCTACCATACCTGCTGTAATTATCCTGTTCTGGTAAATAAACCACTTATTTATAGTTCGTCGAAGTTGAACTCTTTCATTTAGTGGCGATTTACACGAACCGCTACAAAGTGTTAATAACTTGGACCAAGTGAGAATGTTTGATCTATGTTTTCTATCTTTAATATTGTACTGGACAGTAAAGTTCCTCCAGGGCTCATGAATGAGATGTGAATGGTAATTAAAGGGAAGTGATTGCGGGTGTAAGATTGAAACAGGAGAATTACACTACCAATTGGGAATTTTCCAAACTTTCTAGTGAAAGTCAGGAAAGTGTAGTTAAGAATAGTAAATTGATAGCTTTCTCTTGGAGACATTTGTGTCCCTGCCTATAATGAACCTTTTAAAAAAACTGAATTTGATAGTCCGGCCACTACCCAAGACATCAGGACCATGCAGGGGAAGATGAGCAAAGATTTCCAGACGACTACAATCTTTTGATAATACCCGAAAGCCCAAGAATGGCTTGTATTGGTGGACACGTGTGGCACGATATTGAGATACCGACCGGTATGAGTGTGCAAATGTGATTTGTTACGTATGACCCAATTATCATCCAGGAATGTATGGTGAATTTGCACTAAAGAACGGGTCTCAGACATGCTCAGTTACTTGACAACAGCAAGACATGCAATGGTTAATGTGGCTCAGGAGGGCGAGACAAATTTTAAAGCATTAACACATATTCCATTGAGAAACTATCTAATTCATGAAACAATCAGAATAGAGTTAAACACACTGGTGCCTGTTAGAGGGATTGAAATTGAAGTTGAAGTGGAGAGTTACATGGAATCTGGATTGGGACAACTGAGGCTAGGGAGAAACCATATTAGCAATAATTATCCACAAGATGGATACAAGTAAGAGAGATCTGGAGAATCTTTTAAGTCCATGATTTGTTGATTAGATGTTAAACTGTATTGTCACTTGAAATGATTGTAAGAACTGAATTTAACTTGTAACTGTAATAATTGTGTTTTGTAGATAACAGTGCGTGGGAAAAACTAGTACGAATCCAGTAGGAGGTGATTTTGCTGGTGCCTCCTGTATCACTACTACTGCAACTACCATGCTTTACGGGTCTAACAGGACCTGTCCCATCAACCAACACGTTTTCAATTATGTGGCACAATTCAGATACGACATTCCCCTTTTGTTTCAGGGTTTCAGTGAGCTCGTGATGTGACTTAACTCCTCCCTAAAGCATTTTTATGTTTTGGAGCAAGACAACTCGAGAATAGATATTGAAATTGATAGCATAAGGGACAGCTCACACTGGTGGGATATTGGGCTTAATACATCAGCACGCCCTTAGGTTCTTATTATTTCACACGCTCTGGTAGTTCTCCAACTTGTAATGATAGTGTATTTGATATATGTAACCCATGTAGTAAGACTTTGAATTATGTAAGATCAGAAGTTTGATATTTGGACTGGTGTAGTTTTGTCTGTGTGTTTGCATTTCTCTTCATTAGATTCCTAGACACTGTTACTAGGCGCCTCAGTGCATCAGTCACCGCCGTTTCCTTAATAAACACGATGAGGATAAATCATCTGAAACTGGTTTTAAATATGGATCCCTGATGTAACGTACATGGATTCAAAGACACTTCACACTTTACAGATGTTCAAGAGACAGAAACAACAATACAGCATTTAGATTGTATCCAAAGTAACAGCTTTATTTTCAGGTGACATTGGATATTTTGACACATATATTGACACATATACAGTCCAGGCTTGATAAAACACTGTTGTTGTAAAACACTAAGTATTGGGACTAAAACATTCCATACTGAATACATACACATCTCCTGTCACGATGTAAGGTTAAAGAAATCACTTGCAGAATATCTAACATCACTGTTAACTGAAGAAGGAAGACAATCTTAGTTAAGCATTTTTGCCATTCATTTTTTTAGTTATTTGGGATAAATTTGTGCTCAACAAGGTGAAGTGTCCCCTGCAGCACCAATGTGACATTTCCCCATTTCTCACAACAACCATCTTGTTGCATCCCTCAGCGGCATTGCCAATTAGTACTGAATTAAGGGTCACTTTCGTGCTGTGCGCCCATGCCCAGCAGTTCAATACAGAGACTCACCCAACCTATTTCATATAGGATCCTTACAGCCAGCAGGCTGAGGGACTTTTATTCCATCAAGTTGGGCCTAATTTGAATTCAGGTCCCAAAGAGTCTAATATTTGGCTCCCTCATTAGAAAAAAAAACTTTTCTGTTCCTTTTTGAAGTTCCCTTGCCCTGCCTTGTACGGCACATCTTTCACTAGCTATGAGTGGAGGCAGTAGCCTGCTCGGTAGCCAGACACTAAGATGTCCATGAATCTTCTACCATTATAAAATAGACAAGACGAGAGTGACATCCAAAGTATCATTGGCAGATTACTGACCGTGCGATCAAAAATTGCAGCATTAGAAAAAAAAAACAATGGATTTTTATAATAGTTATTTCTGTAACAGTTAACATTCATTCCATATCCGTACTTTCAGAGTTAACCACCCCGTAGACGGAGCAGGAGAAAGATGGTGCCCTGAGCCTTAATGTTGTAGTCAGAGAGCAACCGGCCATCTTCCAGCTGTTTCCCCTCATACATCAGGCGCTGCTGCTCGGGTGGGACATGCTCCTGCCGTTGTACTTGTGCTCTAAAATTCTGAACAGACTCAGAGGGCAGAACGTCGTATGTAGATAGTTTCCCTTTGTCGTTCTTCAGGAATATCTGCATGCGCTCCTCGTTCTTGACGATCAGCATGATAGCGTCGCTGGGAGAGACACTGTAATTGGACAGCCTCCTGTCGTCCCTCAGCTCCACGCTGCTCCCGTTTTGCACCACCAGACGCTGCTGGTAAGTGGGCACCCCGGTCTTTTCATATATTTTCATCTTGAGAGTTGACACTTGGATGGAAGGATCGATCTCAAGTTCGATCACCTCACCGGTCATAAACTTCACCTGGAGTCTCATCTCGTCAAATTGCTGTTGAGAAATAAACAGGACGTCAGTGACTGGGACGCTGTGTTTTATGCATCAGTCAGAGAATACAATTTAAATGTGCAACACATTGTACCAGACCTACTCTATTGTGCACTCTGAACCTACGGTGCTCCCAAGCCCCAACCCAATCAAACGCCCTATCAATGTTTTATTCCCAATTGGAGCAATACTCCTGAGAAAGCCACAGATTGCTGAAATCATTCAGTGGGTCAGTCAGCATCTGTGGAGAGGCCAGATGAGTTAATGTTTCAGGTGTGTCAGAACTGGAAGCAGCCTCAGTCATCCCACTCCTCACATAGCCATCCTTCCCAACCTTCCCACATTCCCAAATCTGCACCATTTAGATAGATCTCTATTTAGCTGTTTGAATGAGGCAGAGTCTGAGGTTGGAAACATTTGTGGAACTGCTGCTCTGACCTGATGTTAAAATATTGAGGTCGTCAGGGATCTGCTGGGTCCTGAGCTGCAATACTGGGCTTACGCCACAAGAGTGACTCAAGTGAGCTGTGCAACATTAGAAAATGTGAATGACGGGTTAATAGGGAGGTGGAGACAGAGATGCACTTCCTCACAGCTTGTAGAAAATATCAGGGCATAAGGGAGAATTTCTACCCAAAATTTACAAAAATATGCCCGGAATTCAGAAAATTGAATGACGACCAAAAACTCCCATACCTACTAGGGGAAGAGAGAAGTTGCATAACACTGGCGGCACACTATGTTACAGCTTGCCATAAACAGAGGGACAACCACTAAAGATAAGAGTATATATATAAATTATATGAAAGTATATTTATACACTCAGGGATATATCTGTTTATACACTGTATGGATAGATCTGTATTTTTGTGAACAAACATGAATGTTTCCCAATGCTTTGGCAACATAAGATGTAACTTGTCATGCCAATAAAGCGATTTGAATTGAATTGAATTGAGTGCAGAACATATTAAATAAACCAACAGCAGTGCTCTGTAAACCAGGAAAAATAAGCAGTGCTTTTCACTGTGTGGAATTCCTTCAAAAACTCCGGTTGCTTCAGACACTGTTCTGTGAATGAAATTAGATTTGTCAGACTGCCCAAAGCCAAGATCTGCCCTGTACAGAGATAATTCATCTCAGACTCACATCTCTCGTACAACATGTGCACTATTTAAATTTGCAGTTATATTTTTCTTGTATTCTCATCACATTGAAAGGATATTAATTTATCTTAAATTGGCAGTCTCACTGAGATGGAGAACAACCCATTCAGAACTCCCCACGTAAATTCACCCTCAGACTCCTCTTACAAAAGCCATTCTGTTTAAGAACAACAAATTACCTCGGAAATATTAGTTTATGAACGCTTGAGGCATTATTTTAAACAGCTGATTGCCTCCGTTAAAATAGCAGATACACGGATGTCACATAAACGTCAGATCTTGGTCTTCCAACAGCAACTAATAGCCTTCAGTTTTTAAATTATAATTATTATTTTTATATATTCTCTCACCCGGTTCAAAGAATATCAATAATTCCTCTTAAATTGAGACTCAGATTCAAAACAGCACATTTTAAAGTCTGGAATTAGAATATTGAGATTTCTAAATAATAAAAGATAGAATAAACTCACAATCCTTGCTGCAAACACACGTCCAGGCGAATCTGAAGGAAAGTTGATCTGCAGAATCTTTCCTGATTCACTTTTCTGAGCAGTTTGTCTTCTCTGTTTTTCTCCACAGAGAATCTCTCAGATCTGGATGGAATAAGTGAATAAAACTCTCTCTGCTTCAACTCCCCGGTGTCTTGCTCCGCCTCTTCTGTGTTTCTCTCTGTTAAACAATCCTCTCTCTGTGTCTCTGGCTCCCTCCTCCTTTTATTCTCAAACCCACTTTCAGAACGTCACAGCCCTGCTGCCCTCTGATTGCCCAACTCCCTGCTGCTCCGTTATCACAGACCAGTGAGATCTGAGCTGAAGTTTCATTTCCCCAAAAATCCCCTCAGTGTCGGAGAAATGATCTCACACTCAGGTGCACTGACAGAATCTGGGCTCTGGTCGGTTCACTTTCGATTTCCTTTCCGATGCCACATTCTAAAACAGCAACAGAGCAACAGGCAGCTGATCAGTGCTGGGGGAGGAGCAGCTGCCTGTTTGAAGCTGTATTCCCGCAGTCAGTTTGAACAGTTATTACTCATATAAATTTCATTTCGACCCAATATTTTCTTTTTTAAAACCCTCGTTTTTTTAAAGCAACAGAACTAGACACAGTGCATTCCATTAATTAACCCCCCCCCCCGATTGAATTGCAATCATTTAACCATGGCACCACTCACCTTGCAAACGTTAAACTTTTCTTAGGCAGTCCCTCGGAACCGAGGATGACTTGCTTCTGCATTAAAAATGAGTTCTCAGGTGACTGATGAGTCCAATGTAGGGCCTACAGTCTCTGTCACAGGTGGGGCAGACGGTGGTTGAAGGGGCGGGTGGGTGGGGTACTTGGGTTGACATGTGCACCTTGCGCTGCCTGCGCTTGGCTTCCGCTTGCTCCCGGCAAAGAGACTTGAGGTGTTCGGCGCCTTCCCGGATGCTTCTCCTCCACTTTGTGCGGTCTTAGGCCAGGGATTCCCAGGTGTCGGTGGGGATGTTGCACTTTTTCAAGGAGGCTTTGAGGGTGTCCCCGTTAAACTTACTGGGATGAAAGTCAGCTAACATTTATCATGATGCGATAGGAAAAGAAGGGTTCGACCCGAAACCTGAACTCAAATTTCTGTCCATGGATGTTGCCTGACCTGCTGAGTTTTCCCAGCATTTTCTGTTGTTATTTAACATTTATCATGAAATGGCTCAGAGTCACCCAGTCATCCTGACTCAGACCCTATGTTGCAAGGCACTGTCCGTATTTTATACTTTCTGTGGCAACCTGACTATATGTAGACGGGAAAGAAAAATACTTGCATTTCTACAACACCTTTCACGACCACTGGACAGCCAATGAAGTTCTTTTGAAGTGAGGTCACTGTTGTAATGTAGACATGGAAGGGGTTACAGTGACATGGCTGGTGACAAAATGACATCTCCACATTGCCAACAGTGATGTCAATTATTTAATCTTATTTTAGTGTTTGTACAAATCCACAAGAGGGTATGAAAACTGGATTTGGCCACACAATGTACTGTGTCCTGAGCAATGCAAAGTTTCCTAGGTGGCCAAGGTTCAGGCACCTAAGTTGAATGTTTGGAGTTTGCTTATATTAATTGTAGTTTCACCAATATTCTAAAAACCTCACCAAATGAAAGACTGCTCCAATGCTGAATTGTTTGTGGACGCGACTGTAGAGCTCAATAGCAAGTCCAGACTTAACCCAAACAGGCAGTAAAATCAGGCTCTGCTCTTAAAAATTATAATAGACATTTTGGCCTAAATATTCATCTTTGAATTTAGAAAATTATAAAAACATATATTACATAATTATGATTAATTTAATCTGTGGAATTATCTTTTGTAGCTTTTCATGCCTTCGTTAATGTTTTTACTTGATAGTTCAGCAAAGAGTCGCTGCAGACACGATAGGTCAATAGCTCTGTGTCGTAAATGTCTATGGTTTTCCCTGAAGCCTGGGCTTGGATTTGATTTTTTTGCGCAAAGCCGTGGTGCTGTGAGATGAATTTTGATTGTGCAGTCTGAGCATGTGTAGCGTGCATTGGTACTCTTCAATTCTTGATGGAAGCGCTTTCTTTAGTATCTAGCAATTTCTGTTTAGGTGTTTTTCAAATTATTTGAAGAAAAACTAGAGGACAGATTTCAAAACCTTCGTTGAGGTAAAATTATTTCATTTTTCAAAATAAAAATGAAAAGTAAACTGTGGGGGGAATTTTAACCCCCCAGGACAGGCAGGAGAGGGACCAGGGGGGTTAAAATTCTTAAAAGTGAGAAAACCGACCTCAACCCGCCGTGAACGTGCCTACTTCCAGTTTAACCAGGGCAGGTTGGGAGGTGCGGGCTGGTTTTGGAAGGTGAATGGATAGTAAACATGGGAGTGAGGGTGTGAGGGGAAGCGCACGTGTGTTTGGAAGAGGGAATTGGGAAGGGAGCCATTGAGAGCCACATTTTCACCATAAACTCATGTCTAATGCACAGAGACAGAAAAAGAAGACAGAGCGAAAACAACAACAGGAAGAGAGCAATGACAGGTAACAGAGACCATGATCTAGAAATTGGATATTGACAGAAACCTGCCGATGTCACCGCGGCCTCGGATTTACGGCCACTGAAAAATGGCTGCAGCGCTACCGGGCAAAATTCCACTAGGGAAGTTTGTAGCACAGCACAAATTTACCATGTAACGCCCTCTTGGTGGTGTTAGTGGAGGCATCCAACTCAAAGTTCCTGACCTGAAGTTGCATTGCAGCTTCTTAGAGCGTCTGGGAGCAAGGCTGCGGAATTCGCAATGAATTTTGGGCAATTAAAGCACACAGGTTATCAAATCAAATCAAATCAAATCAATCAAATCAAATCAAATCAACTTTTATTGTCATTGTTAGTGCACAAGTGCAGTACAACGAAATGTAGGCTTGCGGCTCCCGAGAGTGTACATTTGGATTAAGACATTTAAACATTCAACATACATTTGGCTTGTAGTATATTAACATAAATATAACCATAATAAAGTGCATTGGCAGATGTGCAGGCTTTAGAGTTTATTTGTGGAGTTCAGTAGGATGACAGCCCTGGGAAAGAAGCTGTTCCTAAATCTGGTCGTACGGGTGCGAATGCATCTGTAGCGTCTCCCAGATGGCAGGAGGGCGAACAGACTGTGGCTGGGGTGGGTAGGGTCTTTGATGATGGACCGTGACCTCCGTAGACAGCGTTTCTGGTATATGTGCTCTATGGTCGGTAGCCGGGTGCCGGTAATGCGTTGGGCAGTTTTGACTACCCGCTGCAGGGCTTTCCGGTCATAGTAGCTACAGCTGCCATACCATACTGTGATACAGTTTGTCAGGATGCTCTCTATAGTGCAGCGGTAAAAGTTAGAGAGGATCAGGGGTGACAGATTACATCCCTTCAGCCTCCTTAGGAAATATAGGCGCTGCTGGGCCTTCTTCACCAGAGAGGAGGTGTTGAGGGACCAGGAGAGGTCTTCCGTGATGTGGACTCCGAGGAACTTAAAGCTGTCCACCCTTTCCACCACAGCCCCATTGATGTGGATGGGGGTGTGACTTCTGCCTTTGGACTTCCTGAAGTCCACAATGATTTCTTTTGTTTTCTTGGTGTTAAGGGCCAGGTTGTTATCGGCGCACCACTTCACGAGATGCTGGACCTCCTCCCTGTAGGCTGACTCATCGTTGTTGGTGATCTGGCCTACTACCGTGGTGTCATCCGCAAACTTGATGATGGTGTTGGAACCATTAACAGCCACACAGTCGTGGGTGAAGAGGGAGTAGAGGAGGGGGCTCAGCACACATCCTTGTGGGGCCCCCGTGTTCAGGGTCAGGGTGGGGGGAGGTGTGGTTACCTAATTTGACAGACTGGGGTCTGTTTGTTAGGAAGTCCAGGGTCCAGTTGTTAGTGTGCAAAATTAAAGCACATGGGATAGGGGGTAATATACTGGCATGGATTGAAAATTGGTTAACAGACAGGAAACAGAGAGTAGGAATAAATGGGTCTATTTTGGGGTGGCAGGCGGTGACTAGTGGGGTACCGCAGGGATCAGTGCTTGGGCCCCAGCTATTCACAATATATATCAGTGATTTGGATGAGGGAACCAAACGTAATATTTCCAAGTTTGCTGGCGACACAAAACTAGGTGGGATTGAGAGTTGTGAGGAGGATGCAAAGAGGCTTCAAGCGATTTATACAAGTTGAGTGAGTGGGCAAATACATGGCAGATGCAGTATAACGTGGATAAATGTGAAGTTATCCACTTCGGTAGGAAAAACAGAAAGGTAGAATATTATTTAAATGGTGATAGATTGGGAAATGCTGATGTACAAAGGGACCTGGGTGTCCTTGTACACCAGTCACTGAAAGCAAACATGCAGGTGCAGCAAGCAGTTAGGAAAGCAAATGGTATTTTGGCCTTCATTGCAAGAGGATTTGAGTACAGGACCAAGGGTGTCTTACTACAGTTGTACAGGGCCTTGGTGAGACCACACCTGGAGTACTGTGTGCAGTTTTGGTCTCCTTACCTAAGAAAGGTTATACTTGCCATAGAGGGAGTGCAGCGAAGGTTCACCAGACTGATTCCTGGGATGGCAGGACTGTCGTATGAGGAGAGATTGTGTCGACTAGGCCTGTATTCATTAGAGTTTAGAAGACTGAGAGGGGATCTCATTGAAACGTATAAAATTCTGACAGGGCTAGACAGACTGGATGCAGGGAGGATGTTTTCCCTGGTCTAGAATGAGTGGTTACAATCTCAGGATACGGGGTAGGACATTTAGGACTGAGATGAGGAGAAATTTCTTCACTCAGAGGATGGTGAACCTGTGGAATTCTCTACCACAGAAGGCTGTGGAGGCCAAGTCACTGAATATATTTAAGAAGGAGCTAGATAGATTTCTAGACACAAAAGGCATCAAGGGGTATGGGGAGAGAGCGGGAATATGGTATTGAGATAGAGGATCAGCCATGATTATATTGAATGGCTGAGCAGGCTCGAAGGGCTGAATGGCCTAGTCCTGCTCCTATTTTTCTATGTTTCTATGTTTCTAAAAGTGTTATGAATTAAAGGGGCAATGTGTTCAGAATTTAAAAAATTAAAATCAAGTGAAAAAATGCATTTTTCAGCCATGACTGCCTTTAAAAAAAAATGAACACTGCAAAGAAGTCCCAAACAGGAGTCTTCAGCGCTTAAAGCTGAATTCACTTCCGAACCTAAAAAATCGGAAAGTGCTTCAGCACTAGCAAGCCAGAGAAGGTGCACCCAGGGTCTCGCACGCAGCACTCCAGCTTTGTGCAGGGGATCCACACTGCAAGAGAAGTCCTCTACCCACAGGGGCCACAAGGCCCTCCAGAGTGGGACCACATCACCGAGGCCATCACTGCCAACAGTGTCACCCTCACCATCTGGCTCCAGAGCCCAAAGGAGTTTCATGACCTCAGACCACTGGTCAAGGTCAATGAATGCATCTTCAAAAGCTGTCTCCTACCAGCTGAATCACTAGCCTCACACACTGCTCAGTGCATGACTCCCCTCGCAATCACTAACCTACCAACAATCTGTACCAATCACGAGGCACATCTCCCATTCCTAGCCTCCTTGGAGGAGACGGTGCAGGCCATTCTTGGCCGGGACATGGCTGAGCCCTTGGCCAGCGCCGGGGCTGAAAGGATATAAGATGCTGATATGCTCATACATTATCCTCCTTCTGGCATGCACTTCATGCTTTTCCACCCTCCCCTCACCAGAACTCCACCCTTGTGCCTTCCTCATTTCACACAC
The DNA here is from genome assembly GCF_052327205.1 of Somniosus microcephalus. NCBI lineage: Eukaryota > Metazoa > Chordata > Chondrichthyes > Squaliformes > Somniosidae > Somniosus > Somniosus microcephalus. The sequence goes on along the minus strand of NC_141005.1, from coordinate 26,319,117 downwards.
TCAAGAAATGCAACCTACTCACTCAGTTGTTGGCCAAGAAGAGGGAGAGGAGAGTGAAGAAGAAGAAGAAACACTGTCACTTAATTTGACACTCACAGCCACCAGCTCCTCAAGTTCGACCAGCAAGACCATTTGGAGTGTCCCCACTGAAAGTCAGCAGCCTTTCACCAGCCATGCTGCAGCCAATGGGATAGCACTGGGTGACATCACTAGGATAGGCAAAGGCACACACAAGATGGTCACTAAGGGAATGCATAAGGGTGATGAATTGATTTCTTGATATCATATTGGATGGATAGATGTATAAAGTTGGATTGGAATGTTTGCTTTGTGGCGGCTTTTATTTTAGCATTGTGGCCAAGAGGACGCTGTGATGGTCAGTAACAGAGGGATGGTAAGGTGTAGGGCTAATGTTGAAAGGGAAATTGGGGTTGTGGTCACTGGGACCGCAGGCTGATGATTCCATCCCGGATATCCCGGCCGGAAAGGGGCTGTCTGGGTTGCATCTTTCCTTCAGCTTCCTCATCTTCTGCTTCCTCCTCTTCAGCATCTATCTCTTTGGCTTCTTCCTGTTCTCTCTGCGAGCCGATGCTGTTAATCTGATATGACAGCATAAAGTGCTGGAAATACTCAGCAGGTCAGACAGCATCTCCACCTGAGACGTGAACTCTGATTCTCTTGCCACGGATGTTGCATGACCTGCTGAGTATTTGCAGCATTTTCTATCTTCTCAGAGTCCTTCCTTTACCATCACGGCCTTGCAAACATCCTACTCTCTTAAAAAACTTGTATTACAGCAAGCCATGACTTCAATAAAATCAAATAAAACCCTGTCCAAAAGCGTAAATGCAAATTTACCTGAAAGATTTGTGTGTCCCTAGAAGAGGTGCTGACAGTGCCTCTGTCAGTCTGCTTGCTCGCTGGGTTTACGTGGCGTGCTTAGGACTCGGCGCTGAACTCAGAGCTAGGGTCAAAGTTCTCCCTGGTGACATTAAGTTGGCGTGCACATCACCACAGCACCAGTTTTCTTTTCAGGGCGATGCTACTTACGGCAGCGCTACCAGGACGGCGAAAATGGAGAACGCCGCGGGACCCGCCACCAGCTGGAAGAAGAGCAGCCACCACTGCTTTCTCCACATTATGCCACTCTAACGGTTTGTGCTAAAGTGGGGAATTTCTCCCCCCATATTCTTTAACATATCATGTGAAGGGGCACACTGGAAGACTATAATAATTCAACTGTGCAAAATATGGAAAGGTGAGTTGGGCTGGTGAGATTCCTGGACACAGTTACTAGGTGCTTCAGTGCCTCAGTCACTGCGGTTTCTTTAATCAATATTTAGTTAGGGTAATTCATTTAAAACTGGGTTTACATATAATTCCCGGATGTAACGCACGTTGATCCACAGACAATTCAGCGACATATAAACACACATTCAGATTTTTATTAAAATGAATAGCTTTAGTTTCAAATCACATTGGATATTTTGGCAGATACAAAGTCCAGGCATGATGCTCACTGCTATTGTAAAACAATAAGGCCTAGAAATTGGATAAGGCCTGAAGGCAGGCGGGGGCATCACACTATGGGCCTGCACCCATTCAAAGTGGTGCAGGCAGCACGCAAAATTCGTGCTGCCTGCTCATTATAATGATTGCAGCGCTGATCGCAGTGCTAAACAGGGGGGCCAATATCGGGTGCAGCCTACCGGCCAATAAAGTTTGGCCTCGGCTCTCTGCACCACGTAAAGGGGAGGTGCTTTGTTGCAGAAGCACCTCATTGTCATTCTGAACACAGCCATGGCCCAACAGTCAAGGGAAAGGGTAAGAAGATTTTCCAATGCGGCACTAGAGGCCTTGGTCCTGGGGGTACAAAGATGCCGTTGGGTCCTCTACCTGCAGGGGGGCATGAGGCCTTCAAGGCTGAACACCAGAAGGCTCTGGGAGGAGATTGTTCAAACCATCAGTGCGACAAGTGTTGTCCCCAGGACCTGGATTCAGTGCCTCAAAAAGTTTTATGACCTCACACGAGTGGTCAAGGTGAGTGAATGCATCACCATCTGCACCACAAGCCTCACACTGCTCAATGCACCACACCCCCATCACTCACACTCAGGCTGGGGGAAAGGGTAGCTCGGGTGCCAGCTCCCCAGAGGGTGAGCTCGTGCACAAGTTCTGCTTTCACGGGGCTTTGTGCGGTGCTTGGAGACATGATTTCCAGGATGGAAATGATGGGCAACTCCATGAGAGACCTTGTGGACCCTGCCATGATGCTGCGTGTGATGGGCGTTGTCGCAGCTTCCATTGCAGCACAGGCGAAAGCGACACAACGTCTCAGTGCTGCAGTGGAAGTTTAGACTGCTGCCATTGTGACAGGGTTTATGAGTGTGGAAGGGGGCTTGCCGTGTTTCACAGCACTCCAGCAATCTGTCCCCCAACACATGGCTAGGAATGCTGAGGCACCGCCCCAGGGGAGTAGCACTGGCTCTGTGGATGCTCTCAGGATGACAGTATTCCTACTCCCACCACTGCCACTCCGCTAGTGCCTTTGCTGTTGCCTGTCAGCCAGCCAGCCCAGACTCCTGCTGCCCATGCCAAGATGGTGCAGTCCGCAGCCAGGTCCTCTGGGCCCAGCGCTGCTCGAGATCACCCTCCAAGGCCATCTGCAGTGTCCCCCATGGAAAGTCAGCAGCCTTCCACCAGCCATGCTGCAGCTACTGCTCTATCACAGTTCGTGTGGCAGCATGGCTTTCATTTTCTGCATGCTACCCACATGTGTGTGGGTTGCGGAGTCATGAGCTATGTCGTCAGCCGATAGCTCTTGTTGCCCAGTAGCCAGCCTTTGGTTTGCCGTGGTGGCTCAAATGCAGATGGCACAGCGGACTGCCACAGAATGAAGGCATGATGACTGTTGCCAGGATACCGGGCACTGACCTGCATGATTCGCTGCCCATGGTCGCACACCAGCTGGACGTTGAGGGAGTGCAATCCATTTCGGCTGCATAACATCTCAGAGTTGACATGCGGCACCCGCAAAGCGACGTACATGCAGTCAATGGCACCCTGCACCATGGGGATCGTTCTCGCTCCACCTGTTGCTCTCTGGCCAGAAAGAATGAAATGTAGCCATCTCTCTCTCTGAATAGAGAGCTTCAGTGACCTCCCTTACGCAACAATGGACGACAAACTGCGAGATGCTGCAAATATCTCCAGCTCCAGCCTGGAAGGAGACTGACGTGTAAAAGTTCACGGCCACGGTCACCTTCACAGCCGCTGGCAATGCGGTGCTTGCCCTGTTCTGAGGTTGCAGTTGTGGCTGCAGCAGGTGGCAGATTTCAGTGAGGACGTCCTTACTCATTCCTTTCCCTATCTTTCATGTATATCTTGTAGCCAGGAATATTAAGTTCCCAGTCCTCCCTTTACTTGAGCCAGGTCGCTGTTATTGTCACTGTATCATAGTCCCATGTGGCGACTTGTGCCTGCAGCTCGCCAACCTTATTTATCGCGCTACGTGCATTTACGCACATGCACTCCAAGCCCATCTTAGACTGCCTTGCATTTGCCCCCATGTGATCCCTCCTATTGCTGAACTATTCTTTACTCCAGTGCTATTTGCTTCTCCCAGTCCTCTGTGCACCTTGTCTCTCCTCTCTATTGTTTCATCCTGGTGCCCACCCCCTGCCAGATTTATTTAAACCCTGGCTGCAGGACCTCAACCCTTTTTCTTCCTATGTCATTGGTTTCCATATGGACCATGGCTTTAAGGAGTGTCTTAAAGGAGGAAAGAGAGATAGAGAGGCGGAGAGGCTCTGGGAGGGAATTCCAGAGCTTAGAGTCTAGGCAACAGAAGGCACAGCCACCAATGGTGGAGGGATTATAATCAGGGATGCTCAAGAGGCCAGAATTAGAGGAGTGCAGATATCTTGGGGGGTTGTGGGGCTGGAGGAGATTTCAGGGATAGGGAGGGGTGAGGCCATGGAGGGATTGAAGTGTCCACATGGCACAGGAATTGCAGGCAACAAGTCTCAACTGTCACATCATTTTGCTTAAAAAGTCTATCTACTTATGTTTTATATATGTTTTTAGTTCAGTACCCCCTTACTCCTATTTATTATTCAATTATTTATGTATACCAGATTTTTTATTTAATGCAATTCGGATCCCTTTAATGTTGGTATCCTCCACTTAGTTCATTTAAATTTTATCCCCTTAGATCTAATTAATTACTCTGATTATTTATATATTTACTCTTCTATGTTGCCTCTTGGTTTAAAGTATTTAGTGCCCCCTTCCACTTCTGCACCGAATTCCCACTCTCACCAAATTCCCATCATCATTCTGTTTAGCAGATTTTCCCAACTCTGTGCGCACAATACCACATATAAAAATACAGTGCATCACAGCTATCGATTGATCGAGCTAATGAAAGGCTTTGGGCCTGAAATTGCAGGTGTCCCACTCCAACAGTGCAAGTGAGCTGCAGCGAAACCCCTCTCCCCGTCTAAACACAAGGCCGGGGATCGCACCCCAAATTGCAGGGATAGGGTCATTTGAACGGCCCCTGTGGGCAGTCGGAACCTGCAAGAGTGCTTCAGCGGACAAATCTGTCCTAACCTTTGCACGCTTGTGTATCGAAACGGATTTGGTGTTGACTTGGAAGCAGCTGCAAAGCAATCAATAGAACAAATATAAATGTTGGACTGGGTGTGTAGATCCAATTCAGGGACGTATGCAACGTTTCATAAATTTGTTGGAAAATCTTAGTAATTTGCCTCTTACTACTTTTGGAGTATTTGAAGGAGGGGTTAGCAGCTGGTTTATAAGGGGGTTGTTGTCACACCAACCTCACTTCTGTGAAAGCTGGAACGATGGAGTTATATGCCGCACTGCCCACAAAGTTCATCTCGGATGCCTCTAGCAATGCCACCAGGACGGCGTTGCATGGAAGGTGAGCGCTGCGCCACCAGTCGCCATGCCCCCCCCCAGACCAATTTTACTCCATTACCATTGCCGCCATTTTCACAAGCTGTTAACTCACCGGCAACTTTGCTGGCGAACATGAATTACTCCCCCACCCCCCCCCCCCCCCGAGTTTCCTGTTTTCTGTGCTTAGCTCCCTTCTCTCCAGAAGGTGCAGAGACTCGCCGTGGGATACAGTTCCACGGGCGCCAGCTGCCTCCTCTATCTCACCCAAATTAATGGGACTGGGTGGGAACTCCAGCATTTCCTGCAAAGTTTCTACCATAAAACGATACAGATGTCAATGGCACAAGTTTCCAGGAAAATCTGGGCCAATTGCCTCTGTTAAAGGGACAGAATGTTTTTAACCTGCTTGTTTTATAGGTTTAACGTGCTTTAGACGGATTTCTGTTAAAGCAAAACTTAACTTTAAATCTGCTCCTCTTAAAGAATGGCATTTAGATGTACTTCTCTGAAAAGAACAGTGTGCTTTAAATGTGCCCCTCTCAAAATCAGCACGCTTTCGATTTCTTAAAGCGACAGCATGCTTCTAAAAGAAATGTTAAATGTAAAACAATACAGTCCTTTGTGTTACGTTAAATACAAATTTCAGGTTATTTATCAATAAAATATACTTAACAATTTGGGAAAGGCTCCCTCAATACACCTGCCTCGCTCCCCCAACCCCTTGCCCCACCATCCCTCCCAGTGCTGCCTCCATTCATCCTATCTCCAGTCAGCTGCAATGAAGAAACAACATAGTGAGTCTGTCACATAAACTCTTGCAGAAGGGATGGAGGAGAGAGTACACCACAGGTCAGTGGTAGTTAGTGGCATCACACTGATTGGAGCCTGTCCCCTTTAAAAAAGATCACCATGACAGCCCTAGTTTGCATCATGTGATTTTATTCTCATGCTTAAACAGTACTGGATTTTGCTTGGCAGATTCTGACTTAGCACTGGCTCTGTCAGTGGCTAATGTGGGAATTGCAAGGAATTAAGCAAAATCCCCTAAAAAATCCCCAAATATGGCAACATCACTTTGTTGATAACAGTTTGCAAAATACTTCCAAAAAATATAACAGGTAACAGTTTATGGCTCAGTAGGTAAATGCACTACACAGAGTGGCACCGAGTCATACAGACCAGGAAGATCTTAGGTTTGACTGCTGCCCTGTGCTGAGTTAGCCAGTCTCAGCAGGGGCAGTAATGCTGAGGTGAAAATTAACCATAACACTCGAGACAAGAATGGAACTGTCAGCCCAGGGTGCCACTCCTGCTCACTTTCCAGTCACCCTTGCTGGAAAGCCTGCACGTGTATTCCTCCAGTGAGGACAAGATTGGGCTGTGATGCTCCACATGGTTGAATAGCCTACTGACACGTGTGGTCTAAGATCACACATGAAGAATGGCTGCTTAGGGAAATTGATGAAGAGTGCTCGTGGAACTGTGTCCCATCAAATGTCAGCACCTTCTGGAAAAGGGGAAAAATTCAGAAGGAAAATGGCAGCAAATATGTATAAACCCTCGATCTGAGTCCAAAGCAATGATACAGATAATCTGCATTGTCTCTATGACTGTTTAAGACTGAAGAGAATCAATGCGGTCATGTTTTATGCAATGTTTCTGGAATGGGTAAGTTCACCAGTAGCTGAAATAGTCAGAAATAATTGTCTGTTCTTCCTCTCCTCAGGGTGGGTCATCAGGGAAAGGAACAGCTTTAAGAAATGGCTCAGCTGCGGATCTGGCCGTCTTCCTCAGCTGTTTCAAGAGTTTCCAGGAGCAGAGAGACACCAGGCATGAAATTCTTGAGGGAATTCGCCAAGTACTGGAACAGTGCTCATCAAGCATTACATTTCAGATCAGTGATATCAGTATCACTATAGTACAAAACAGCGGCATCCCACCGAAATCAGTGAGTTTTGTGCTGAAATCGAAGAAGAGTTCAGACATTGTGGAGTTTGATGTTTTGCCAGCCTTTGATGCATTAAGTAAGAATTGATATCAATGTTATAAGACACCTGCACCTATCATTAAAGCTCAAACTTAATTTTAATTCTTCCATGAGCCTCTGCTACTCATCAAAAAAGATGGGAAGAGAGTGGACCTTATCCGCTTTGCTCCATCACATGTCACATTCCGAGTTAAGATGATGCAACAGTTGTGTTCCATGTTTAGTTATTAGAACTGTTGTTCCGGAGGATTATGTTACAATGCACTCACTCACTCCTCATTAAAATGATTGCAGTCATGATTCTCGTCTAAATACCCAAGCTCATTGGCATTTCACTGAAAAGATGGACCAATATCAGGGGCAGTCTAAACACAAGTAATGATTACCACAGGCTTTATTCACTACTTAAAGGGGAGGTTCATTGATGCTGCAGCACCTCATTCTCAGCATTGTTGGCTGTGCAGCTGCCTAACAACAATAAGAAGAAGGACAAGGAGAAGGAGCACTTATTTACAAATCCTGATGGCAGATCACCGCTTCAGGGAGAGAGCCCAGAGGTTTTCAAATGAAGCTTTGGAGGCATTGGTTTTAGTGGTGGAGAGAAGGTGGCCAGTCCTGTACCCACCAATTGGCAGGAGGCCCTCGCTATAAGTCTGCCGCACTATGTGGAGGGAGGTGGCACAACATAGCATGGGCAGCACTGTGGTCCCCAGGACCCACATACAATGCAGGAAGAAGTTTAATGACCTCACATGGGTGGACATGGTGAGTGAAGGCTTCAACAAATGCTACATACTACCATCTGTACCACAAGCTTCACACACTGCTCAATGCACCACACCCCCAGCACTTACCCACCAACAATCTCTACCTAGCAACACTCACACCCACATCTCACACCTTGCACACAATGGCAGCTATTCAACTATGGCAGGTACAAGAGTCATTAGTTCTTAGAATTCATGCCATATGCGTGATATGTTTATAGATACATTTATTAAGTGTGGTTGGAATATTTTGTGGTCTCTCTCATTTCACCTTTTTGCCCAGGAGGACACTGTGATATGCCATGAGACAGGGATTGTGTGATGGGGATGTGGTGAACTACGGAGATCTGGGGTTTCATTCATGTCAATTGGAGTCTGATGAGCCGGTCATGGACAGCCCGTCCAGTAGGCCGCTTGTCTTTCTGCCTCCGCAATCCCTCCTGTTCCTCCTCCTCTTCATCCTCTTCCTCCTGGTCCTCCTCCTCCTCGTCTTCCTCCTCCTCCTTGTCCTCCTCCTCCTTGTCCTCTTTCTCCTCATCTTCTCCTCATCATCGTCAGGCTACTGAGGTAACCCCGCAACCCCCATGACTGTGAGGAAGTATCGTGAGCAGAAGCCTTTAACAAATAATGAGTGACTTCTGCACTTGAATCAACACTCCCTGTCACCAAAAAAACTTGAAATAACTAAAGAAAGCTGTTTCAGTTGCAGGAAGTAGCAAACAGGCACTGAAACTGCGGAACCATGTCAGATACAGCTGACTGGGGACGGAGCCTTTAAATCTCATTGCTGCAGCCTGCTTCCTGCTGGTAGACACTAGCTCTCCCTGTTGTTGTTCTGCACTGCCATTAAGGTAAGTGGCTATTGCGAAGTTGGGAGATTGGCCATCCAGTGAGCGTTGCACACTCACTGACGTCATGATCTCCATGATGGCGAGGTCCCTGGCGACCAAGTTTACCGGCAACACCGATATGGCATGTGGTGCTGGCACTGGCATCAGCTGTCGTTACAGCTGTCAACAGCATTTGCTAAAGTGTGGCACATACCACGTGAAGTTCCAGCCCCAAATTTCCTGATCCATGCTCTGTGGAGGAGCTGCATTAGTAGAGGTCAGAGATGAAGCCTCAATCCTTTGGCCTGCACTTCCTTCAAGCTGGGCTTCTTATTAGGAGCGAGGAGCAGGGATTTTACTCTTAAATCTTTTAGAGTTCACCCAGTCCCTCAGCATTGTGTCGTGGAGTGAACCTGCACATGGCAAGTTTGATCAGTCTCCTCCTATTCAGAGCCAAAAGCTGCATCCAATCTTCCAGTGCCCGGGGACTCCAGCATTCACCGCAAAAGAAAATCAAACAAAAGATAATTAATTGCTAAAGGATTGATTGAAAAATTATGGGGTATAAATTGGTCCTCCTTGTGCTTGCTTTCTGGGTGGGAAATAGGGGCAAAGTGACCAACTTCACCAGGCTATGCCCTGCATCCCAAGGACGCCTGAAGTAGCTCTGACGCCATAATGTCCTCTGGCAATTTTCAGCTGTCCTGGGCAGCAGCCTTAAACAGATGTTCGGCACCTTGAATATGTTAATGAGGGACTGAACGCCTGTTTAAGGACCTTTACAGCAATTGATCGGCATGGAGCGGAGCAGGCATCGGGCCTGCTCCCCTCAGTTTTTTGGTTCTAAATGCGGCCTCAACGTACATACATTTTCTGACACTTATCTTTACGAGGAGCTGGGGAGCAGAACTGCTCCTCCCAGCTCCACAGCATTCCTGTGGACTCCTGCCAGCCCACCATCACCCTGCTCTCGATCGCCTCCGAGGATCGACCTGACGGCCGTTGCTGGAGAGGCAGCTGGCCCAACTTCATCCTCGTGGAACCCGAGTGTTGTCGTTGGATGCCCGATCAGATTCCACAGCTGTCGGCAATACGCTGATAAGGCCCGAGGCCCAATTTCGGTTCAGTCTACGGTTTCTGGCGTACGCTCCCAGCATGCTGCCTAATTTCAGGCCAGAAAATGGACCGACGCGAATTTCTACCCCAGTGTCTTGATGAGATGTTAAACTAAAGCCCTGTCTGCCCTCTCAGGTGCACCTAAAGGATCCAATGGCACTATTTGAGGAAGAGCAGGGAGCACGGTGGCATAAGGGCAGCACGGTGGCATAGTGGTTAGCCCTGTTGCCTCACAGCGCCAGGGACCCGGGTCCAAATCCGGCCTCGGGTGACTGTCTGCGTGGAGTTTGCACATTCTCCCCGTGTTTGCGTGGGTTTCCTCCGGGTGCTCCGGTTTCCTCCCACAGTCCAAAGATGTGCGGGTTAGGTTGATTGGCCATGATAAAAAAAATTGGCCCTTAGTGTTAGGGGGGATTAAATACGTGGGGTTACAGGGTTACTGGGATAGGGCTTGGGTGGGATGGCTGTCGGTGAAGGGATCGGGTGCTAGGGTTTGGATGATCAGCCATGATCTCATTGAATGGCGGAGCAGGCTCGAAGGGCCGAATGGCCTACTCCTGCTCCTATCTTCTATGTTTCTATGTTTCTATGTTTCTGCTGGAATCCTGGACAACATTTAACTCTCAACCAACAGAAACAGATGATCTCATCATTTCTCTCTTTGCTGCTTGTGGGATTTTGGTCAGTGCAAATTGGCTGATGCCTTGCAACATTGACTATATACTTACAAAATATCTAATTGACTGGAAAGAGTTTTGGGAAATCTTGAGGTTGTGAAAGGTGCGATATAAATCCAAGTTCTTTCTTTCTTTGGAATCCTGGCACTCCAACAAACTATTCTATAGGTTCATGTCTGCAATTTCCACACGGAGAGTTTCTGTTCTCAGCCTTACAGTTGTGTAGGATGATGAGCAGAGATTATGGATTTTGTCCGATGGAAGGAGAAAAAGTTGGAATGAGGGCCACTCTGGGCTGATCTTGTGGTCTTCTTGGGGGATGCTTAAATGGCAGCATCGGTCTGGGTATCGCCCCAGCCTGTACTCTCAGGGAAGTTGTGTGGTCTCGGAAGAATAATAAAGCTTAAATATATAGAAACAAAAATACAGGAGGGGGAGGACTGGAGAATACTTTTAATATTACATTTGTGTATTTATATTTGTCAACAATTTTCTCTAGTGTGTCAAGCCACGGAGATCTGAGCTGGGAGCTGGAGTGCGCCTGCCTGCTCAGTATGCAGTGGAGCTGCTGACTATTTACGCCTGGGAGAAAGGCAGTGGGCAGGAGAGATTTGACATGGCTGAAGGGTTCCGGAGAGTCCTTGAACTGATCTGCAGATATCAGGAGCTGTGCATCTACTGGACCGAGTACTACAATGTCTATAATAAAGCCATTGCAGACTTTTTAATACAGAAACTCCGTGCCAACAGGTAAAATCTTCAACCACGTTTGAAACTAGACCAATTATAGCCGCTCCAGTATTTTTAGTTTATATTAACCTCCTTCTGCCTTGCTGTACAGACGAGTACAATGCAAAGAACTGGCATTAATATTGAGCTTTATCACATCCTCAAGATGCCCCAAAGCAATTCACAGCCTATTAGTTACTTCTGAAGTATTGTCACTGTTGTTCCATAAGGAAGCATGGCAGCCAATGTACACACAGCATGATACCATAAACAGCAGATGAAATGAATGACCAGTTAATCTATTTTTGAGGCGATGGTTGAGGGAGGAATGTCCAACTCCACTTTCCTGCACTATCCCCATAGCCCTTGATTCCCTTAATATTCAAAAATCTATCGCTCTCTATCTTGAATATACTCAACGGCAGAGCCTTCTGCAGTGGGGAAAGAGTTAAACTGACATCGCTGGCAGTTTCACTTAATGGTGTAATAAAGACCATATTTTGCAGTAGTAAGCTTTTTCTAAGTAGAGATAACATAGCCGGACATGGAACCATAAGAGGCCTAAGAGGATGTAAGTTCTGTTCTGGCAGGAAAGTAAAACAATGAGCTGGAAGTAAAAGAGGCCGAGAGAGGCAGGAAAAGAGGACAATGAATCAGAAGTATGAGATCCATTTGGCATAAACAGAGGTCATAGGTGCAACAACAGCTTGAGCCGATAATAAAGGCGGTACTTTAATGTAACGCGGTATAGGCAACCAATCAGTGAAGATGCATGCGGGCCAAGGTCCAATCAGGTGGCAGGAATGAATTTTGACATTTGTATTGTAATGTATAAAAATGTAGTGTTTGCTGTACCAATTTGAAAAGGGCTGGCTCAGACAGAGCAGACTGGTTCCCCACCGGTGCAATAAAGACAACTTGACTATCGATCTAAAACCTTGTGTCGAGTGTTGGTTTAAAATACTCCAGAACACTCCACAGCCCCTTGGGGTTGAGAATTCCAAAGATTCACCACCCCCTGAGTGAAGAAATTTCTCCTCATCTCAGTCCTAAATGGCCGACCCCTTATTCTGAGACTGTGACCCCTGGTTCTAAACTCCACAGCCAGGGGAAAAATCCTCCCTACATCTACCCTGTCAAACCCTGTAAGAATTTTGTAGGTTTTAATGAGATATCAATTGATAGCTGTGAGGCACCGTATTTTTATTTGTGGGTATTGTTTAGATGATTACTTCCATTTTATCAGTTAAATTGTCACAATTAAAACATTTAATAAAAATAAATGTAGGGTGATGTGCCTCAATAATTCCGAGGCTCGATGTTAGCGAAACAAAACAAGGCTTTTATTAACTTAGAAGGTAACACGTAGTGGAGAGAGGTATCTTCCATCCGGAGGGCTGCAGTACTGGATATGAGGCCAGACTGAGCTTGCTTACATAGGGGCCAGGTATGGGCGGAGCCCTACACACAACACATTCCAATATACAATACAATGGTGAGGAAACGGAACTGGGGGAAGGGAAATGAAACTGAAACCGACCACAGTCACAGGCAGTGATGAATGGAATATTTCATCACATTCACCCCTTCTATAGATTTAGTCTGTTCGGGGGTTTGATAGTCCTCTGCGACCGACGTGGCTGTTGCGGTGCCGCGGGTGTCGGCTGGGTGTCCCCGGTAGCCTCCTGGGTCTCTGCCGGGGGTGCCGCCAGGGTTGTTGAAGGGGTAGTTGGTGGGGGTGCCGTTGGTCGATGTTCTTCCGGGGGTGATGAAAGAGTAGTGGGTGGGTAAGAGTTGCTGCGATCGTTGTCGCTGCTATCGCCGTGGTTGTTGTCGTTACCGGCTGGGGCGACGTCTTTTATGGACACGGTGTCCTCCCTTCCGTCGGCGTGCCGGACATATGCGTATTGGGGGTTGGCGTGGAGTAGGTACACTGGCTCCACGAGAGGGTCCGTCTTGTGGCCCCTCACATGCCTTCGCACGAATACCGGACCTGGGGTGGAGAGCCATGATGGCATGGATACGCCTGAGGTGGATTTCCGGGGAAAGACAAACATTCGTTCATGAGGCGTGGCATTAGTGGCAGTACACAATAGCGACCGTATCGAATGGAGCACATCCGAGAGGACTTCCTGCCAGCGGGAGATAGGGAGGCCCTTGGTCCTTAGAGCTAGAGTGACTGCTTTCCATACTGTCCCGTTCTCTCGCTCCACTTGGCCGTTACCCCGGGGGTTGTAGCTGGTGGTACGGCTCGTGGCGATCCCCCTGGACAGCATGTACTGGCGTAGCTCTTCACTCATGAAGGACGCCCCCCTATCCGTATGGATGTAGCTCGGCATACCGAACAGGCAGAACAGGCTGTTGAGGCATTTAATGACCGTGGCGCTGGTCATGTCTGGGCAGGGGAAGGCGAATGGGAACCGGGAGTATTCGTCCACAATGTTCAGGAAGTAAACATTGCGGTCGACGGACGGGAGGGGGCCCTTGAAATCTAAGCTGAGCCGCTCAAAGGGCCGTGTAGCTTTGATTAAGTGGGCTCTATCTGGGCGGTAGAACCGAGGCTTGCACTCAGTGCAAGTGCGGCAGTTCCTGGTCAGAGACCGAACTTCCTCAATCGAGTAGGGTAAGTTACGGGACTTTATGAAGTGGAACAGCCGCGTGACCCCTGGGTGGCAGAGGTCGCTGTGGAGGGTCTGTAGCCGATCCCCGGTGGCGCTGGCACACATCCCTTGTGAGAGGGCATCAGGGGATTCGTTAAGGGCCCCTGGCCGGTAAATGATGTCATACTCGAAGGTGGAGAGCTCGATCCGCCACCTAAGAATTTTATCATTTTTAATCTTCCCCCTCTGTTTATTATTGAACATAAACGCTACCGACCGCTGGTCGGTAAGTAGGGTGAAGCGTTTGCCGGCTAGGTAGTGGCGCCAGTGGCGCACTGCCTCCACGATGGCTTGGGCCTCCTTTTCCACGGAGGAGTGTCTGATCTCGGGCCCTTGGAGGGTCCTCGAGAAGAAAGCTACGGGCCGCCCCGCCTGGTTGAGGGTGGCCGCCAAGGCGAAGTCAGACGCATCACTTTCCACTTGAAATGGAGTGTTCTCGTCCACTGCCTGTAGCGTGGCCCGCTCAATATCCTGCTTAATGCTTTTGAAGGCGGCGTGGGCCTCAGCAGAGAGCGGAAAAGAGGATGCTTTCAAGAGGGGGCGGGCTTTGTCGGAGTAGTTGGGGACCCATTGGGAATAATAAGAAAATAACCCCAGGCACCTTTTCAGGGCTTTGGGAGTGTTGGGCAGGGGCAGCTCCCGTAGGGGGCGCAATCGGTCGGGGTCTGGTCCGATTTCCCCATTCTCCACCACGCTGCCTAGTATGAAGAGGCGCGTGGTGTTGAAAACGCACTTGTCCTCGTTGTAGGTGAGGTTGAGTTTTTGTGCGGTTTCCAGGAACCTCTCGAGGTTCGAGTCGTGATCCTGCTGGTTGTGACCGCAGATGGTGACGTTGTCGAGGTAGGGGAAGGTTGCCTGCAAGTGGTGGTCATCGACCATGCGGTCCATCTCCCTCTGGAAGACCGAGACCCCATTTGTCACCCCAAAGGGGACTCTGAGGAATTGGTAGAGGCGTCCGTTCGCCTCGAAGGTGGTGTACGGGCGGTCCTCTGGTCTGATAGGGAGCTGGTGGTACGCTGACTTAAGGTCGATGGTGGAGAACACCCGGTATTGGGCGATTTGGTTCACCATTTCTGATATGCGGGGTAGCGGGTAGGCGTCTAGTTGGGTGTACCTGTTGATCGTTTGGCTATAGTCGATCACCATCCGTTTCTTCTCACTACCCCTTACCACTACCACTTGGGCGCGCCACGGGCTGTTGCTGCGTTCAATAATGCGCTCTTTCAGGAGCCTGTCTACCTCGGTCGCGATAAACCGCCTGTCCTCCCAGCTGTACCTCCTGCTTTTGGTCACTATTGGCCGGCAGTTAGGGGTAAGGTTCGCGAATAGCGAAGGCGGCTTTACCTTCAGGGTAGCCAGACCGCACACTGTGAGGGGCGGCTGGGACCCACCGTACTTGAGCGTGATGCTTTGGTGGTTGCACTGGAAATCCAGGCCCAAGATCACGCTCGCACATAGATTCTTCATGATTAATACTTTAAAATTATCATATACAGTTCCGTTAACGGACAATTGTACCGTGCAGTAACCCAGAATGGTCGATGTCTGGGTTTTATCAGCCATAGAGATGGTACCCTGAGTAGGGACCACCTTTAGGGAGAGTTGTTGTGCCAGTTCAGGGTGGATAAAACTCTCCGTGCTTCCACTGTCAATTAAACATTTAACCCTGCACCCGTTTACCTCGATGTCCACCATTGATTTGGATAGCGGGTGCGGCCTGGTCTGGTCCACTGTGACCGATGCCACTGTAGGGCCCTGATCGAGACAAGATGGCGCCCACGCTGTCTGCTCATAAGATGGCGGACCCCACGAAGTCGGGCAAGATGGCGTCCAAGATGGCCGCTCCCACAGCGTGCACGCGGCGGTGGCGGGTTTTCCGGTGGTTGGTTTTCCGGCGGGGTTCCCTCTGCACACCTTCCCGAAGTGCCCCTTCTTACCACACTTAAAGCAGGTGGTGCCTTTCGCCGGGCACAGGCTTCTGGTGTGCTTTGGCTGCCCGCAGAAGTAGCAGTTGGGTCCCCGACGCGTCGCGGCTGTCGTAGGGCTTCTGGGGGGAGAGCGGGGCCCCGACGGTGTCGGGCTGCCGGGCGGGGAAGATGCCTTCCAAGATGGCGGCGCCCTTGGTGCACACGTGGCGGCGTGGATGGCGCGGGCTGAAGAGTAGGCGTCCGAGTTTCTCTGGGCCACATCCAGGGATCGCGCGGTGTCCGCAGCCTGTTTCAGGTCCAATCCCGTTTTTTCCAGCAGTCTTTGCCGGATGTAAGTGGAGCTGAGGCCTGTGATAAAGGCATCGCGAACAAGCTCGTCAGTGTATACTGCGGCTTTTACATCTCGGCACTTGCAGTCTTTGACAAGCATTTTCAGGGTGCCTAGGAACTCTTCCACCGATTCCCCAGGTCGCTGTGCGCGAGTAGCGAGCAGATGCCTAGCATACACCTCATTCGTAGGCTGCTGGTAATGCGCCTTTCAGATGTCGCAGGCGGCCAGGTACGTGTCGGCGTCTTGGATGAGGGGGTAAACCCGGTGGCTTACCCAATTCCGCAGAATTCCGAGTTTCATACTCGCAGCGTCCGTAGCGTCTTTGACGGCTGCGGAATTGTCCAGGAAGAATTCCATACACATAAACCAGTGTCCGAAGCGTGCTGATGCGTCCGGAGCATGCTGATCCAAATCCAAACGTTCGGGTTTCAGGAGTTGATCCATTGTGTTGAAAAATAAGTTAATAAAATTGATGTGCCTCAATAATTCCGAGACTCGATGTTAGCGAAACAAAACAAGGCTTTTATTAACTTAGAAGGTAACACGTAGTGGAGAGAGGTATCTTCCATCCGGAGGGCTGCAGTACTGGATATGAGGTCAGACTGAGCTTGCTTACATAGGGGCCAGGTATGGGCGGAGCACTACACGCAACACATTCCAATATACAATACAATGGTGAGGAAACGGAACTGGGGGAAGGGAAATGAAACTGAAACCGACCACAGTCACAGGCAGTGATGAATGGAATATTTCATCACATAGGGATGATGTTTTTAAGACAATAACTGTTCAATACCCGACTACAGCTTCGAACAGGAAACAGATTCTACTGAGTCACTGATCAGCTGCTGTTGCTCTGTTGTTGTTTTAGAATGTGGGGTCGGAAAGGAATCTGAAAGTGAGACAGATCAGAGCCCAGAACCTGTTACCTGCAGCAAGGTTCTGTCAGTGCTGCTGATCCTGAGTTCATTTCTCAGACACTGAGGGGAGGGAGTTTTGGGGAAATGAAACTTCAGCTCAGATCTCACTGGTCTGTGATAACAGAGCAGCAGGGAGTTGGGCAATCAGAGGGCGGCAGAGCTGTGACGTTCTGAAAGTGGGTTTGAGAATAAAAGGAGGAGGGAGCCAGAGACACAGTGAGAGAGGATTGTTTAACAGAGAGAAACACAGAAGAGACGGAGCAAGACACCGGGGAGTTGAAGCAGAGAGAGTTTTATTCACTTATTCCAGCCAGATCTGAGAGATTCTGTGTGGAGAAAAACAGAGAAGACAAACTGCTCAGAAAAGTGAATCAGGAAAGTTTCTGCAGATCAACTTTCCTTCAGATTCGCCTGGACGTGTGGTTCCAACAAGGATTGTGAGGTACCCTGTCTTTTATTTAGGAATCTCAATATTCTAATTCTAGACTTTAAAACGGGTTATTTTGAATCTCAATGAAATTCACAATTTCCAACAAGTAATTAATATTCTCTGAACCAGGTGAGAAAACATATCAAAGGAATCATTAAAACACTGTAGTCTGTAAGTTACTGTTGACAATATTAGGAGACAAAAACTTAAATGTGTCATTTGTTCATCTGCCATTTTAATGGAGGCATTCACCTGTTTAAAACAATGCATCAAGCATTTATTAACTAATATTACCCAGGTAATTTCTTGCTTTTAAATAGAAAGGCTCCTCTGAGTCTGAGAGAAACCATTCCTGTACAGGACAGCTCTCTGCTGCTTGGTTTTCCATAACTGTACAGATTTCATTCATAGATCAAGAGAAAACCCACAGAATTTCAGAGCCCGGGATCTTATCTCCCCATTAACCCGAGTCTCAGACTCTTAAACGTTACACAGCTCACTGAGGGCTTCTTCTGGCAGATGCCCAGTATTGCAACTCAGTACCCAGCGCACCCCTGGGTCCCTGAATATTTTAACAATGTCAGGCTAGGGCAGAAAAGACATATCTCCGTGCAAAAGGGGGATCAGATTGGGAATCTGCCACTTGTTGCCTGGCTGTCAGTAAGGAGTGTGTGAAGAATATTGGTTTGTTTGGGATTCAGATATCAGTAGGAAGCCAGATTGGATTGACATTACTGTAGGTGCATTTACACAAGACTTGATCCTCAGCATCTGCCTGTACAGCCAATGCCTGGGACAATGTGTAGTGTGTTTAAAATTCTATCATTCATTCTTTGCAATTGATCTGTGATATAAAGCATCCCAGTCACTGACGTCCTGTTCATTTCTCAACAGCAATTTGAGGAGATGAGACTCCAGGTGAAGTTTATAACCGGTGAGGTGATCGAACTTGAGATCGATCCTTCCATCCAAGTGTCGACTCTCAAGATGAAAATATATGAAAAGACCAGGGTGCCCACTTACCAGCAGCGTCTGGTGGTGCAGAGCGGGAGCAGCGTGGAGCTGAGGGACGACAGAAGGCTGTCCAACTACAGTGTCTCTCCCAGCGACACTATCATGCTGCTCGTCAAGAATGCGGAGCGCATGCAGATACTCCTGAAGAACGACAAGGGGATCACATCTACATACGATGTTCTGCCCTCTGAGTCTGTTCAGAACTTTAGAGCACAAGTACAACGGCAGGAGGGTGTCCCACCCGAGCAGCAGCGCCTGATGTATGAGGGGAAACAGCTGGAAGATGGCCGGTTGCTCTCCGACTACAACATTAAGGCTCAGGGCACCATCTTTCTCCTGCTCCGTCTACGGGGTGGTTAACCTGCACTTACAGCGGGTTGTACTATAGAAATTCTTCACTTTTTTCATAACATTCCGGTTTCTTATGCGCAGTTTGTGAGAGGCCAAGATTGCACCGTCACTGACTTGTCCATTACACTTTGGCTCTCATTCCTGTCTCCCCTGGTACACTTTGTAACAGCAGGAAGTTTGGTCACCTGTTAATGTCTGGCTCCAGAATGATGCCGACTGAGGCCTGGGAGCAGGTCACCTTCCTGCATTCTCAGCTCGGAAAAGATGCTGATTCAAGACACTGGATGTGAACTTTACAAGAAAGAGCAACGTAATTAACGACAGCAGGAATCGGGGGACTGGTGATGCAGTGTGTTAGATACTGACCTTTGACCTCTGATACTTGGGTCGAAAGTATGTTCTGTGACCCTTCAGGGCTCTACTGAAGAGTTAGGCTAATCTCAGTCTGGCCCCTAATGAGTCCACAGCACAAAACCCATTCAGTACTATTTGACTTTCTCACTCCAAGCGGCCATAAGATAGCCGATGTGACAATTCTTAAAACGATACACTGTGCAGGAGGGGCCACGTCACTTTGTTGAAGCCAAAAATTCCCCACACAAAGATCATAAAAAGTTCGATGAAGATAGTCTTCCTGCTTCACTTTAAAATGATTCTAGGTAGTCTGCAAGTATTTGCTTTAGCCTCAGTGTGTTCTCGGAGAAATGTATGTGTTCAGCTTAAGAATGCTTTAGTATGAGCACTTGTTTTACAAAGCAGAGTGTATCAGGCCTGGACTTTGTATCTGCCAAAATATCCAAAATGATTTGAAACTAATGTTGTTCATTTTAATAAAAATCTAAATGTTTGATTATTTCTGTCTCTTAAGTGCGTGATGCTGTTAATTGTCTGTGGATCTGTGAGCGTTATATTCGGGATCCACATTTAAACCCAGTTTTAGATAAATCGCCCGAACCAAGTGTTGATTAAAGAATCGGCTGTGACTGAGGCACCTATTAACAGAGTCAACCAATCTCACCGGCCCAAATCCCCATTTCATATTTAGCACAATTGAATGATTATATTGGCCTGGGTTTTGCGTTCAGCGGCGAAGGAATGCGTTCACTGTGCTGACAGCTGCCCACAGAGATTTTGGGGGCTTTTGAGCGGAGAATTGCTGTCATAAGAACATAACATAAGAACATAAGAAGTAGGAGCAGGAGTAGGCCATACGGCCCCTTGGGCCTGCTCCACCATTCAATAGGATCATGGCTGATCCGAATCTAGACTCACGTCCACTTCCCTGCCCTCTCCCCGTAACCCCTAATTCCTTTATCTGCTAGGAAACTGTCTATCTCCATTTTAAATTTATTTAATGTTGCAGCTTCCGCAGCTCTCTGGGGTAGCAAATTCCATAGATTTACTACCCTCTGAGTGAAGAAGTTTCTCCTCATCTCAGTTTTGAAAGGGCAGCCCCTTATTCTTAGATTATGCCCCCTAGTTCTAGTCTCACCCATCAGTGGAAACATCCTCACCGCATCCACCCGATCAAGCCCCCTCACAATCTTATATGTTTCGATAAGATCGCCTCTCATTCTTCTGAACTCCAATGAGTAGAGTCCCAACCTACTCAACCTTTCCTCATACGTCAACCCCCTCCTCTCTGGAATCAACCGAGTGAACCTTCTCTGAACTGCCTCGAGAGCAAGTCTATCTTTTCTTAAATATGGAAACCAAAACTGCACGCAGTATTCCAGGTGTGGCCTCACCAATACCCTGTATAACTGCAGCAAGACTTCCCTGTTTTTATACTCCATCCCCCTTGCAATAAAAGCCAAGATTCCATTGGCCTTCCTGATCACCTGCTGCACCTGCATACTAATTTTTTGGGTTTCATGCACCAGGACCCCCAGATCCCTTTGTACTGTAGCACTTTGCAGTTTCTCTCCATTTAGATAATAACTTGCTGTTTGATTTTTTCTGCCAAAGTGCATAACCTCACACTTTCCAACATTATATTGCATCTGCCAAATCTCTGCCCACTCACTTAGCCTGTCTATGTCCTTTTGCAGGTTTTTTATGTTCTCCTCACTCACTGCTTTCCCTCCCATCTTTGTATCGTCGGCAAACTTGGATATGTTGCACTCGGTCCCTTCCTCCAAATCGTTAATATAGATTGTAAAGAGTTGGGGTCCCAGCACTGACCCCTGCGGAACACCACTAGTTACTGATTGCCAGCCCGAGAATGAACCATTTATCCCAACTCTTTGTTTTCTGTTAGATAGCCAATCTTCCACCCATGCCAGTATATTACCCCCAATTCCGTGATTTTTATCTTGATCAGTAATCGTTTGTGTGGAACCTTGTCAAATGCCTTTTGGAAGTCCAAATACACTACATCTACTGGTTCCCCTTGATATACCTATCAATTCCTCCAATAAAAGGCGAAGAGTTACGAAGGTGACTAAAGGTTTTTATTGACTAAATAACAGAGCCCACTCTCGTGGGTGATCCGATCCAAGCAGGAGGAATACCAGCCAGTCGCTCACCTTTATACCTGGCCTGGTGGGTGGAGCCAAGGCGGAGTCGGCAGTGGTCATCCCAGGTATAGCAGTGTGGCAAGAGGCGACCTCGTACCGTGATACAATAGTGGTCAGTGATACAGTTATAACGAACAGTGGTGAACAGTGCTAACTACTAACAGTGATACGATAGTGAACGTGGTTTACCACATTCACCCCTTGTTTAGAATTAAGTCCGGCGGGGTGAAGTGTACTACCAATTCTGGTAGGTCAGTCTGTCCGGAGGCTTCGTAAGCCTCTCCGATCGCCGCAGCGGTGGTGTTGCCTTATCCGGTGCTGGTGCCTTATCCGGTGTTGATGCTGGTGTTTGCGTGGTCGGCGAGGGCTCGTGGGGTTCCGGCATGCCGTCTACCTGGACTGAGGTTGGGGGGGGTGGTGGCGGTGTTTCCGGATCGGCTGAGGGTGCGAGGTCTCGTAGGGAGACAGTGTCCTCCCGCCCGTCTGGGTACGCCACGTAGGCGTACTGGGGGTTGGCGTGCAGGAGGTTCACCCTCTCGACCAGGGGGTCCGTTTTATGGGTCCTCACGTGTTTCCGCAGCCAGACCGGCCCCGGGGCGGTCAGCCAGGTTGGTAGAGTGGTTCCCGTAGTCGACTTCCTGGGGAAAACGAACATTCGTTCATGGGGGGTGGTGTTAGTGGCCGTGCAAAGTAATGACCGGATGGAGTGCAGCGCTGTCGGGAGGACTTCTTGCCAGCGGGAGGTTGGGAGGCCCTTAGACTTTAAGGCTAAGAGGACGGCCTTCCATACCGTCGCGTTCTCTCTTTCCACCTGACCGTTACCTCTGGGGTTGTAGCTGGTGGTCCTGCTTGCTGCAATACCTCTCTCTAGGAGGAATTGCCGGAGTTCCTCGCTCATGAAGGAGGAGCCCCGGTCGCTGTGTATATAGTTCGGGAACCCGAACAAGGCGAAGAGGGCATTCAGGCACTTAATGACCGTGCTACTGGTCATGTCGGGGCAGGGGAAGGCAAAGGGGAAATGGGAGTACTCATCAACGATGTTGAGGAAGTACACATTACGGTCAGAGGACGGGAGGGGCCCCTTAAAGTCGATGCTCAGGCGCTCGAAGGGGCGGGTGGCCTTGATCAGGCTTGCTCGGTCCGGCCTATAGAAGTGCGGTTTGCACTCCGCACAGGTCTGGCAGTTCCTGGTCATGGTCCTGACCTCCTCGATGGAGTAGGTCAGGTTGCGGGCCTTAATGAAATGGTAGAGTCTGGTGACTCCGGGGTGGCAGAGCTGGTCGTGGAGGGTCTGAAGCCTATCGATATGCGCGCTGGCGCATGTCATTCGTGAAAGGGCATCAGGGGATTCGTTCAGCTTGCCTGGCCGGTACAAGATCTCATAATCGTAGGTGGAGAGCTCGATTCTCCATCTCAAAATCTTGTCATTCTTGATTTTGCCCTTCAGCTTGTTATTAAACATGAAAGCCACCGAACGCTGGTCGGTGAGGAGGGTAAATCGTTTGCCTGCCAGGTAGTGCCTCCAGCGCCGTACTGCCTCCACGATCGCCTGGGCCTCTTTCTCGACCGACGAATGTCGGATCTCGGGGCCCTGTAGGGTCCTTGAGAAGAAGGCCACTGGCCTCCCCTCCTGGTTTAGGGTGGCGGCTAAGGCGAAGTCGGATGCGTCGCTCTCCACCTGAAAGGGGATGGACTCGTCCACTGCGTGCATCGTGGCCTTGGCTATGTCTCCCTTAATGAGGGAGAAGGCCGCGCACGCCTCCTCCGTGAGGGGGAAGGAAGTGGCTTTCAGGAGGGGTCTGGCTTTGTCCGCGTAATTGGGTACCCATTGGGCATAGTAGGCGAAAAGCCCCAGGGTTCTCCTAAGTGCTTTAGGGCAGTGGGGGAGGGGTAGCTCCATGAGGGGGCGCATTCTTTCTGGGTCGGGGCCGATGATTCCGTTCTCCACTACGCAGCCGAGGATGGCAAGGCGCGTGGTGTTAAACACGCATTTCTCCTTATTGTAGGTGAGGTTCAGCCGTTGGGCCGTACGGAGGAATTTCTCCAGATTCGCGTCATGTTCCTGCCGGTCGCGGCCGCAGATAGTGACGTTATCTAGGTAGGGGAATGTAGCCTGCAGTTCGTTCTGGTCAACCATCTGGTCCATCTCCCTTTGGAAGACCGAGACCCCATTAGTGACACCGAAGGGGACCCTAAGGAAGTGGTATAGGCGCCCATTCGCCTCGAAGGCGGTATACTGGCGGTCCTCAGGGTGGATAGGGAGTTGGTGGTAGGCCGACTTCAGGTCGATGGTCGAGAATACTTTATACTGTGCAATCTGATTGACCATGTCAGATATGCGGGGGAGGGTGTATGCGTCCAGCTGGGTATATCTGTTTATGGTCTGGCTGTAGTCGATGACCAGGCGGTTTTTATCGCCGGTCTTAACGACCATGACCTGGGCACGCCAGGGGCTGCTGCTCCCCTCGATAATGCCCTCTTTCAGGAGGCGCCGCACCTCAGAGCTAATGAAGGCTCTGTCCCCGGCGCTATACCGCCTGCTCTTGGTAGCGACGGGTTTGCAGTTAGGGGTAAGGTTAGCAAACAGAGAGGGTGGCGGGACCTTGAGGGTGGAGAGGCTGCAGGTGTTACGCGGTGGGCGGTTTAACGTTTGCTGGTTGTTGACTGTGAGTGGGGGGAGGGGTCCACCGTATGCTAGGGTTACGCTTTGGAGGTGGGATTGGAAGTCCAGCCCTAGTAGGACGGCAGCGCAGAGATGGGGGAGGACGAGGAGTTTAAAGTTTTTATACTCCGTGCCCTTAACCGACAGGGTCACGACACAGTAGCCGCTGATGTCCGTGGCGTGGGACCTCGATGCCATCGAGATTCGGCTGCGCGTTGGTAGGACAGAGAGGGAGTAGTGGCTCACCGTGTCTGGGTGGATGAAGCTCTCCGTGCTTCCGCTGTCGAACAGGCAGGTCGTGGCGTGGCCGTTCACTTTGATGTCCATCATTGACTTGGACAGATGGTGCGGGCGGGCTTGGTCCAGGGTGACGGAAGCTAGTGTGTAGCTGAGCGAGTCGTTGTCATCTGCGGGCGAGGCGGTCGGGCGTGGTGAGTAAAATGGCGTCTCCCACGAGGTAGGGCCCCATGAGGCACTATTGGGGTCGGTTGCCTTAATCAAAGATGGCCGCCCCCATGACTCATGTGTGGGGATGCTGGCCTCAGTTGCCCTAAACAAAGATGGCCGCCCCCATGACTCATGTGTGGGGATGCTGGCCTCAGTTGCCCTAAACGAAGATGGCAGCCCCCATAGTTCGCATGCGGCACTGCTGGCCTCTGAGGATCCGCTCCTGCAGGCCTTGGAGAAGTGGCCTTTCTTCAGGCAGGTTTTGCATATGGAGTTCTTGGCTGGGCAGCGCGACCTCGGGTGCTTCTCCTGGCCACAAAAAAAACAGCCGGCGGCCCGATCGCGGATGCCCGATGTCGGGGCCGGTGCCGGGGGTGGCGGGGCCGGTCGGGTCCGGGACGCCGACGCAGAGGTAGGTCCCGGGGGCGGCGCTGGGAAGGGTGCTGTGGTAGGGGTCGGGCCCGAGTCCCAGGGTCGCGAGCAGTACCTGGTGAATGCTTCCTGATCTTGGTGGGCCACTTCCAGGGAGATAGCGAGGGCTTCAGCTTTTTCCATGCTGAGGTCTTTAGCTTCCAGCAGTCTTTGCCGTGAGTACTCGGACCGTAGGCCTTTCAGGAATGCGTCGCGGATATTATCTTCAGTATTTTCGGCTGCCGACACCGATTTAAAGTCACAGTTCCTGGCGAGTGCATATAGCGCCTGTGAGAATTCGGCTACTGATTCTCCTGGCTGTTGCGGCCGTGATCTTAGGAGGTGCCTAGCGTACATGTAGTTTACCGGGGTCCGGTACTTCTGTTTCAGCAGGTTGATGGCGGTCTCGTAGGTAGTCATGTCCTCGATGAGAGTGTATACTCTCGGGCTCAGTTGTGCCTGCAGGACACTTAGTTTGGATGCCTGAGGGACGCTGGATTCTCTCAGGTATGATTCGAAGCAGACCAGCCAGTGTTTAAAGTCTGCGGCTGAGTTTGCTGCTCGTGGGTTCAGGTCCAGGTACGGCGGTCTGAGGGCTCGCAGCCAAGCTGGCTGGTGTGGCTGTGCTCCTGGGAGCTGCGCTGGTGGCTCCTCCGCCGGTTGTGACTTGTTGTCGGACATCATTAAATTTAGTCAATAAAATTGATATACCTATCAATTCCTCCAATAAAAGGCGAAGAGTTACGAAGGTGACTAAAGGTTTTTATTGACTAAATAACAGAGCCCACTCTCGTGGGTGATCCGATCCAAGCAGGAGGAATACCAGCCAGTCGCTCACCTTTATACCTGGCCTGGTGGGTGGAGCCAAGGCGGAGTCGGCAGTGGTCATCCCAGGTATAGCAGTGTGGCAAGAGGCGACCTCGTACCGTGATACAATAGTGGTCAGTGATACAGTTATAACGAACAGTGGTGAACAGTGCTAACTACTAACAGTGATACGATAGTGAACGTGGTTTACCACACCCCTTTATCCACCCTGTATGTTACATCCTCAAAGAATTCGAGCAAATTTGTCAGACATGACTTCCCCTTCATAAAACCATGCTGACTCTGTCCTATTAAATTATGTTTATCCAAATGCTCTGTTACTGTTTCCTTAATAATGGACTCCAACATTTTGCCAACCACAGATGTTAGGCTAACTGGTCTATAGTTTCCAGCTTTTTGTCTACTTCCCTTCTTAAATAAGGGTGTTACATTAGCAGTTTTCCAATCTGCCGGGACCTTTCCTGAGTCCAGGGAGTTCTGGAAAATAATCACCAATGCATCCACAATCCCTACCGCCACTTCTCTCAAGACCCTAGGATGTAGGCCATCAGGTCCGGGGGTTTTATCCGCCTTAAGTCCCATTATTTTACTGAGTACCATCTCCTTAGTGATTTTAATCGTGTTTAGCTCCTCCCCCCCCCCCCATTGCCCCCTGTTTGTCCAGTGTTGGGATATTTTTAGTGTCCTCTACTGTAAAGACTGATACAAAATATTTGTTCAGCGTCTTTGCCATCTTCATGTTCCCCACCACTAGTTTCCCGGTCCCATCCTCTAAGGGACCAACGTTCACTTTAGCCACCCTTTTTCTTTTTATATAGCTGTAGAAACTTTTGCTATCTGTTTTTATATTTTTTGCTAGTTTACTTTCATAATCTATCTTCCCTTTCTTAATTAATCTTTTAGTTATTGTTTGCTGGCTTTTAAATGCTTCCCAATCTTCTATCCTCCCACTAGATTTGGCTACTTTATATGCCCTTGTTTTCAGTCGGATACTATCCTTTATTACTTTACTAAGCCACGGATGGCTGTCTTTTCTTTTATTCCCATTTTTCCTCAGTGGAATATATTTATCTTGAAAGATGTGAAATATCTCCTTGAATGTAGACCACTGCTCTTGTACCGTCTTACACTTTAATCTGTTTTCCCAGTCCACTTCTGTGGCCTTAACATGATATGTTAGAGAATATGGTCTCTGTTACTTGTTGCTGATCTCTTCCTGTTGCTGTTTTGTCTCTGTCCTCATTTTCTGTTTCTGTCTCTGCATTAGACATGAGGTTAGGGTGAAAAGTGGCTCTCAGTGGCTCCCTTCCCAATTCATTCTAATCACATGTGCTTCCCCTCACACTCTCGCTATGATGTCTCTGCTATCCCTTTGCCTTGTTAGAAGCTAAAGAAAGCGATTCCATCAATGATCGAATGGTACCAATGCACACTGCACATGCTCAGTCTGCACAATCCAAATTGATCTCACAGCACTGCAGCTTTGGGCAAAACTATCAAATCCAAGCCCAGGCTTTTGGGAAAACCATAGGTGTTTACAACATTGGCCTGTCGTATCTGCATCGACTTTGTTTAAAGTCTTATTTTGGACATTAAAAATTTCCACACGGCACCTGACTCATTCAAACACCGGCCCAGATACACCTACTTGGGAAAAGGGCATGACTGAGGCAGAGGGGCCATCACTGGGTGAATCACAGCACCAGTGGGCAGAAGGAGTTGGGAGCAAATGACGAGGAAGCAGCTGTCTCTCCCTGGAGGGGCCAGAAACCTCTCCACTCTGTTCAGGAACCCAAATACCAAGATTGCAGAGGCCCAGTCTTTAAAAGATCCAGGATTCACGAGTATAGATCTCATGTGCAGGCAGCGGAGACAGTCTCCTCTCATGTGGTGCTAAAGGTGAAAAAGTCAGAGTCCACACCCACATTGCAATACAATGCAGGAGGTACAGCATGTCGTCAGGAGCACCCTGGTGACTGTGGCAGTCAATGCTGGCTCAAGACATCAGCAAGAGGCTCTCCGAGCAGTTGTTGCTTCTGGAGTGGCAACAATGACTGCTTCCATAGATGGTCAGAAGACCCAGTAAGCTCAGGGTCCTTCTTCCTGCCCACTTTCTAATGAAACGATAACATGACCCAGGGACTGTAACAGTGAACCCTTGCTCTGTAAACCGGCTACTAAAATATCACACGTGACCCACGCGACTTCTCTCTTTATGGAAAGTGGAGTGAAAAACGCTCTATTGAGACAAGACACAGCTTCAAACCAATAACTGAGTTATTTGGCATTAATAACATGAATGAGCAGTTTACAGCCTCACAGCTCACTCTGCCTCTGGAAGGGAAACACTGGTGCTCGGAGAACTGCTACCTTAAGACAGTCAGTTCAGGCCCACTGAGTTGTCAATCACCGAGGGCTACAGCCTGTAGAACTCTGGGCAAACAACATACCTCTCACTGACCCAGAACGGCAATCCATCAATACTGAATGAAAACAATCTTTACTGTTAGTCTGAGATACTTGTCAATGACTGTGACTATTCCAGCTAACGGACAGCATGGGGGGTTTGAAGCCACAGCAACTTGTGTAAGTAGTGTCATTGCTGACCCATCTACCGTGGGAGTCTACTAACTCCCCTCTGAGAAATCTTGGGTGACTCCTTACAAGCTGATCCTAGCAGAACAGAAATATTATAAATTAAAAACTTCCTGCCCAGGCAACCCAGGCAGCATCCAAGATATCACAGTCCACTGGCTATTTCTGTAAGCGGACCTCTCGACTCCTGGGATCTGTAGGGTGTCTTAATCTGCCCAAAATCGAGATAAACAACCGCAAGATCCAGGGATCAAATACAGACCCCTTCCTATCGTACACCAGCTAACTGGAATGTACACCTACATGTCTCACCTACAGTCTGTCAGGCCATAATCTAGACATTTTGAAGACATTTTAACCCCACCCGGCATGGTGTGGGGAGTTAAAAATAAAACACAGGAAACCCGACACCCACCTGTTTCCACCCCGCCCACGTCCATTTTTAACAGCGCCGGGTCAGTGGGTGGGCGACAATCCGCTCTCAGGAGGCTGGTCAGTCACTAAAATATTTATGGAGGCTGCGTGTCTCCATTTTAACTCAAGTTTTATTCTTAGCGCCTGCAGGTCGGGTTTCCCAAGCTTCAGGAATCCCGGAAGCTTCAGGAGGTGAGGTGGGCTGGATCCATGAGGTAAGTGCCTTTATTGCACTGCTTGTGTGCCAGGAGGAACAGGACTGCTTCCCCCAGCCCACCAAGCTTACCTTTTAAATACCGCGTGATGGGAACCCCACAATCGGCCTATGCTCCATTGCCCCCCCCATTTACAACTGCCCCCATCCCCATGATGTTCGATTTCCCCCACCCCACCCCGCACTGTCGGTGTGGTGTATGTAATCTGTTCCACCTTAAGAGAACTACCTTAAGAGATGTACTACTTTCTCTTGGCTGCTGTATACTGTAATACCGGTGGTGACCACACCGGTACATAAGTGTTGTGTAGGGATTTGCTGGGCAGTTCAGCCCTGACCTCCGAATAGTAAAGACCTGTTAAAGTTATTCTTGTGGTCTGTGTCCAGTGATTTATAATAAGCATAACTGGGACACACAGACTTAACAGTCGGACTTACCTGACCTCTGCTCCCCAGCTGTTTTCCAGCCCGACAGACAGACAGTCTGTCAATCTAGCTGGTTGTCGGGTGGGAAACCTGTTAAAAAAATTAAAATCCCGGCAGGACCTGCGGGAAATCTCACTTCTGGGTTTCCCCTCCAAAAATCCTCCTCCCCCCACTTTGCTCCTTTCCTGGCTCCGAGATATTATCGGGCCCTTTATTTAACAAAGAACAGTATTCAGAACACAACAGTGACCCTGAAATCCCATGGGCTACAAGGCTGGCAGATTATGCCAGAATTGTGCCTGCTGATGCCCTCTAACACCGACCCCCGCCGCAGTTTGTGAGGTCAATAGGAGGTCACATCATTTACAATGTTGGGGATATCTTTGGTGCTCACCTTCCCATGCACCTAAAGACCTGGACACCCACTAGCCTGTGGACAGAGGCATTGTCCTGTCCCCCACCCCCTCCCCCAATCGTCCAGCTGCTTTGATCACCTCCCAAGTAAGGGGGCTAGTCCAGGCCACTTGACCTTCAATATCCGTCCTTAACTTTGACACCATGAGGGTTCCAATAAGTGACACTTTGACTGTGTTATTTGCAGGTGATGGATGTGCAGCTCAATGTTAAGAGTGAGACCAAACCAAAACAGTGTTTGACTGTGAAAATGTAAAGGATGTGAAGACACTGTACAGAATCACAGATTTTATTGAAATTTCAATGAAAATGATTAATTGTTACAAATGCATACTGACAATGGAACAAGTGACAACAGAATGAAC
This sequence comes from Somniosus microcephalus, assembly GCF_052327205.1. Taxonomy (NCBI): domain Eukaryota; kingdom Metazoa; phylum Chordata; class Chondrichthyes; order Squaliformes; family Somniosidae; genus Somniosus; species Somniosus microcephalus. Next base: position 26,289,156 of record NC_141005.1, on the reverse strand, counting down.
GTGTACATTAGCATGAAATATACACACCAACCAAATCACAGCTGGGTTCAAATTCCACCCTTGTCAATGGGAAGCAATAGTCAATGAATATAGATTTGGGGATCAGACACCGGGGACACTGGATGATTATCAGATCAGTTCAATGTGTGTAATCCAATTGTGGGGTTCAACAGCTCTCTGTTTTCACCCCTCTACACTGTTCCAATGAAGCTCGAGGAATAGCATCTTATCTTTCTACTAGGCACTATGTAGCTCTCTGGCCTGAATGTGGACTTTAATAACTTTGGACCATAAATATAGCTCCCACTGACTCTTCGACAGGAAGTGCTGACACTGTGGGAAGGGATGCATTAGCATTTCTGTGGATAGGAGGAAGGAGCAGGTTGGTGCTTGGGCTGGGGTCCATCAGAATACTTTGCTGACAAGGTGGTCTACACCTTGGTGACAACCTGCTACCTTTACTTTGCCAATTTTTTCTGCTTCCCTTTCTACCTGCCTCATTCTCTCCCGCCCCCCCCCATGTTAAACTATCCACACACTCTCCGTGTCCCTATGTCTTTCATTTCTTTAAATAACAACAGAAAATGCTGGAAAAACTCAGCAAGTCAGGCAACATTCCGCAGGGACCGCTCTCTCCGAGACACCCTAGTCCACTCCTCTATCACCCCAAACAGCCCTTCCCCTTCGCCTGGCACCTTCCCGTGCAAGCGGAGGAGATGTAACACCTGCCCCTATACCTCCCCCCTCCCCACTGTCCAGGGCCCCAAACACCCCTTCCAGGTGAAACAGCGATTTACTTGTACTTCTCGCAATCTAGTATACTGTATTCGCTGCTCACGATGCGGTCTCCTCTACATTGGGGAGACCAAACGCAGATTGGGTGACCGCTTTGCGGAACACCTCCGTTCAGTCCGTAAGGGTGACCCCGAGCTTCCGGTCGCCTGTCATTTCAATTCACCGCTCCATTCCCACTCGGACCTCACCGTCCTTGGCCTCTTGTACTGTTCCACGGAAGCTCAACGTAAACTCGAGGAACAGCACCTCATCTTCCGATTAGGCAGTCTGCAGCCTTCCGGTCTCAATATCGAGTTCAACAATTTCAGATCATAACCTCGGCCCCTATTTCATTTTCACTTATATTTTTCCACTCCTTTCCTTTCCCCCCCCCCCCTTTCCTTTTGTTTCTCTCTCACACCTGGCAGCTATCTTTTGCCCTGCCAGTACACTTTACACCTAATCACAGCCTATTACCATCTCGTCTAGCTTCTAATCTCTTTTACTTCTTTTGGTTCTTTAATTCTTTTGTCCGATCGCAGCCCTGCCTTCGATCTAGTTCCTTTTCTCTCCAGTTTTGAAGAAGGGTCAAACCCGAAACGTCAACTCAAATTTCTCTCCACGGATGTTGCCTGACTTGCTGAGTTTTTCCAGCATTTTCTGTTGTTATTTCGGATTTCCAACATCTGCAGTATTTTGCTATCGTCTTTCATTTCTTTGATTGTTCTCATTATGCCTCCTATTGTCTCATCCGATTATCACTTCTGCCATTTAACCATCTCCTGTTTTCCACGTAAGCAGTTTGCAGATCATTCTATTTCTTTTCCTGTGTGTGTTTCCCCCCCCCCCTTCCCATGCTCTGTTCCTTTTTAAATGTTGCTCATTGGTCATTGAAGTGGATTTTTAGAAATCACACTTAGTAGAAGCATAGCTTCATGGGTAAGAATAAGTAGTCAAGGCATTTCTGCTTCGCAACAACAGCCAGAAATATAGAGGCTTTGCAAATGGCTCAGAAGTAAAGCATTGGCACCCTTCAGGAATTAAGGGGTTAACAATGCAGCTTGCACACGAGACAACAGCGGAGACAGTTCAGACATGTTGACCGCAAGGTCTTGAAGCTTTTGCAAGATTAGATAAAACAGGTACAGAAGCACCAACCACAAGCAATGGAACCTAGGGTTAAGTAAAACCACACGGGGAACAGTTAGACAGAAATGCAGATATGTGGTTTTACTAAGGGTCACAAAATAAAACAACAGGTTGACAATAAATATAGGTTGAAGGGGTTAAAATGAATCCTCTCAGAATTCAGACAGCCACCAGCAGAATTAAAATCAGAACAAAGGAGTGGGGTCATGTGAAGATGAACGAGAACTAAAAGAAACCAGGTGGCGATAAGAAATATCACAATAAAAATTGACTTACGTAAAAAGGCAAAACTAAACAAAGGACAGACTGAAAAGTGCTACTTTCTTATGTGAAAAACAAAGATAAGATGCAGCTGTGGGACAAGACAGAATGTGTGTGTTAAGCGATAAGAAATGTGCTGCTTTAGCTAAAATTGTAGACACAGCAGAATATAGGGGTCATGGGAATTTGACCAAAGGCATAGTAAGATGTAACTAACTTTTAACCACAAGCATGACTAATACTGAAAAGAACAAGTAAGCCATATGTGATCAGGTGATTATTGTAATACAATGTGATTGAATGAAAATAGAATGAAAAGCTGTACCAACCAAGAGAGAACGAGAAGGTTGTCACTAGACCGCGGGGTCTATGACCTTCTCCCAGAACGTTCTGTTAATAAACTGTGTACTTTCACTTTTACTTTAAGACAGACTCGAGTGAATTTATTTTTCAACAACATAGGCGAAAGGTCATTATGTGATGCGAGATAGGGAATCAGCCAATTAGCAAATCTGCACGCGGGCTTTAGAGCCTGCCACGGTTTTTGTATGCTTAAATACCGCAGACCAAAGACAATTGGAGGGACAGCCAGGAACGAGCTGCGGGGCTCTAAGCTGTCTCCCTGATCAGCCCATAGGTACCTCCGCGGACTGTCTGTATTGTACTGTTGAATAATTTTGTGTTCTTGTGTTTTAAATAAACTGCTTGGCTATTTTACCATTTACAGACTAGTGTGCGGATTTAATTAATTTTATTTCACCACAACAGTCATAACTTCCAATTTTCACAGAAGGTCTGAAACCAAAACAAACACTTGTCTGGTCTCTCCCCGGATGCTGCCTGACCCGCTGAGCGTTCCCAGCATTTTCTGTGCTTTTTCAGATTTCCAGCATCTGCAGTATTTTGCTTTTTGTTTGTATTGAAGGTTAAAGGTGAGAAGGATTGGCTGGTGGGTGAAACACTTTACTTGCAGTCCATCCAGGCATGGAAGAGGTGGTACAGATACGATGGGCTGAATGGCCTCCTTCTGTGCTGTATGACTCTATGATACTATGGTTATTGTAATACATACAATTTAATTGACAAATAATCTACTCACTATCTTAATAAACAAATTTGTAAAATATTCATAAAAGATAATTACAGCCAAGGAATGCATGATCTACGAATGAGCAAAGCCAGGCTAATAAATCTACCGAACTTTAAAGGAGTTTTATTTACTCACTGCTGCAGTTGCTAACAGAATTCCTACCGCTACAAAATGTAAAATAAATGTAAACGATTGTTATTCAGTTAATTTTGAGCAGAGTAGCGCTCCTGCCAACAGGCCAGTGGCCGCCATCTTCAATGTGCAATGACAGAGCAGACAGGAGCCGTCCAAATCACAGACTGACCCCAATTCCCAGGCAGATGATGCTGGTCACACCGACGGACCTGGAGGAGCGGGTGGTGGGACCACAGTCTAACAAAAACAAATAAAAGGGCAAAATGTGCAAAGATCTCTGGAGGGTTGAGGGTAAATATATTCTACTCTAAGTACCATTCTTTCAATGACTGATACTCTAACAGACATGTTTCACAATGCACAGAATCACCCACACTTGAGCCTTACTCTGTTACAAATGTGTTATCTCATTCTACACAGGAATTCAATTTAAATTATAGGTATTTTCAGATTCAGGCAGATCAGTGGAAAGGTTCAAATGCATTAAGCAGATCTTATCTGTCACAAAGCAGTTATAAGTAATTCTAATTCAATCTTGTTGATATGATGTAATATCAAAATTCAATTTAAAGTCATTAGTATTGCTATTAATTTTCAAACTGTTTAATTCTGATGCTCCGCATTAAGAAGCTGAATCTTCCTGCCACCACGCAGACGCAAGTTGATGTTGATGATAGAACCAGGCTTAATGCCGTAGTATTCCAGTGTGTGTCCATCTTCTAGTGGCCTCGACTGAAAGGTCAGGTAGTACTGGGCTGACCGAAGGTGCTCCAAAGATTCAACTTTATTTTTCAGACTAGAAACCTCATCAGTTGGCAATACATTAATTGTCAGGTTACGCCCATTACCTGAATCCTTGACAAATATCTCCATTGTGTTTGTCAGGAGTAGGTGGAGCTTTGCATCAAAGAATATTCCGGAATCCAACAAGGTTTTGTGGTCAATCAGAATGGTGTTATTAAACATCAGGCGCTGCTGGTGAGCTGGGATTTTCCTGTCTTGCTGGATTTCCTGTTTGATCATTGAGATGTTGTTGTAAATGTTGGCATTCAGGTGTAACGGGGACCCATCCAGGCCAATCACAGTGATTGCAAACTCCTTCACTGGCTGCGACAAGAAAAACACACAAGAGATAAAATGATGTACTTCTTTTATTTTGGGGGCTGGGAAAGACGCACACAGTCAGTTATGTCCTTTTTTATAAATACTCTGATAAATATATTTCCCTAATTGTCTTCCTGTCCTCTTCAGATTGGTTCTTGCTGGGGTGATAGCTACGCTCCAGTCCCTCACACAAGCGTCCTAGAACCATGCCTTCTGCCATATTGATTTAGTAAGGAGTAATGAGCCAGATTAAGTAAACAGCTTAATGGTGCGTGGACATTATATCAAATACCATCATAACATGATCGAGTTCAACATAGTGTTTGAAAAGGAGAAACGTGAAACGGCGACTAGGGGGGAATTTTTTCGAGGGGTCAGCGGGCGTGTTCGGTGGCAGGTCGGGTAGGAATTTTTTTTTTTTTGACAGAGGAAGAGGATAGCATACCAGAAATCCTAAAGAAAGTAATACTGAATCAGGGAAAGGGACTCAACAAAATTGACGTAAGCAAAATAACAGTAATGAAGAAAATAATGGCACCAAAGAGTGACAAATCCCCAGGACCAGATGGTTTCGTAGGTGAGCACATTGCAGATGCCGTAATTATAATCTTCCAAAGTTCTCTCGATACAGCAACCGTTGCTTTAGATTGGAAAATTGCATGTCACTCCACTATTTAAGAATGGCGAGACAGGGAAACCAGGGAACTATAGACCAGTTAGCCGAACATCTGTTGTCGGGAAATTACCAGAGTCTGTAATTAAGGATAGGGTGACTTGAAAATTTTCAGCTGATCAGAGAGAGCCAGCATGGATTTGTAAAAGGTAGGTCATGCCTGATGAACACGGCTGAATTTTTTGTAGAGGTGACTAAAGTAGTGAACAGGGGAATGTCTATGGATGTTATTTATATGGACTTCCAGAAGGCATTTGCTAAAGTCTCTCATAAGAGACTGTTAACTAAGGTTGAAGCTCATGGAATTGAAGGCAAATTATTGACCTGGTTAGGAAATTGGCAGAGCGGCAGGAGACAGAGAGTAGGCATAATAGGCAGGTACTCTAATTGACAAGCTGTGACTAGTGGAGTAACGCAGAGATCTATTTTGGAGCCTCAACTATTCACTGTATTTATTAACAACTTAGATGATGGGATAGAAAGACACATATCCAAATTTGCCGAAGACACAAAGATAGGTGGCATTGTAGGCATTGTAGATGAAAGCATAGAATTACAAAGAGATATTGGGAGATTAAGTGAATGGGCAAAACTGTGGCAAATGAATTTCAAGTAGGCAAATGTCAGGTCATCCACTTTGGACCTAAAAAGGATAGAACAGGGTACTTTCTAAATGGTGAAAAGCTAAAAACAGTGGAGGTCCAAAGAGACTTGGGGGGGTTCAGGTACATAGATCATTAAAATGTCATGAACAGGTACAGGAAATAATCAAAAAGGCTAATGGGATATTGGCCTTTATGTCTAGAGGACTAGAATACAAGGGGTTAGAAGTTATGGTACAGCTATATTAGACCACAACTGGAGTACTGTGAGCAGTTCTGGGCACCACATCTTAGGAAGGATATATTGTCCTTGGAGGGAGTGCAGCGTAGGTTTACTAGAATGTTACCCAGAGTCCAGGAGTTAAATTACGAGGAGAGATTACACAAATTAGGGTTGTATTCCCTGGAATTTCGAAGGTTAAGGGGTGATTAAATCAAAGCTTTCCAAGATATTAAGGGGAACAGATAGGGCAGATAGAGAGAAACTATTTCCACTGGTTGGGAATTCTAGGACTAGGGGGAATAGTCTAAAAATTAGAGCCAGACCTTTCAGGAGTGAAATTAGGGAACACTTCTACACACAAAGGATGGTAGAAGTTTGGAAAACTCTTCCGCAAACGGCAATTGATGCTAGATCAATTGTTAATTTTAAATCTGAGATTGATAAATTTTTGCTTAGCAAAGGTATTAAGGGAGATGGGGCAAAGGCGGGTATATGGGGTTAGGTCATAGATCTCATTGAATGGTGGAACAGGCTCGAGGGGCTAAATGGCCTACTCCTCCTATGTTGCTATGGTCAATCTTCATGTGTGAGCTTGGACAGTTAGTGTTGTTTGAGCATTCAACCAGTCTGATCCTGTACTTATCCAATGTCCACACACATATAATATATGGTCAATGGGAATCTCAGCTGATTCCTTCCCACCTCCATGTGGGGTGCTGAGGCCAGTTGTCACACTCCACAGTCACCCAGCTGAGATCCGTGACCTCAGTATAGACTGAGGATTGAACTTGGGGAGTTTCTGATTAGTGTGATTACTGTGGCTTTTCATATATCTTTAATACTTGACAGCTGTGCTATCATTACCAGCCCCGATAAAAAGAATAAAAGTTCCAATTGAGGATTGAGGTAAATAATGAGAACAATGTCCATTCACCCCTGACTTGAGTTCAAATCCATTCTAGACAGAAGGAACTCCTGGATCTAAAATCACAATTTCTACAATCTCTACAATCTACATTCCCTCGGATCAAAACTTCATCATTTATTAAAACCATTTTACCTGGACATTCCATGCTTGGACTCCAGAGACACATGGCATGCTCAGGCATTTCATGGCCTCATTTACCATCACGTGCCATCCAGTCGATGAAGCCACATTTCCTGTCGGATCAGCTGGATCAAGAATTATTGGTCTGAAAAATAAAACCGTACCAACAATGATTATTAAGCGTGGGCCTGGGTTTGCTGGCAAAATAACATTGGGGGCAAAATTCAGCTCCTTTACACCTGACGTTGGCACCTACGGAGCGCAAAGGGATTATCGCCTGGGGTTGGGGGGGGGGGGGGGGGGGTGGGGTGAAAAAAAACGCCTCCTGTAAAACTCAGCGGGGCGTTGCGGAGGTGCTACCCGATAGCGGCGCACCCCTGCCCGTACAGCCCCAGTCCGCCGCATCTCCGGCGATGATGTCATCACCGTGCGAGGCTACCTCTTCGCTCCCCGCCCTGTGGCAGAAATTCGGCTGCGCCACGTGCAACTGCCACGAGCGGAGTCAGCACCGCGCTCGCGGGTCAGTAGTTAAAGGGGAGGGGCGGCCTCAACCCGACATAATGGAAGCAGGATTGAAGGGATTCAAATAGGAACTGATGCAAGAGGTGAATGCAGAGTTGTGTGGTGACAATATGTTTGAGGACCTTAGAATGGAAAGGGAGGCGAGCGTTGGGTTGGTAGATAGAGACTGCAAGGGCACAAAGGTGGAATTTCTGAGGGGGTGATTACGGCAGTTTTGAAAAGTAGGGAAACAATGCCAACTCATCTGATCCATTAATAATGTCAGCAAGCAGTGTGCCAAAGAAAGTTAGTTTTGTGTTTAGGAGTAGGTTGGATGGAGCCGGTTATGGTGAGTAGGAGATAGGCTTCATGTATTAGATGAGTCTAGTGAGAGCTAACCCGGAGAAGTTGAGCCACATGGAGTAGGAGCTGGATGAGGTGAAAACTTGGGGAAGGTCACGTAGAGGAGAAGGCGGTTGGAGATGGAAAATTCTATGAGGTCCTTGCACTTGGCATTGGAGGAGTCAATGGAGGGAGGTAGAGAAAGGTGTCTGAACAGATGGTTTATTATTGAGGAGACTGTGAGTTGTTTTGGGGCATCTTGAGGATGTGATAAAGCTCAATATTAATGCCAGTTCTGTTCATTGTACCCATCTGTACAGCAGGTCAGAAGGAGGTTAATATAAACTAAAAATACTGGAGCAGCTATAATTGGTCTAGTTTCAAACGTGGTTGAAGATTTTACCTGTTGGCACAGAGTTTCTTTATTAAAAAGTCTGCAATGACTTTATTATTGACATTGTAGTACTCGGTCCAGTAGATGCACAGCTCCCGATATCTGCAGATCAGTTCAAGGACTGTCCGGAACCCTTCAGCCATGACAAATCTCTCCTGCCCACTGCCTTTCTCCCAGGCATAAATAGTCAGCAGCTCCACTGCATACTTAGCAGGCAGGCGCACTCCGGCTCCCAGCTCAGATCTCCGTGGCTTGACACACTAGAGAAAATTGTTGACAAATATAAATACACAAATGTAGTATTAAACGTATTCTCCAGTCCTCCCCGTCCTGTATTTTTGTTTCTATATATTTAAGCTTTATTATTCTTCCGAGACCACACAACTTCCCTGAGAGTACAGGCTGGGGCTATACCCAGACCAAAGCTGCCATTTAAGCATCCCCCAAGACCACAAGATCAGCTCAGAGTGGCCTCATTCCAACTTCTTCTCCTTCCATAGGATGAAATCCATAATCTCTGCTCATCATCCCCCCACAACTGTAAGGCCGAGAACAGAAACTCTCCATGTGGAAATTGCAGACATGAACCTATAGAATAGTTTGTTGGAGTGCCAGGATTCCAAAGAAAGAAAGAAAGAACTTGGATTTATATCACACCTTTCACAACCTAAAGATACTCTAAAGAGCTTCCCAGTCATTAAGTATTTTGAAGTGTAGTTGCTGTTGTAATGTAGGGAAAGGCAGCAGGCAATTTGCACACAGCAAGATCCAACAAACAGCAATGTGATAAATGATTAAATAACTTGTTATTGGTGGTGTTGGTTGAGGGTAAATGTTGGCCAGAACTCCTTGCGCTTCCTCAAATAGTCCCTTGGGATCTATGACGTCCACCTGAGAGGGCAGACAGGGCTTTAGTTTAACATCTCACCTGAAACACACTGGGGTAGAAATTCACATCGGCCCATCTTCTGGCCTGAAATAGGCAGCATGCTGGGAGTGTGTGCCAGAAACCGGAACGGAGACACAATCGAAAATTGGCCTCGGGCCTTATCAACATATTGCCGGCAAGCGGCAGATGCCAATCCGGCATCGAACGGCAGCTCGCGGGTTCCACGAGAATGCAGTTAGGCCTGCTGCCTCTCCAGCAACAGCCATCAGGTAGGTCCTGGAGGAGGGGGCGGGAGAACGGGGAAGGATGGGGGTGTTGCGCCGGCCAGAGTCCTCAGCAATGCTGTGGAGCTGGGAGGAGCACTCCTGCTCCCTGGCTCTACGTAAAGAGAAGTGTCAAAAAAATGTACTTACATTGAGGCTGCAAGTAGCACCAAACAACTGAGGGGAACAGGCCCGATGGCTGCTCCGCTCAGCGCTGACCAATTGCATTAAAGGTCCTTAAACAGGAGTTTATTCAAGGTGCCGAACATCTGTTTAAGGCTGATCTCCAGGACAGCTGAAAATTGCCAGAAGACATTATGGCGTCAGAGCTACTTCAGGCGTCCTTGGGATGCAGGGCATAGCCTGGTGAAATTGGTCACTTTGTCCCTATTCTCCACCCAGAAAACAAGCACAAGGAGGACCAATTTATACCCCATCATTTTTCAATCGATTTTTCAACAATTAATTATCTTTTGTTTGATGTTCTTTTGCGGTGAATGCTGGAGTCCCCGGGCACTGGAAGATTGGATGCAGCTTTTGGCTCTGAATAGGAGGAGACTGATCAAACTTGCCATGTGCAGGTTCAAAGAAACCAAGAAGGTCACTCATTCCACGACACAATGTTGAGGAACTGGGTGAACTGTAAAAGATTTAAGGATAAAATCCCTGGTCCTCGCTCTCAATGGGAATATAGGAACAGGAGTAGGCCATTCAGCCCCTCGAGCCTGTTCCACTATTCAGTGAGATCATGGCTGATCTGCGACCCAACTCCACATACCCACCTTTGGCCCTGATCCCTTAATACCTTTGGTTAACAAAAATCTATCAATCTCAGGTTTAAAATTAACACTTGAACCAGTATCAATTGCCATTTGAGAAAGAGTTTTCCAAACTTCTACCACCCTGTGTGTATAGAAGTGTTTCCTAATTTCACTCCTGAATTTTTAGACTATGCCCCCTAGTCCTAGACTCCCCAACCAGCGGAAATAGTTTCTCGCTATCTGCCCTATCAGTTCCCCTTAATACCTTAAAAACTTTGATCAAATCACCCCTTAACCTTCTAAATTCCAGGGAATACAACCTTAGTTTGTGTAATCTCTCCTCGTAATTTAACCCCTGGAGTCCTGGTATCATTCTGGTAAACCTACACTGCACTCCCTCCAAGGACAATATATCTTTCCTAAGGTGTGGTGCCCAGAACTGCTCACAGTGCTCCAGGTGTGGTCTGACCAGGGCTTTATATAGCTGTAGTATAACTTCTACCCCCTTGTATTCTAGTCCTCTGGATATAAAGACCAGCATTCCATTTGTCTTTTTGATTGTTTTCTGTACCTGTTCATGACATTTCAATTATCTATCTAAGCACCTGGAGCCCCCAAGCCTCTTAATACCTCCACTGTTTTTAAACTTTTCACCATTTAGAAAGTACCCGTTTTAGGTTGAAAGTGGAGGGCCTGACATTTGCCTACATTGAAATCCATTTGCCATAGTTTTGCCCATTCACTTCATCTATCAGTATCTCTTTGTAATTTTATGCTTTCATCTACACTGCCTACAATGCCGCCTATCTTTGCGTCATCAGCAAATTTGGATATGTTCACAAGAGGTGCAGATCAAAGGATTGCGGCTCAATCTCTGACCTCTACTCCCTTTGAACATAGCTCCACCACAGAGCATGGGATCAGGAAATTAGTCTTTAATTTCTTTGATCAGGATCTGGTATAACCTGTGTTCAACCTAAGCCAGAAGATGTACAGGAGCTCTCCCCTTCCTCCACATTCCTTCCAACAGTTTTGAGCAAAGCCAGATTCCAGCAGAGGAGAAACAAGAACCTTCAATGATTCCAAATACTGACCCGAATCCTCCCATAGTCCGCCAAGGATTAACAATTGCCCCGTTCCCCAGTCACTCACCTGTTTGTACCAATATTTCAGCAGCCGAATCAAGTCTTTGACTTTTGAAGGATGCCGCTTCACAAATTTTCTCTGAAGTTCAGTAAAGCAGGGAGAAAATTCCCCGTGTGGAACTTCATTTGCGCTCACAAAATTGATTAGTTTGAGATGGGCTTCATTTGCACTGTCCGCTCCCACTGCAAGAAATAAAATGATTAATGAACAACAGCTTACTGTGGCTCCAAGTAGTTTTGAAGACAAGTACTTAGTGCGAACAGTTAATTTAGCTCATCAATCAAATAGACCATGTATACCCGCATTTTAGTGGATGACCCCCATTTATTTAATCTCTCTCTCTCCTCCAAGTCCCAATTAGGTGTCTATAGATCTCGTTCCATTTCCACATTTGACCAGATCCAAAGTATCTGCTAATATATTTAGATCTGGCAGCAAACAAGTGTGTCTGCAAGTAGAGCAACTCATTCTCTAACCTTTCCTCCTTCCCTGTTGGAAGATATTTGCTTGCCGATAGCCCTTGATTATGTTCGATATCAATGACGTATGGTGAGCATTAACGTAATCTAATATGACAGCTAATGTTAAAGCCACTAAGTAAGAGTGCTGTAGTATTTGAGCCAATTGGAGCAAGAAGGTCCCAGATTTCAGTGCTGATCTCAGCATGGGCCGCAGTGAGTTACTACAGAAGAGCTCAGAGTCTCTGGGTTGGGAAGAGAAACAAAATGTTGCAGGTTTTTGACTCCTGATCACTTCCCAGAGACCCCTTCTGGAAAGTGGACCGTGTGTGGTCATCAGATGTAAACAGGGTTTTGTTCCCCCGCTCTCCATGGCCAAATAGGCTGTTGACATTCTTGTCTTGGTATGAAGAATGATCAGCTGGGAAAAGTACCACAGCACTTTTAGTGGCCAAGGAACTGAATCACTTTCTCTAGAAACAGAGGGAAAAGGTAACAAAATTCAGACATTACCTTAAAAAACATTAATAATAAGAAATAGGAGCAGGAGTAGGTCATATGACCCGTCGAGCTGTTCAATAAGAAGATTACGGCTAAACTTCTACATCAACCCCGCTTTCCCACCCTATCCCCATATCCCTCAATTCGCTTAGTGCCCAAAAATCCAACGACCTCAGTCTTGAATATTCGCATCGTCTGATTACTGGTTAGATTCACTTTCAGAATTAGCAGCCTAGACTTCCCATCAGCATCATTTTAATACCAAACTGGCTTCATGCCAGTGTTAAAATAATGCCAATCAAAGAACTTAAGCTAATATCCCTCATTACTTCTCGTGCGAAGGGTCGCCATGTGTCTGACAGGCTATTGCACCTGATTCACTCATAGTGCATTGTAACATTCTTCCTTAGCATTAACTAAATATGGAACTCAACCGTTGCATCATCTTCACTAGGAACGGGACATGTGATGGAGCAAAGCGGATAAGGTCCACTCTCGTCCCGTCTTTCGTGATGAGTAGCAGAGGCTCATGGAAGAATTTAAATTAAATGAGTTTTAATGATAAGGGCAGGTGTCTTATAACATGGATATCAATTCTTACTTAATGCATCAAAGGCTGGCAAAACATCAAACTCCACAATGTCTGAAGTCTTCTTCTTCGATTTCAGCGCGAAGCTCATCGATTTTGGTGGGATGCTGTTCAGTGTTACACTGATACTGATATCACGGATCTCATATGCAATGCTTGATGAGCACGTTTCCAGTACTTCTCGAATTCCCTCAAGAATTTCATGCCTGGTGTCTCTCTGCTCCTGGAAACTCTTGAAACAGCTGAGGAAGACGACCAGATCCGCATCTGAGCCATTTCTTAAAGCTGTTCCTTTCCCTGATGACCCGCCCTGAGGAGAGGAAGAACAGACAATTATTTCTGACTATTTCAGCTACTGGTGAACTTAACCATTCAAGAAATCTTGCACAAAAAAATGATCGCATTGATTCTCTTCAGTCTTGAACAGTCATAGAGACAATATCTGTATCGTTGCTTTGGGCTCTGAATTAGCATTGATACAATTTTTTGTTGCCATTTTCTTTCCTCTTTGCCTTAAGACACTGACTCTTGATGGGACACAGTTCCACAAGCACTTCCTCAATTCCCCTAAGCGGCCATTCTTCATGTGTGATCTTAGACCGCACGTGTCAGCATCACAGCCCAATCTTGTCCTCACTGGAGGAATACACGTGCAGGCTTTCCAGCAAGGGTGACTGGAAAGTGAGCAGGAGTGGGATCCATGGGCTGATAGTTGCATTCTTGTCTGGAGTGTTTTGGTCACTTTTAACACCTGCATCTGTTTTCAAAATGAGTGATGTTGCCATAATTGGGGATTTTTTGGAGGGTTGGCTTAATCCCTTGCATTTCCCATATTAGCCACTGACAGAGCCAGTGCCAAGTCAGAATCTGCCAAAAAACATACCGTTTAAGCATGAGAATAAAATCACACGATGCAAACTAGGGCTCTTGATACCTGTCATGGTGACCTTATTCAAAGGGAACAGACTCCAATCAGGGTGATGCCACTAAATACCACCGAGCTGTGGTCTGCTCTCTCCTCCATCCCTTCTACATACAAGAGTTTGTGTGACAGACTCACTATGTTGTTTTTTCATTGCAGCTGACTGGAGATAGGATGAATGGAGGCAGCATTGGGAGGGATGGTGGGGTGAGAGGGGAGTGTATTGAGGGAGCAATACTCACATCCTTTCCCAAATGGTTAAGTATATTTTATTGATAAATAACCTGAAATTTGTATTTTAAATAACACAAAGTACAATATTGCTTTAGATTAACAAAATACTTTCAAAGCATGCTGGCCATTTAAAGAAACAAAAGTATGCTGATTATGAGAGGAGCTGATTATGAGAGGAGCAGATTTAAAGCACACTGTACTTCGAGTGAATTACTTCTAAATGCCGATCTTTAAGAGGAGCAGATTTAAAGTGAACTTTCTCTTTAACAGAGGTACATCTAAAACCACTGAAACTTTAAAACAAGCAGATCAAAAACATTCTCTCCTTTCAGGTAAAGCATCCCCAACTGGCCGAGATTTTTAGGAACCGTTTATGGCACAGAATTCACAGGAAATTTTGGCGATCCCACCCAGCCCCGTTAATTTGGGCGAGGCACTGCAGGCAGCTGGTCCCACGGTTAGTCTGCACCGTCCGGAGAGGAGGAGCCAAGTGTAGAAAACGTAATGTTTAAAATAATTAAAAATGAGTAATCACATCAGAAAACACCTCCATTCATAAACAAGGGAAGGTATCTGATAGTTTAAATAGTAAGTTACTATTAACTATTCTCCATCGAAAATAAAATAACTTACTTTAACGGCTTTGATTACTTTGATCTCAGGTTGGTTGATAAAACACTGATTCCTTAAAAATTCACAGATCCTGTGCACGGCGTTCCTCACTTCAATGTTAAATTCATTCGGCTCCAGGTTAGTTTTAATGAAATCCTCCAACCTCCTGGGGATAGTTGTGTATAACTCCATCGTTCCAGCTTTCACTGAAGTGAGGTTGGAGTGACAACACCCCCTTATAAAGCAGCTGCTAACCCCTCCTTCAAATATCTAATTTCCATTTCCTCGGAAGCTTGACTCATAGCTTTCGGTTTCATTTCTTCAGGTGCCAAAGCAGTCTGTAAATGTCACATGACACTGACGCTGGTCACGAGCTAATGGAAAATATTATTGTAGCTTTCTTCCTTCCCACACCGAACTGCTTTTTTCCAGTTCTGACAAAAGGTCTTCAACCTGAAACGTTGGCTCAGTTTCTCGCTCCACGGATGCTGCCCTGGCCTTACTGAGCTTTTCCAGCGTTTTCTGTTGTTATTTCGGATTTCCAGCATCCGCAGTATTTTGCTATCGTCATCAATTTTTTTTCCCCTGGTCCTCTAGGGTCATAAGAACATAAGAACATAAGAAATAGGAGCAGGAGTAGGCCAATCGGCCCCTCGAGCCTGCTCCGCCATTCAATAAGATCATGGCTGATCTGATCCTAACTGCCAATCCACTATCACAGAACCATCTCCTGAATCTAACAGAATTAGACACACGAAATAGGAGCAGGATCAGGCTACATGGCCCCTGGGCCCGCTCCGCTACCCACAGGGCCATGACCGATCCGAACCTAGACTCATGTCCAAATTCCTGCCCGCTCCCCGTAACCCTTAATTCCCTTTACTTCTAGGAAACTGTCTATTTCTGTTTTAAATTTATGTAATGATGTAGCTTCTACAGCTTTTTGGGGCAGCATATTCCATGGACCTACCACACTCTGAGTGAAGTAGTTCCTCCTCATCTCAGTTTTGAAAGAGCAGCCCCTTATTCTAAGACTATGCCCCCTAGCTCTAGTTTCACCCATCATCGGGAACATCTTCCCCGCATCCACCCGATCCAACCCCTTCACAATCTTATATGTTTCAATAAGATCGCCTCTCATTCTTCTGAACTCCAATGAGTAGAGTCCCAATCTACTCAACCTCTCCTCATATGTCCATCCCCTCATCCCCGGGATTAACCGAGTGAACCTTCTTTGTACTGACTCGAGAGCAAGTATGTCCTTTCTTAAGTATGGACACCAAAACTGTACGCAGTATTCCAGGTGCGGTCTCACCAATACCTTGTACAACTGAAGCAATACCTCCCTATTTTTATATTCTATCCCCCTAGCAATGAAAGCCAATATTCCATTGGCCTTCTTAATCACTTGCTGCACCTGCATAGTAACCTTTTGAGTTTCGTGCACCAGGACCCCCAGATCCCTTTGTACTTCAGTACTTTCCAGTTTCTTGCCATTAAGATAATGAGTTTGTAATCTGGGCTGACATTACAGCGTGGCCCTGCAGGAGAAACTGCCAAGCAGGCATATCTCTGAAAGGAAATTTGTTGGAAAGCTTCTAACTGTAAAGTCTGAACCCCTCCCACTGCACTGATGACATGCCCACCTTCAGAGGAGGACTGCAGCCATAGGGCTAAAAATTGGAAACGGTCTAAAAACAGACGTGGGGTTCGTGGTGCGCGATTAACCCAAGCCCGTACAATGTAATGAAGGCAGGACGCATACTTCATGCTGCCTGTTGATTATAATGATAGTGGTGTAATGCGCTGTTGAGTGGCTGCACGCTCCGAAGGGGGCCCAACTTAGTGCAAGGCTAGCACCAATTAAAGCCAGCCTGCACCTCTTAAAGGGGAGGCGTATTCTGGCCACAGCAAGTACTGGAAGTTATTGTAGAGGAGTGTGAGAGGGCTCCCAGATTTTCGGATGCAGCACTCAAGGCCCTGGTGCAGGAGGTGGAAAAGAGGAGAGATGTCCTGTGTCCACAGGGAGCCATGAGGCCCTTCAGGCACATGCTAAGAAGGGAATGGTAGCAGCTAGCCATCGCTGTCAATGCAAGCAGTGTAGCCTCGTGTAACTGGGTGCAATGCAGGAAGAAGTTTAATGACCTCACACGAGTGGTCAAGGTCCGTGAATTCATCTTCAAATGCCATATCCCACTATCTGCATCACTAGCCTCACACACTGCTCAATGCACCACACCCCCGTTACTCATCTACCAACAATCTCTATCAGTCACGACTCATACGTCACATTTATATGCTCCATCTCACCCTCACACACTTAGCACTGCGGCAAGCTTCACACCCACATTTCACAGCTTGCACACACTGCCAGCTATTCAACCATGACAGACACATCAGCCAAACACAGTGAGCCGCAGTCACTGACACACTTCCCCCTCTGTTGTAGGACATGGTGGCGCACAACTGTAGGCAGCTGCAGCTAACTGGAAAATATTATTGTAGCTTTCTTCCTTCCCACACCTCAAGCTTTCTTCCCCTCACTGGCTCTGGTCTCGACTCCCACGTTTGCCGCGGTATCTCAACACTGGTGACCCCGACGCTCAGGACGAATCCTAAGCTAGCATGGCGGATACAAACGCAGTCATGGTTAAATTACCAGACTTTTGGGAAAACTTGGCCGAAGCCTGGTTCGTTCAAGCTGAGTCCAGATTCCGGCTGAAAGGCATCACAGGCGACACCACGAAGTACGACTACCTCGTCTCCTCGCTCACGTACGCTACCGTCCCCAAAGTTTGGGCAGCGCTGCAGGACCCACCACAGACTGGCAAGTACGAACATCTGAAGGCTGCGCTCCTTAAAAAATTTCAGACGTCCTCTTACCAGCGCCACTGCCAACTCCTTGACCTCCCCGGTCTCGGTGACGCTTCACCATCAGACTTGCTTTCCCACATGCTGTCCCTCGCGGACGACAAGCCCCCCGGCACCCTCTTTCGCACGCTTTTCATTCGGCAGCTTCCCACCAGCATCCGCCCGCTCATTGTGGAGTCCGGCTCCACGGACCTGAATGACATAGCAGAAAAGGCCGACCGGCTGCTCTCTGCACAGTCCGCGCGCGACGTCACGCCCGACCTCGCAGCAACGACCATGCGGTCTCCCCGGCCCACTAGGCCCGCCCGCCCTACCACTCCGGGCCACTGTTACTACCACACCCATTTTGGCACTAGGGCCCAACGCTGCACGCCACCGTGTACCTTCAATTCCCCCCCCGCACCGGCCCCCGCGATGGCCATGGGGCAAAAGGGGCCTCTACTGTACGTCACTGACGACAGAACCAACCGCCGATTTCTGTGCGACACAGGGGCCCAGCACAGCATCACCCCCGCCTCCGCCCTCGAAATCCAACGCGGCACACGAGGTATCACGCTGGCCACCGCCAATGGCTCGGACATCCGCACATATGGCACCCGCATGGTCACGCTCGACCTCGCGGGCCGCCGCTACCGCTGGGAGTTCCTCACCGCCAAGGTCCTCTGCCCACTCATCGGCGCCGACTTCCTACGCGCCCACGGCCTCCTTGTCGACATTCCGAGGCACCGCCTCGTCGACGCCAACACTATGGCCACCATCCCCGGCGCCTGTACCCCGGACCGTTCGGCCGGCCTGACGACCTACTGCCTCGCCAGGGCTGTGGATGAATACTCGGCACTCCTAGCCGAGTTTCCCGCCCTCACCAACCCGACCTTTTCGGCCAAAGCCGCCAAACACGGGGTGGAGCACTATATTCCCACCACCGGCCCTCCAGTTTCTGCCCACGCCCGCAGGCCCAACCCGGCCAAGCTGGAAATCGCGCGGGCCGAGTTCACCACCATGGAACAACTCGGCATCATCCGCCGCTCCAGCAGCCCCTGGGCCTCGCCCCTCCACATCGCCCCTAAGCCCGGCGGAGGCTGGCGCCCTTGTGGGGACTACCGCCGCCTTAACGACGCCACCACCCCCGACCGATACCCGGTGCCTCACATCCAGGACTTCTCGGCCCGACTGGCCGGACGAACCGTCTTTTCCAAAGTCAACCTGGTGCGCGGTTACCACCAAGTCCCCGTACACCCCGCGGACATTCCCAAAACGGCCGTCATCACCCCATTCGGCCTGTTCGAGTTCCTGAGGATGCCCTTCGGCCTCAAGAATGCAGCCCAGGCTTTCCAGCGCCTTATGGACTCGGTCCTGCGGGACCTGAACTTCCTATTCGTCTATCTAGACGACATTCTCGTGGCCAGCTCCTCCAAACAGGAACACCTCGAACACCTTCGCGTCCTGTTCGGGCGCCTAGCCCAACATGGGCTCACCCTCAGCCCGGCGAAGTGCCAATTCAGCCTAACCGAGATCGATTTTCTCGGTCACCACATCACCCCTGCTGGGGCCGTCCCCCTGCCCAACAAGGTGCAGGCCATCCAGCAGTTCCCCCACCCCACAACCATCAAGGGCCCCCAGGAGTTCCTCGGGATGGTGAACTTCTACAACAGGTTCATCCCCAGAGCTGCAGCCCTCATGAAGCCCCTATACGACTCCCTCCGAGGTAAATCCGGCAAGATGGCCATAGCCTGGACCACTGACACGTCAGCCGCCTTCGATGCCACCAAAAACGCGCTCGCCGACGCCACTCTGCTCGCGCACCCGAGGGCCGACGCCCGGGTCGCGCTCACCACCGACGCCTCCGACCACGCGGTCGGGGCCGTGTTCGAGCAGTGGGTTAATGGCGCATGGCAGCCACTTGCCTTCTACAGCCACCAACTGCACCCCCCGGAGGTCAAATACTCCACTTTCGACCGCGAGCTTCTCGCGCTCCACCTGTCGGTCCGCCATTTCAGGTTCCTCCTGGAAGGCCGCCCCTTCACCGCGTACGTGGACCACAAGCCACTCACATACGCGATGGCCAAGCACACCGAACCCTGGTCCGCTCGGCAGCAACGCCAGCTCGCGGCCGTGTCTGAGTTTACCACGGACATCCAGCACGTCTCCGGTAGAGACAACGTCGTCGCCAACTGCCTTTCCCGTCCCGCCATCTGAGCGAATCACCTCGCGGTCGACTATGCGCAACTAGCAGCGGCCCAGCTCACGGACCCAGACCTCCTCTCGGTGGCTACCAGCCTGCCAGGGCTACGCCTAGCCAAGGTCGCGCACGGGCCCGAAGCCACGGCAGTTACTTGCGACATCACACTCAGCCAACCCAGGCCGGTCGTCCCTGAAACCTGGCGCCGCCGCGTCTTCGACGCGCTCCACGGGCTCTCCCACCCGGGTTCCCGCGCGTCCGTCAAACTCCTCTCCCAGCGTTTCGTCTGGCGCGGCCTCAGCAGAGATGTTCGGACTTGGGCCACCTCCTGCCTCGCCTGCCAACGGGCTAAGGTACAACGGCATACAAAAGCACCCCTGGGAGACTTCGAGGTACCCAGCCGCCGCTTCGACCACGTACACGTCGACATCATCGGGCCCCTGCCGCCATCGCAAGGCCAGACTTATCTCCTCACGATGGTCGACCGCTACACACGCTGGCCTGAGGCAGCGCCGCTGACCTCCACCACCACAGCCGACATCGCCAGGGCGTTCGTTAACACCTGGGTAGCGAGGTTCGGCGTACCGGCTGACATAACCTCCGACAGAGGCGCCCAGTTCACCTCCGAACTCTGGACGGCCACAGCATGCAACCTCGGTGTGACGCTCCACCGAACCACGGCGTACCACCCGCAGGCCAACGGGCTTTGTGAACGCTTCCACAGGTCACTCAAGGCCTCACTCCGCGCCGGCCTGCAGGACAGTACCTGGACTGACCGCCTACCGTGGGTACTACTAGGCCTACGCACCACGGTCAAAGAAGACCTCCAGTCCTCGGCAGCGGAGTTAGTCTACGGACAACCGCTGCGCGTCCCAGGCGAATTCCTTCCGGAGGCTACCACGCCTTGGTCGGCCGACCAGCAGCGGCTCAACTCTTTCTCTTCCGCTCAGCAGTTCGCCCCACTTCCGGTCAACCGACACGGCGAACTCGCACCTCACGTTCCGCCAAATTTACAGCAGGCGCGCTTCGTCTTCGTGCGACACGACGCGCACCGCGGACCCCTGCGACCCCCGTACGACAGACCGTACGAAGTACTACAAACCGGGGACAAGGTCTTCAAGCTGCGACTCGGCAACAGGGTCGAGACAGTCTCCATCGACCGGCTCAAACCAGCACACACAGAACCAGGGGAACAGGTCCCCGTGGCCCGGCCTCCAACTAGAGGCTGTCCCGCCAGCAAGCCAGCACAACCGGCGGCGAACCGCCAGGCCCCGCCAACTAGACCGGCGATAACGCAGAGCCGCTGCGGCAGAACCATCAGACCACCATCACGACTCGTCCACTCCTCCTAAGCGGATTCTGGGGGGAGCTCTGTGGCGACACGCCACCACTGGACACAATCCGCTCACGGCGGTACGGACAGTTTAAGCAGACGCCCCCAACCGGGGGCCCTTTCCTCCAGCTACTTGTTTCCCACAGGGACAGGCTGCCGGGAGCACTTCCTGTCTGGGGAGTATTTAAGTCAGGCGCGGGCTCTTCCAGTTCCTGTTTTGCCATGAGGCTGAAATAAAAAGCTGTACTGTTTCACTGGCTCTGGTCTCGACTCCCACATTTGCCGCGGTATCTCAACAATAAAATACTAATAGAAATACAGTAATAATAAATAAAACAACAGTAATAAATAATAATAAATTATGCGTTCATGAGTCTTATGGCCTGGGGGTAGAAGCTGTTTCGAAACCTGATGATCCGAGACCGTATGTTTCGGTATCTCTTACCGGACGGGAGCAGGGCGAAGAGGTTGTGGCTGGGGTGGCTCGTGTCTTTAATGATTCTCAGGGCCTTCCCCCGGCACCTCTCGGGGTAGATATCCTGGACAGCAGGTATTTTAATTCCTATAGTATGTTGTGCAGCTTTCACCACCATCTGTAGAGCATTGCGGTCTGTGGCGGTGCAGTTGCCATACCAGGTAATGATGCAGCCGGACAGGATACTCTCGATGGTGCACCGGTAGAAGTTGCTGAGAATCTGGGGGGCCATTCCAAATTTCTTCAGTCTCCTGAGGAAGAACGGGCATTGGCATGCCTTCTTCGTTACGACGTCGATGTGATGTGACCACGTTAAGTCCTCCATAATGAATACACCCAGGAATTTGAAGCTGCTGACCCTCTCCACCTCAGCCCCTTCAATGTAGATTGGGGTGTGTCCCTCCCCCTGCCGCTTCCTGTAGTCCACGATCATCTCCTTTGTTTTGCTGATGTTGAGGGAGAGGTTGTTGTACTTGCACCATT
The DNA here is from genome assembly GCF_052327205.1 of Somniosus microcephalus. Taxonomy (NCBI): domain Eukaryota; kingdom Metazoa; phylum Chordata; class Chondrichthyes; order Squaliformes; family Somniosidae; genus Somniosus; species Somniosus microcephalus. The sequence continues at coordinate 26,267,144 of NC_141005.1, read as the reverse complement.
CTGCTAGAGCTCTTACCTCCTCCCTGTAGCCTGTCTCGTCGCCATCTGTGATCAGGCCTACAACGGTAGTGTCATCAGCAAACTTGATGATGGAGTTGGAGTTGTGCGTGGCCACGCAATCGTGAGTAAACAGGGAGTACAGAAGGGGGCTGAGCACACAACCTTGGGGAGCTCCTGTGTTCAGGATCAGTGTTGAGGAGGTGTTACTGCCTATTTTCACCACCTGGGGTCTGCCCGTCAGGAAGTCCAGGATTCAGTTGCATAGGGAGGTGTTAAGTCCTTGCTCACTGAGCTTGTTGACAAGCTTGGAGGGGATAATGGTGTTGAATGCTGAACTATAATCAATGAACAACATTCTCACATAGGTGTTCCTCTTATCCAGGTGTGATAAGGCAGTGTGCAGTACAGTGGCGATGGCATCATCCCTAGATCTTTTTGGGCGGTAAGCAAATTGGAGTGGGTCCAGTGTGTCAGTTAGTAAGGAGTTGATGTGGGTTTTGACCAGCCTCTCAAAGACAGAAGTGAGTGCTATGGGGCGGTAGTCGTTTAAACAGGTTACTTTTGTTTTTTTGGGGACTGGAATAACCGATGTCATCTTGAAGCAGGTGGAGACTACAGACTGGTACAGTGAACGGTTGAATATATCCGTAAACACGGCTGCCAGCTGGTCAGCGCATGCTCTAAGGACACGCCCAGGGATTCCATCTGAACCGGTGCTTTGTGGGTGTTCACTCTCTTAAAAGTCTTACTCATGTCAGCCAGGGAGACAGGGAGATTGAGAAGACCCGGTTGTCCTGAGTCGCGGGCGCCCTTGTAACAGGCCAGTTGTTGTTGGCCTCAAACCAGGTGTAAAAAGTGTTAAGCTCGTCCGGGAGAGAGGCATTGCTGGGCATGACACAGCTGGGTTTCCCTTTGTAGTCCATAATAGATTGTAGTCCACTCCACATCCTTCGCGAATCTGAGCTATGATAGTGTGACTCCACTTTATCCGTGTGTTTTTTTTTGCATTGTTGATGGTTTTTCTTAGCTCGTACTTTGATTTCTTGTACTCATCTATGTCCCCAGAGTTGAATGCGATGGACCGTGCTTTTAGCATAGCACGGATGTCGCCATTTACCCATGGTTTCTGGTTGGGAAATGTTCGTACAACAATCCTCGGAACAACGTCATCTATGCACTTATTTATGAAACTAATGACTGAATCTGTATATGTGTTGATGTCATTGTCCGAGGCATTCCGGAACATATCCCAGTCAGTGGAATCAAAACAGTCTTGTAACATAGCGTCTGATTGATCCGACCACCATTGTAGAGATCTCATCACAGGCTTTTCCTGTTTCAGTTTCTGCCTATAGGTGGGTAGCAGCAGGATGGAGTCGTGATCTGATTTGCCGAAGGGAGGGCGGGGGAGGGCCTTGTATCCATCCCGGAACGGAGTGTAAATGTGATCTAGTGTGTTCTTGGCTTGCGTTGGGCAGGTGATATGCTGATGGTATTTAGGCAGTACTTTCTTCAGATTGGCTTTGTTGAAATCGCCAGCCACGATGAATGCAGCCTCTGGATGGGAAGTTTCAAGCCTGCTAATGGTCCCATACAGCTCGTTTAGTGCCCTATTTGCGTCGGCCTGTGGTGGAATATACACCGCTGTAATGATCACGGATGAGAACTCTCTCGGGAGGTAGAAGGGTCGGCATTTGATCATCAGGTGTTCAAGATCAGGTGAACAAGAAGATGTAAGTAGTTCCACATCGGAACACCAAGAATTGTTGATCACAAAGCATACTCCACCCCCTCTATTCTTCCCCGAGTCCTTTGTTCAGTCTAGCCGGTGAATGTTGAATCCCTCTGGTTGAATGGCCGAAGCCGGTATCGATGGATCAAGCCAAGTCTCAGTGAAAATCAAGACATTGCAGTTCTTAATGTCTCGCTGGAAGGTGAGCCTCCCCCTGAGTTCGTCCAGCTTATTATCCAGTGACTGCACATTCGCCAGGAGAATACTCGGAAGGGGGGGGTGGTGGTGTCCACGTCGCCTCAGCTTCACTAATGCACCTGCTCGTCTGCCCCGCTTGCGCCGTCGTCGCTTCCTGATCACAGGAATGAAGTCAGGTAAGCAGGTGGGAGGGTAGATGGTAGTAGCAGCAGAATCCCAGTTCGAAAGATCGGGGGTAGGTCCTATATCTCCAGACGCTCTTTGTCCAGAAGTGATTGACGGTCGTAGTGGATAAGCGAAGAAACAGTACTTACAAAATTGTTTAATAATAACAATAAAATAATAAATAAAGTGGAAAGTTGTGGACAAGCTCGTAAAACAGCGGCTACCCTCATGAGCCATACAGGTCGGTTAAACAGTAGAATATTTTTTTAAAAACAACTAAACTACTAATACTAAAACTAGAATGCTAAATACTAAACAGTGGAATACTGAAAAACTAACAGTACGATATATTAAAATACAACATTAAATACATTAACTACATTAAATACAACATTAAAATACCAGTTGGGGAGGAGCACGTAAAACAGCAGCCATGCAGGTCGGTTAAACAGTAGAATATTTTTTTAAAAACCAACTAAATTACTAATACTAAAACTAGAGTGCTAAATACTAAACAGTAGAATACTAAAAACTAACAGTACGATATATTAAAATACAATATTAAATACATTAAATACAACATTAAAATACCAGTTGGGGAGGAGCTCGTAAAACAGCAGCCATACAGGTCGGCGCTGATGTCATGAGTTTGTAATCTGGGCTGACATTACAGCGTGGTCCTGCAGGAGAAACTGCCAAGAAGACATATCTCTGAAATTCCTCTACAATCTCAAAGGAAATTGTTTGGAAAGCATCTAACTATAAAGTCTGAATCCCTCCCACTGAACTGATGACATGCCCACCTTCAGAGGAGGACTGCAGTCATAGTGTTCCTTACAGTATTGGTTTATTTGGATCTATATTTCCATCTATAGCCCCTTTATTTTACTATTTTGTGTCTGAATCTTCCCTTCTTTCTCCAAGGTGTTGAGTCATGTTGCGATACCCTCAGTCCTCACTAGCTGAGGCTTGATGCTGAAGGTCAGCAGACATGAAAGCTGAGCCCTGCCTGACCTCAGCCGACAGATCATCTTCCGCCATTTCTGCCACCCCCAAAGTGATCCCACCACCAAACACATCTTCCCCTCCCAGCCCCTCTCAGCATTCCAAAGGGACTGTTCCCTCCATTTACTCTGGCTCACTCTTCCATCACCCCATCACCTGTTCGCCTTCCCCAGGCACCTTCCCATGCAAGTGCAGAAGATGCAGCTTCTACCCTTTCACCTTGTTATGTTCATTAATAACTAGTTGTTTTTATTAAGAACAGCTAGCTTTTGCTAGACACTTTATTGAGCACATGTGGACTAGGTACAGTATCTGTAGAGGCATCCATCTTGACTGCTGCCTTGTGGGTAGCCTGGTGCATCGTGCGTAGCCCACTCTTATATACATACAGCACCACCTAGTGTACCATTCCAGAATGACAGGTTACTGATCATTACATCCCCCTTTCTTTGAGGTTAAACAAAATCAGTGTCAATCAATATCAATCAATCATAACGACATAAACATCTTCAACAGTCAATACATTTTCAATGTAGTTTTCTTTGTACTCAAAGATTAAGTCTATCAGGCTTTTTTACTTCACATGTGGATCTTCTCAGCACAGGTAAGTCTGATGTGTTTTCATGAGAGCCTGTATGTGTATTTGTGTTAGATTGTTCTGGTGGTGAGTGACAAGATTCAGTTGCGGCATTGTCATCGATTTGCTCTTCAATAGTCTCTTGTGTTTTTAGGAGGGAACAGCGGTTCCTCCTGAGAATCTGTCCTTCCTCAGTTCTAACAGTGTATGACCTTGGTCCTACTTCCTCAAGAACTGTAGCTTTCCTGTTCCATGCATCTGGATCTTCAATCCTGACAACATCATCCCTTGTCAATGGTTTCAGAGTTTTGGATGACTTGTCATAGTATGATTTCTGTTTCAGCTTTAACAGTTGAAGTCTCTGTCTCAGTTCCTTACTCTGCTTTTCTTTTGCACAGCAGGGTAGCGTGGTACGCAACTTGCGACCCATTAGGAGTTCAGCAGGTGAAGAACCAGAGTATAAAGGTGAGGCTCGGTAGCTCAGCAGGGCGAGATAAGGATCAGACTTGCTTTCTGTCGCTTTCTTCAGTAGCTGCTTGAGAACTTGAACACCTTTCTCTGCCTTACCATTCAACTGAGCATACAAAGGACTGGATGTGATGTGTTGAAAGTCATAATGTGCTGCAAACTGTTGCCACTCCTTACAGTTGAAGCACGGACCATTGTCGCTAACGGCAATCCTGGGAATTCCATGTCTGGCGAAGATGGATTTCACATTCATTATGACACTGCTTGCTGTGGTGCTTGAGAGCAGCGCCATCTCAGGATAGTTAGAATAGTAGTCAATCACTATTAGATAGTCTTTACCATTTAAATGAAAAAGGTCCATACCAACCTTTTGCCACGGTGCTGTTGGTATGTCAGCTACTATCATTGGTTCCTTTGCTTGTTTGTTTTGGTGTTTCTGACATGTCTCACATTTGCCTATCATGTTCTCAATGTCCTTATTTATGCCAGGCCAATAAACAGTGTCTCTTGCTCTCCTTTTGCATTTTTCAATTCCGAGGTGTCCCTCATGAATCCTTTTGAGCATGTCTTGACGTAGAGCCTGTGGAATGACTATTCTGTTCTGTTTTAGTAATAGTCCACTTGCGACACTCTATTCTGACCTTATGTGAAAATATTTTGGACAGGAACCTTTTGGCCAACCATGATGAATGTTCTCTATTACTGTTTGTAATACTGTATCTTTTACTGTTTCTTCTGCTATTTGCTTTGATTTTGTGTCTGACACAGGCAGCGCAGCAGTGACCATACTCACATGAACATCCACGTCTTCTTCAGTAGAGCTCACATGACTCATTGTGGGTGCTCGGGATAGTGCATCTGCTAACACTATGTATTTGCCTGGTGTGTAGATCAGTTCAAAGTCATATCTTTGCAGCTTCATCATGAGTCGTTGAATCCTTGGAGACATCTCATTCAGGTTCTTTTTTATGATGGCAGCCAGTGGGCTGTGGTCTGTCTCAACTGTGAAGGTGGGGACCTAGAAATTCAGTTGGTTGCGCCAGCCGGTAGCGCCTTAGGAGGAGTAGATGTCGGGCGCTAGGCGGCTAGCGGCCGGACGCAGCGCGATCTGCGCCTCTCCCCAACTTCACTCACGATTTAGCGGCGGCGCAAAGTCTTTGCGCGCGCTCAGCTGCGCGCGCAGATCCTGACGTCATTTCCTCGTGCAACGCCCTTTGTGCGCCCCAAACCGGAAATTCAGTCGCGACGCCCCATTGTGCGCCTGGCGCCCCTAGCGACTGGTAGAGTGGAACGGTGCTGAGTCGATGCGGGGCGCGGGGGGCGCAAATTAAAGGGCACTCCTCCTGCACTATAAAAGGCTGCCATTTCGCAGCACTCCTTCTTGAGAGACGGATCTTTGCAGAGAGACCAAGGTAGAGAGCTTTCTGCTTTGGCTCAACACTCGGACAGGTACTTGTGGCTTCAGGCCACAGCTTTCCACTTGCCTTTGCCTTCATTGACATATCATTGTTTGCTAACATATTATGGGGGCTGCAATGGGTGCAAACGCTGGCTTTCTCCATTGCATCCAAAGGGCTCACGGACGCCGTGAGAGAGTGGCAGCCCTGGCTAGACGGAGAGGGGGCAACAGGCGTCGGGAAAGGAGGCCTTACCCACCCAGGGTATACCGCCAGCAGTTCTCCTATCTCAACATGTCTGACGAGCAGTGTGCTCGGAGGCTGCGATTCCGAAGGGAGGTGGTCACAGAGATCTGCCACCTGCTTGGCGGTGATCTGCAGCCACAGCTGAGGAGCAGGACGTCTCTGTCGGTGGCAGTGAAGGCTCCTTCCAATCCGCTACTGGGGACATTTCCAACATCTCCCAGTTCGCCGTGCATTGCTGCATCCGCCAGGTGACCAATGCCCTTTTCAAAAGGAGACGTCAGTTCATCTCCTTCTCCATGGCCCTTGCCAAGCAGCAACAGCGTGCAATGGGCTTTGCAGCATTCGCGGGCTTCCCCATGGTGCAGGGCGCCATTGACTGCACGCATGTGGCTTTGCGGGCACCTCTGGAGAATTCCGAGGATTACCACAACCGGAAGGGCTACCATTCGCTCAACGTCCAGCTGGTGTGTGACCACAGGCAGCTCATCCTAGCTGTCAATGCCCGCTTTCCAGGCAGCAGCCACGATGCCTTCATCCTGCGCCAGACTTCTGTGGCAGACATGTTCCAGGCCCAGCCTCACCCACGAGGATGGCTTATCGGGGACAAAGGCTATCCTTTGTGTACCTGGCTGATGACCCCGCTCCGTGTGCCCAGCACCCCTGCTGAAGAGGGATACAACGATAGCCATCAAGCGACCAGGAACATCATAGAGCAAACAATCGGCGTCCTGAAGCAACGGTTCCGCTGTCTGGATCATTCCGGTGGAGCCCTACAATATTCGCCGGAGCGAGTCTCCCATTTCTTGGTCGTTTGCTGCATGCTGCACAACCTGGCTATCCGCAGGACTCAGCCAATGCCACCAGAGATTGGAGGACCACCTGAGGAGGAGGAGGAGGAGGAGGAGGAGGAGGAGGACCAGCACAGGAGGGAGGCAGAAAGTGCAAGGGCCGCCCGTCGCCGACTTATTGAACGTCGGTTCTAGGCCCCCTCTCAGGGAATTGCTTGTGCCAATGTCAGCAGATGAATGTAGCCGCTCCACAAGCCCTCAGCCGAGCAGGGCAACCAGGACTTGACAGAAAAACCATGCACAGTGCAATTTAAGAACATTAATTTATTGCAAACCTCTGCCCTTCCCACATTGCAACCTCATGTGGAGAAGCCCCCTCCAAAAACACAAAACTAACAGTCTCGGCCTTACAAAAACAAAGAAAGGCACCAGTCTCGGCCTTACAAAAACAAAGAAAGACACCAGTCTCGGCCTTACAAAAACAAAGAAAGACACCAGTCTCGGCCTTACAAAAACAAAGAACGACACCAGTCTCGGCCTTACAAAAACCACAAACCATTTGTGCAGACCTTCTACTTTTTGCCCTGCGAGGGCGATGCCTTTCGCATCCTTGCCTGGCCCCTGCCCGCCCTGCAGCTCCTCCTCAATGGGAGCCCAGTGGCTGCAGCAAGGCTGGGGGAAGGCTGCTGAGGGTCAAATGGCGAGACGGCAGATGCCCTTGGGGGTCGCCCTGCACCAGCTCTGGCCCTCGAGGGGCCGGCTGCTGACTGCTGCAACTCTGCTTGGGCGGCAGCAGTCTGTCCAGCGGCTCGTGGCAGCTGCAATGGCGGAGTGGCAGTGTCGGCTGCAGGAATGGTGCCAACCTGACAGATCGCAGGTGCTCGCTGGTCGCCTGATACAGTGGCACTCGCACGGGCCAGCACTGCAGCATGCGCAGCAAACAGCTGAAGGACAGACTGCTGGGCTGCTGCTGTGCGGCGAGTGCCCTGGCGATGCCTGGCTGATCCAGCGAGGGTGGCAGCAGTTAGTGCCCGTGTGGCCCTGGTCTGTGTCCGCATGACAACAGCCAGTGAATGGACGGCACGACTGAGCACTTGGCTCGAAGCCGCCTGTGCTGCCGCGAAGTCCTGTAGACTCCTGGCCTGTGCTGCACTGAATTGATCCAGACTCCTGGCCTGTGCTGCTCCAAATTGCTGCACACTCCTTGACAAAGACTCAATGGAGTCAGGCATCCTTGCCACTGCAGCCATGAGCTCAGTGTGCCTGCGCTCAGCCTGGATGGCCATTTCCTCCAGGAGCCGCACCTCCTCTGCGCTCACCGTCGCAGGACTGGAGGCCGCACTCACCCTCTGGGGAGAAGTCCGCCGAGCTTCCCCACCCCTCCCGCGTTGCTGCAGGCCGCTGGGCCCCGGAGCTTCACTCTCCTCCGACCCTTCCCCCCGGCTCCCCTCCAGGGAAGACGTGTCCCCTTCATCGTCATGGGCTGGCGCGGCTGAGGGTGGCACTGATGGGCCGGCTTCCTCTTCCTCCTCCTCTAATTCGGAAGCGCTGACAGTGGCAGCTTGAGGGCCCGCCTCCTCACCTGGCGATTCACCATCTGAAAGCAGGAAGGCACAAGAGTAGCTTTAGAGTGAGGACAGGGCGGCAGCGAGGGAGGCATGAGTGCTGCCATTCACTGCATTGGTCGGACAGTGGCAAAGGATGCTGATCTGAGGCGCAAGTGGAACGAGAGAGGTCAAAAAGGTGATGCCCTTACCATTGGTGCCCAGAACAGGGTCGGCATCTCCACTGGCGACGGGGCCAATCAGCCGGCCTGCCATAATGCGCTCCACACGCTGGTCGAGGTCGGAGAGCTCTTTGACGTCAGGACGGCCTCCCCCGGTCTCAGTTCGTTTCCGCCGGTTGTGCGCCACCTTGGCCTGCAAGAGAAAGGACGGCCTCTAAGTACAGTGTGAAGCCCTGATCTTGTCTGCAATGCCTCCCATGGTCGAATAGCTTGTACAGTGTGAAGCCCTGATCTTGTCTGCAATGCCTCCCATGGTCGAATAGCTTGTACAGTGTGTAAAGTGCTGAATGTGCAAGTGATTTTCATGCCAGTCCCATAGCTGCTGGATGAGGGCTGGCCATTAGGGCTTTCAGGTCCCTTTGCCCATAAAGTTAGGTGCACATGCAGGGATGAGGAGGACACTGGAAAGGGTACTCACCCTGACAACCCGAGTGAGGTCGTTGAACTTCTTCCGGCATTGCACAGGAGTCCTGGCAACCACGCTGTTGGAAGAGACCCTGTTTGAGACCTCCCTCCAGGCTTTCCGGTAGGCGCTGGGCAGCGGCCTCTTGCCACCTTCTGGGAACAGAACATGGCGCCTGCGCTCCACTCCGCCAACCAGCACCTTCAGGTCACCGTCGCTGAAGCGCTGCGCTCTCTCCCTGGCCTTATCCATAGCCCTGGGCGTTGTGCAGATGAAGCTGAAGTGGTCAGGCCTAGGTTGAGGGCTGCAGTGTGCAGGGCGTGGCAGGCAAACAAATCCACCCTCCCCCTTTAAGAGCTGACCGGCGCCAGAGTGTCTGCCGTCAATCAACAACTCGCCGCACCGGCGCTGCGCCCGGCCTCGGGGGTATCGCTCTGCTCCGCCGGCTTAGCGCTTAAAGATAGTCGTGCATCGCCTGTTTTAGCGCAGCAGCAACCTCTTGGGGTGATGCGACTGAATATCGGCGAAGGTGGCGCGACTTTGCGCCGGGCGCAAACTTTAGCGGCCGCCCGACTTTAGCGCCCCAAAAGTGGCTATACTGAATTTCTAGGCCGGGAAGTCCATATATGTAGCCATGAAACTTTTCTAGTCCAACTACCAAGCCTAGACATTCCTTTTTTGTCAGTGGGTCGGGGCATTTTGAGTATGGCGTTTACTTTTTCCATATCTGGCTCTATTCCTTTAAAAGATAGATTATCTCCTAGGAAAGCGACTTCCTGGACGCCAAACTGACACTTGGCTTTGTTGAGCTTCAGTCCATTCCGGCGTATGCTCTGTAGCACTTTAGTCAGTCTCTCATTGTGTTCTTTCAGTGTGGAGCCCCAGATGATGATGTCATCAACATAGACCCGAACTCCTTCCAGACCTTCAATTATGTGTTCCATCGCTCCATGAAAGATTTCAGATGCAGATATTATCCCAAAAGGCATTCTGAGGAAACAATACCTGCCAAATGGTGTGTTGAAGGTACAGTATTTGGTGCTCTCTTCATCCAGTTTTAGTTGCCAAAATCTTTGTGAGGCATCGAGCTTGACTGCTGCCTTGTGGGTAGCCTGGTGCATCGTGGGTAGCCCACTCTTATATACATACAGCACCACCTAGTGTACCATTCCAGATGACAGGTTATTGATCTTTACACACCTCTGCCCACACCACTGTCCAGAGCCCTAAACGCTCCTGCTGTGTGAGACAACAATTTACGTGTCTTTCCTCCAACCTAGTAGACAGAATTCTCTGCTCATGGTGCAGCCTCCCCTGCATTGGAGAAATCAATAGCAGGTGATCACTTTGCTGAATGTCTCTGTTCTGTCGGTAAGTGTGACAGCAAACTCCCTGTCACTTGTCATAACATCACAATCCCAGACTGACCTCTCTGTCTTTGGCCTTCTACACTGTTCCAATGAAGCTCAAGGTAAGCTTGAGGACCAGCACTTCGTCCAGGCACATTGCAGCACTCTGGCCTTAACACTGACTTTTATCAACTTAACACCTTAACCACAGCTCCCACTTTCTCACATGGCAGTAGGTGCTGGCAATGTGGGATGGGTGTGCTGCCATTTCTGGGGCTGGCGGGGGGCAAGGGTTGGGTTGGTACTTGGGGTGGGGGCCCCTGCCGGAACACTGATGGTGGGCTGATCTGCGGACTGAGGAACAGTGCTAAGGCACAGCTGGCCAGAAATTTCCAACACTGATTAAGTATATGGGCATCGCTTGCATGGCACAAACCTTGTAATCCTAACCTGATGCAGCCAAGGAGCATGGAAAACCTCAAAGCGCGGGTCCAGAGCGGCAGCCAAAATGCGCCTGTGAATAGTCACAGAGGAAATTGAGAGCGAGGAACTTAAAGTAATGAAGATCAGTAGAGAAAAAGTACTTGAGAAATTAATGGGACTAAAAGCCGGCAAATCCCCTGGAGCTGATGGCCTGCAACCTAGTGTTCTATAAGAGGTGGCTGCAGAGATAGTGGATGCATTGGTTGTGATCCTCCAAAATTCCCGAGATTCTCGAACGGTCCCAGCAGATTGAAGGTGGCAAATGTAACCCTGCTATTCAAGAAAGAAGGGAAAGAGAAAACAGGGAACTGCAGGCCTGACATCAGTCGTCAGGAAATGCTGGAATCCATTATTAAGGAAGAGGTAACAGGGCACTTAGAAAATCATAATATGATTAGGCAGAGTCAACATGGTTTTTTGAAAGGGAAATTGTGTTTGACAAATGTATTAGTTTTTTGAGGATGTAACTAACATGGTAGATAAAGGGGAACCAATCAATGTAGTATCGTTGGATTTCCAAAAGGCATTCAATATGGTGCCACATAAATGGTTGCTACGAAAGATAAGGGCTCATGGGGTTAGGGGTAATATATTAGCATGGATAGCGGATTGGTTAATGGACAGAGAACAGAGAGCGGAGATAAACAGGTCATTTTCAGGTTGGCAGGCTGTAACTAGTGGGGTGCCGCAAGGATCAGTAGTTGGGCCTCAGCTATTTACAATCTATACTAATGATTTGATGAAGGGATCAAGTGTAATGTATCCAAGTTTGCTGACGATACAAAGCTAGGTGGGAAAGTAAGCTGTGAGGACACAAAGGGCTGGATTTTCATTGGGCCATGGAGGCGGGATTGGAGGCATGTGGGGGGTTAAAATTGCATAAACTGGCAGGCGGGCCCAAGCCCGCCTCCATCCCGTCTCCGAGCAATTTTAAATAATTCATGTCTAGTGGTTCCGTCTCCGTCCTGCCTCCAAGAGGCGGGATAGGCCGTTAAGGCCCTTAACAACCACTAAATTGGCTCTATAATGCCATTTTAAAAGGCCTTTGTGAGTTTAACCCTTTTCCCATGTGAAACACGCCTGTTCTGAAACACGATGGTGAAACCAGATGGGAGCACAATTGGATTGCTGACTATCAGCTGCAGCTCAAACATTAAATAGAAGATTTGATCAGCCATCATTTGCAGGTGGCAGGACTTTGTTGTCTGAGGTCTGGGGGAACTTGTAGAAGGCATAACCACAACTGTGGAAGTTTGGAGCCTGACACTCATCTCCAGTGTGACCTCCTGGGAAACCCCTCTCGCCATCTTCACTCAGCGCTTCCTTAACTGAGGCATATACCAGAAGCATGGGAGCCATGTATTTCCTTCCCTTCTGGGCGTTAGATGAGGAAGAAGACCAGTCGTGGCACCAGCAGAACCAGGAACAACAGCAGCACCAACAACAGCAGCACCAACATCAGCAGCAGCAACAGGAGCGCCAAGCTGCTGCTCACCCACCTGAAGATGCACAGGCCAGAAGGGGCCAGCGCATGGAAGCCTGTCGACGCAGGAGATACCCCCCAAACAGGGTCTACAGACACAGGGTCAGCTACATCAACATGTCTGAGCAGCAGTGCCAAAGGCGGCTCCAACTTTCGCGAGAGTTAGTGGGTGACATTTGCGCAATGCTGCAACAAGACCTGCAGTCCAGAGGACCAGGTGGACAAACCTTACCAGTGGCCGTCAAAGTCACCACCGCACTCAACTTTTTTGCCTCAGGCTCATTCCAGGGATCAGCAGCAGACATCAGCGGCATCTCCCAGGCGGCCGCACACACTTGCACCACGCAGGTAACTGATGCCTTCTTTGCCATCGCGCAATATCACATCCATTTCACCAAGGATCAAGCAAGTGTCACGGCGCGTGCAGTTGGATTAGCTAATCTGGCAGGCTTTCCAAGGGTGCATGGTGTCGTTGACTGCACACATGTGGCCCTTAAGGCACCCATCGCAATCCAGGTATTTTTGTCAACCGCAAGGGCTTCCACTCCCTTAACGTTCAGCTGGTGTGTGACCACAAGAAGGAAATTTTGCATGTTTGTGCCAAGTACCCTGGCAGTTGCCATGACTCCTTCATACTGCGCCAGTCTAGTGTGCCTCCGCTCTTCAGTCCGCCAGACCAACTTAACGGATGGCTACTTGGAGACAAGGGCTATCCCCTGAGGACGTAGCTAATGATGCTGTTGAGGAGGCCAGCCAATGAAGCTGAGGAGCGCTACAACTCCAGTCACATTTCCACCAGATCCATTATCGAGCAAACCATCGGTTTGCTGAAGATGCGCTTCAGATGCCTGGATAGATCAGGTGGAGCCCTGCAGTACTCAGCAGCCAGGGTCTCCAGAATCGTCGTGGTTTGCTGTGCACTTCACAACATGGCACAGCGTCATGTCTTGCAGATTCCTGAGGACCAAGTAGCTCCTCACATTTCCTCCTCAGATGAGGAGGAGAGCAAAAATGAACATCTTGCAGAGGCCCATCAACCAGCGGCAGCAGTACACAAGAACAGAGCTGGCTGGGATGCAAGGAACGCACTCATCTTTGCCAGATTTGCTTAGCCTAGCCACTGAAGGACTTTTGCCTCGCATCTTCTTACCTGAGCATCGACAATGGCCAAGAACCAGCTGACTCCTAGCAATTTGACCACCATAATGACAATTCTGTAGCAGTTCGTGTTCACCTCGGTAGGTATCGGACGAATGACTACTAAATAATCGAGTTTGACTTCAGGAGAACAATCTAGAAGTTGTTTATTTACAAGAACAGATGAAATACAGCAGGTAAGGCGGCTGGATGCAGGAGCACTGTGAAGTAGGTCTTTCCCCAGCGGGGACGCCACAAGGACTGAGTCCGCAGTCCTGTGGACAGCGTGATGACGTCATCACGCTCGCCTGTGTTTTCCCGCGCTTCGGGCATCACGTGACCGCGTCGTGACGTCAGCGCGTTCGCCCACGCTTGGGGTGGCCACGTGACCCGCGCCGATACGTCAGCGCATTTACCCGGCACTGAGGCTGCCCGTCGCGGCCGAAGTCGCGGGAGCACGAGGCACCCGGCGCTGCCGCTGGCCGATGCTGCCGAAGTCATGGGCGCGGTAGGCCGAGCTGTGCCGGCGGCCGTCGCGCGTGCGTCACGGGATGCGCGACGTGATGTCAGCGCGTTAGGTCGTGTCTTAAAGGGGCAATGGCCCAAACAGGTAAGTTAAAGGGGCAACGGCCCAAACAGGTAAGTTATGTACATACAAAGGTAAGTTAAAGGGAATTATGTATATACATAGTAAGGGACACCCAGTGGAACCGCCACATGCGCCCCCCCAAGAATTCACTTGAACGAAAGTCCAAAGATGAGATGGTCTGACGAGCTAGTGGTCTCGGCGGGTGTGCTGTCTCAACTTGGCTGGCCAGGTCTGAAGATGCTGGTCGTAAGCGGATCCTTACGCACGTCATGGCGAATAAAACGTATCCATCAGGCGAAGGACCGTGGAGACGTGCGAAACAGCAGGCCTTGTCAGAGTGACGGGCAGGTTGGGCGGACGTGGGCGATGTCTCCGTTGATGTTGAAACAAGTCCTTGTTCTGACGAACTCTGCAGGAACGCCAAACGAGCGATCCAGAAGGACTTGACAGGCGAGGTCGGTGAAGTCGCCGACAGGTGAGCGAAACCTTCGGGAGGCTGGAACGCACGGAACGGTGTGTGCCATAGTGCTACGACGATAACACAACAGAGGGTGAAAAGTTGCTGCGTTGATCAGTGATCGGTGAGGACAGCAACTTTCACGTGGCTGATCACGGCCGAGCGTGATGACGTCATCACGCTATCCACAGGACTGCGGACTCAGTCCTCATGGCATCCCCGCTGGGGAAAGACCTACTCTACGGCTCTCCTGCAACCATCTCACTTACCTGCTGTATTTCGTCTGCTTCCTGCATTAAAGAACTTATTTATTGTTCTCCCGAAGTCGAACTCGATTATTTAGTAGACAAAGGGCGGCAACGGTCCGGGTTATTGTGAATTTCGGTAGGGGTAAACTCTGCCTGGAGGGCAGCACCACTTGTAGTTGTTCTTGCTATAGGAGAAAACAGCCGGGAGGGCAGCACGCTTCTTGTCTCGCTGAAAAGTGTGGTAGGTAACACAACCAGCAGGCTGACGGGCTGGTGCGTCATCGGCAGGGCATGAGTCGTCATGGTTCACGAGGGCAGGGTCCTCGTGAATTGCGAGGGATGGGTCCCTGTGTTTCGGGAGGAGCGGGTCCTCATGTTGCGAGAGGAGTGAGTCCTCGTGTTTCGAGAGGAGCGAGTCCTCGCGGTTCGCGGGGGTGAGTCCTCGTGGTATCCCTGCAGGGCGCGCTCTGATCTTGTGGGCCCGAACATGCTGTACCCCGCGCTTGAAGAGATTTATACTTGCTGTTGCGTTGGACGTAGAGGCGGATGATCCGTGTGGCGGTAGAAAAGTCGAATACGGAGACTGTAAGCAAGTGAGTGGTCTGCGACGCATTGATGTTCTCGGCGAACAGGGCTTCTACCTTTACAAAGCACGAGGGTGGTTGTTTCTCCCTGACTTGCGGTAGCGACAGCGGAATGGCTGGTGCTTCCATGGCGTGCTTCTTTTGTGAAAATTGTTCACAAAAATTGGGGTCTGGCTGCGTTTTGTCCGTGAAAACGGGATCACCTCCAGGCTGCGCTTCCTTTGCGAATCCGTTCGCAAAGACGGGGCCGCCAATGTAGGAACTGGTGTTCGTCGTTTGCTGTTCTTCATTGTTTGTCGGTCGTCTTCGGTGAAGACAAGGTTCAGGCTGCGCGTTGCTTCCGTGAAAATCGTTCACGGATACGGGGTCACCAATTGTAGTGTAGGAATTGATGAGCTCCCGTACTCACGTCGTTGGGTCACCAATGTAGCAGTTCGTGTTCACCTAGGTAGGTATCGGACGAATGACTATTAATAATCGAGTTCGACTTCAGGAGAACAATCTAGAAGTTGTTTATTTACAAGAACAGACGAAATACAGCAGGTAAGGCGGCTGGATGCAGGAGCACTGTGAAGTAGGTCTTTCCCCAGCGGGGATGCCACGAGGGCTGAGTCTGCAGTCCTGTGGATAGCGTGATGATGTCATCACGCTCGGCTGTGTTTTCCCGCGCTTCGGGCGTCACGTGACTGCGTCGTGACGTCAGCGCGTTCGCCCGCACTTGGGGTGGTCACGTGACCCACGCCGATACGTCGGCGCGTTTACCCGGCACTGAGGCTGGCCGTCGCGGCCAAAGTCGCGGGAGCGAGAGGCACCCGGCGCTGCCGCTGGCCGATGCGGCCGAAGTCACGGGCACGGTAGGCCGAGCTGTGCCGGCGGCCGTCGCGCGTGCGTCACGTGATGCGCGATGTGACGTCAGCGCGTTAGGTCGGGTCTTAAAGGGGCAACGGCCCAAACAGGTAAGTTATGTACATACAAAGGTAAGTTAAAGGGAATTATGTATATATACATAGTAAGGGACACCCAGTGGAACCGCCACAATTCCATGTAATCCTAAGCCTTCAATGTGAAAGTCCCATTCGCGAAATGTCACACGCCACAACTACAGCAGTAGCCATCAGATTTTTTGTTAACATTATTCATCTGATGGTTTTTTCACATAAAACATCAAATTTCACCCAAGTGACTACTCTTGTGACTATTTGTGCAGTATCTTTCTCTTACGCGTGCTCCTACGTGGTGCTTCCCCTGTGGCTTCAGCAGATGTGGAGGCCCCTTGCTCACTTTCCTGCTGCTCCAGTCTCGACACCTTTGGCGGGCGTCCTCTGGGGTTGCGAACCTGTGAGGGCTCGTCAACAGTCTGCTGCTCCTGCGGCTGTGCAGGGGTTGAGACGCCGATCTCAGATGGGTGTGAACTCTGGTGGGGCTCTGACCGAGGGCTCTGCAGTGACATGGAAGTGTGAGCACTTGGAGAGGAGCCCCCACTTCCTTGATGTCTGCCACCAACTTCCCTCTTATGGGTCAGGTGCCCCTCAGCGCTTGCAAGTGGCTTGAGAGCACCTTGCTGCACATCAGGGGGACCATGGGGACCCATATCTGCACTGGCAGTCCTACTCAGAAGGACTTCCATGAAGGTCTGGTTTCTCTGCTCAATAGATGCCCATCGCTCCTCCAGAGATGTCATTCTATTCTGAGGACTCACCATGTTTTCTACACTCTGGCGACTTATCACCTCCATGGAGGTTGCCATCCTTTCCATGGTGATGCGATCATGCGCCAATGACTCCACAAAGGCTCTGCTCATGTTTGCTATGGACTCCTCCATTCACTCCACACTCGCAGTGACCCTGGAGACAAACCCTGCCAGAGACTCCTGCATCTGTTCCTGGAGTTCCAGCACCACTGATCTTGTGGATGGACCCAGAGGCAGAGGGTCGACATGCAGCTGAGCCGAGCTGGCAGAGTCCTGCAGCCTCCGACGAGGACTCTCCACTGCTGTCCCTGTCTCCACAATCTGCTGATGCTCACTTGTGAGCTGTGATACACCAGATGATAACACTACTCTATGTCCTGAAAGTCCCACCGAGGTGTGAGTGTCTGCGCTGGTGCTGGGTGCGCTTAATTCTGCTGACGCTGCACCCTCAGAGGTTGCAGCTTCCTCTGAGGAGCCTGGAAGCTCAGGCTCTTCCTCCTGGACAGTGGGGACAGGGGCTCTCGATGGTTCTGTGGGGGAGTAAAGGAAAGAGTTAGAGATGTGAGGTCAAGGTTACATGCACATTGCATATTGCAGATGATCATAAGTCCATCTGTTAGAGCTTCAGAATCATTATCAGCGACTCATGCAATGTCAATGAGAGAGATGGAAAACTATTCTGTCCCCAGCTTGCTGTGATGCACCCGTCTGTCCGTCCCCCACTTGCGCATCTTCCTCCACTCCTACGATCTCCAGGACCGCCTCCTCCCTGGGGTGAGGTGGGCTACTGAGGGTGGCCCTCCTCCTGTCCTCGCTCTTTCCCTTTTATTGTGAGCCCTCTTTTCCTGCAATGAGGGAGACAAGTGGAGTTTGAGTGAGAATGAAGGATTGAATGTAGAGATTGCATAGCATAGATACTTAGAAGGAGACAAAGATGGAGTGAGGTGGCAAGACCAAGGGCCCTCCCTGTGTGTTGTCAGTTGTTTTCATAGCATCACAGTGATAGGGAGTGTGAGGGCTGCATGGTGGAATAGTTATGTGATTGTGAGCATCGAGAGAGAGGGAATGGGTATGGGTACATGGATGTCAGTGTCAAGTGGGATGTGGAGGAAGAGATTGCTAAAGCTGAGTGCTGGTGAGGAAAGGCAATGGGGATCAGATTGAGGGTGATGGGAAAGTCATACTCACTTTTCCAGTGCGCAGAAGGTCATGAAATCTCTTCCTGCACTGTATCCAGGTTCTGCGGGGTACTGATAATGAGTTGACCTCCTCTGCCACTTGCAGCCACACAGCCTTGGTCTGCTGGGGAGGCTTCTTCCTCCCTGATGAAGGAAAGAGCACGCCCTTATGAGCTCTAGCTCCCTCAACCACAGCCTGCAGGGCAACGTCGTTGAACCTGGGATCAACCATTGTGACTCCAGATCCCTCAAACAGTAAATGCCAAAAGGTTGGCAGCCTGCAGAAGAAGCAAGGCTTGTTGCAGACCTTAAATGCAGCAGCAATGATGATGTCATAAGATGCGACTTTCTGACTGGAAAAACTCATTTGCCAAGGATTCCCACACGCTGGAACTCAATTGGACAATTAAGTTAAAATAGCATCAATCTCCCACATCGATTTATATTCGTGTGGATAACACAAAATGCGGATTTCATGACAGCAACCCGCCCCTGAATGAAAGTCCAGCCCAAAGAGTCTGCAAAGGGATAGACAGGTTCAGTGAGTGAGCAATAAGTTGGCAGATGGAGTATAATCTGGGGAAATGTGAGAAAAACAGAATATCTTTTTAAATGGTGAGAAACTATTAAATGTTGGTGTTCAGAGAGATTCAATTGTCCTCGTACAGGAAACACAGAGAGTTAGCATGAAGGTACAGCAAGCAATTAGGAAGGCAACTGGCAGGTTGACTTTTATTGCAAGGGGGTTGGAGTACAAGAGTAAAGAGTGATGTGCCTCAATAAATCCGAGACTCAAAGTTAGCGGAACAAAACAAGGCTTTTATTAACTTAGAAGGTAACACACAGTGGAGAGGTATCTTCCATCCAGAGGTCTGCTGTACTGGATGTGAGGCAGGCTGAGCCTGCTTACATAGGGGCCAGGTATGGGCGGAGCCCTACACACAATACAATACAATGGTGAGGAAACGGAACTGAGGTAAGGGAAATGAAACTGAAACCAAACCACAGTCACAGGCAGAGAATACCGATGAGTGATGAATGGCATATTTCATCACATTCACCCCTTCTATAGATTTAGTCTGTTCGGGGGTTTGATAGTCCTCTGTGACCGACGTGGCTGTTGTGGTGCCGCGGGTGTCGGCTGGGTGTCCCCGGTGGCCTCCTGGGTCTCTGCCGGGGGTGCCGCCAGGGTTGTTGAAGGGGTAGTTGGTGTGGGTACCATTGGTCGATGGTCTTCCGGGGGTGATGAAAGAGTAGTGGGTGGGTAAGAGTTGCTGTGATCGTTGTTGCTGCTGTTGTCGTGGTTGTTGTCGTTACCGGCTGGGGCGACGTCTTTTATGGACACGGTGTCCTCCCTTCCGTCGGCGTGCCGGACATACGCGTATTGGGGGTTGGCGTGGAGTAGCTGCACTGACTCCACGAGAGGGTCCGTCTTGTGGCCCCTCACATGCCTTCGCACGAATACCGGACCTGGGGTGGAGAGCCATGACGGCATGGATACGCCTGAGGTGGATTTCCGGGGAAAGACAAACATTCGCTCATGAGGCGTGGCATTAGTGGCAGTACACAATAGCGACCGTATCGAATGGAGCACATCTGGGAGGACTTCCTGCCAGCGGGAGATAGGGAGGCCCTTGGTCCTTAGAGCTAGAGTGACTGCTTTCCATACTGTCCCGTTCTCTCGCTCCACTTGACCGTTACCCCGGGGGTTGTAGCTGGTGGTACGGCTCGTGGCGATCCCCCTGGACAGCATGTACTGTCGTAGCTCTTCACTCATGAAGGACGCCCCCCTATCCGTATGGATGTAGCTCGGCATACCGAACAGGCAGAACAGGCTGTTGAGGCATTTAATGACCGTGGCGCTGGTCATGTCTGGGCAGGGGAAGGCGAATGGGAAACGGGAGTATTCGTCCACAATGTTCAGGAAGTAAACATTGCGGTCGACGGACGGGAGGGGCCCTTGAAATCTAAGCTGAGCCGCTCAAAGGGCCGTGTAGCTTTGATTAAGTGGGCTCTATCTGGGCAGTAGAACCGAGGCTTGCACTCAGCGCAAGTGCGGCAGTTCCTGGTCAGAGACCGAACTTCCTCAATCGAGTAGGGTAAGTTGCGGGACTTTATGAAGTGGAACAGCCGCGTGACCCCTGGGTGGCAGAGGTCGTTGTGGAGGGTCTGTAGCCGATCCCCAGTGGCGCTGGCACACATCCCTCGTGAGAGGGCGTCGGGGGATTCGTTAAGGGCCCCTGGCCGGTAAATGATGTCATAATTTTCTAGGGCGGTTCGGGAGGATTTAAACTAATTTGGCAGGGGGATGGGAACCTAGGTAGTGGAAAAGAGGGAAGTCATATGAAGTCAGAAATAGATGGTAGAAAGGTGAGAAGCAATAAGCAAAGGAGAGAAACACAAAGGGCCAAACTAATTCATAATGAGAGTGTGAAAAAAGCAAGCCTGAAGGCTTTGTATCTTAATGCTAGAAGCATTAGGAACAAGGTGGATGAATTAGTTGTGGAAATAGAGGTAAACAAGTATGATTTGATTGGGATTACAGAAACGTGGCTGCAGGGTGGGCAAGGCTGGGAACTTAACATCCAGGGATATACAATATTTAGGAAGGATCGGCAAAAAGGTAGGGGAGGTGGGGTAGCATTGCTGGTAAAGGAGGGGATTAATGCAATGGAAAGGAAGGATATTAACACGGATGAAACGGAATCTGTATGGGTAGAAATGAGAAATAGCAAGGGGAGGAAAACGTTAGTGGGTGTGATATATAGGCCTCCAAATAGTAATATGGAGGTGAGGGAAGGCATAAAAAGGGAAATTAGAGAAGCGTGCGATAAGAGCACAGCTGTCATCATGGGTGACTTTAATTTACATATTGATTGGACTACCCAAATTAGTAAAAATTCTGAGGAGGAGGAATTCCTGGAATGTTTTCGGGACGGTTATCTGGACCAATATGTCGAGGAGCCGACTCGAGATCAGGCCATTTTAGACTGGGTATTGTGCAATGAGAAGGGACTTATCAGCAATCTTCTTGTACGAGGCCCCTTGGGTCAGAGCGATCATAATATGATCGAGCTCTCAGTCGAGATGGAGAGTGAGGAAATTGAATCAGAGACTAAGGTCCAGAACTTAAATAAAGGGAATTACGAGGGTATGAGACGGGAATTGGGTAAGATTGATTGGGTGGTGTTTCTGGGGGGATTGACAGTGGATAGACAATGGCAAGCATTCAAAGATAGAATGGAAGAATTCCAGAACATGTTTATACCGGTTTGGCATAAAACTAAACCTAAAAAGGTGACTCAACCGTGGATAACGAGGGAAATTAGGGACAGCATAAAATCAAAAAAAAGGGCATATCAACTGGCAAAAAAAAGCACCAGACCGGAAGATTGGGGGCAGTACAGGATACAGCAAAAGAGGACAAAGGGATTAATCAGGAAGGGGAAAATAGAATACGAAAGTAAACTTGCAGCAAACATAAAGACAGACTGCAAAAGCTTTTATCGGTATATCAGGAGGAAAAGACTGGTAAAATCCCAAGTCGGTCCCTTGCAGTCCGATTCGGGAGAATATATAATGGAGAATAAGGAAATGGCAGACCAATTAAACTCATACTTTGGTTCTGTATTCACAAAGGAGGACACAAATAACCTCCCAGGAATATCGGCAAACATAGGGACTAATGAGAGGGAGGAGCTGACAGAAATTAGTATCTCTAGGGATATGGTGTTGGGTAAGTTGAGGGGACTGAAGGCCGACAAATCCCCGGGGCCTGATAAACTACATCCTAGGGTACTTAAGGAGGTGGCCCTGGAGATAGCAGATGCTCTAAGGATCATCTTCCGGAACTCCATTGACTCGGGAACAGTACCCGTGGATTGGAGGGTAGCTAATGTTACCCCAATATTTAAAAAGGGGGGTAGAGAGAAAGCAGGGAATTATAGACCAGTAAGCCTTACATCGGTTGTGGGCAAAATGCTAGAGTCCATTATTAAGGATAAAATAGCGGAGCACTTGACAAATGGGGAAAGGATCGGACAGAGTCAACATGGATTTACAAAGAGTAAATCGTGTTTGACTAATCTGCTGGAATTTTTTGAGGAGGTAACTGGTAGAATAGATGGGGGAGAGCCAGTGGATGTGGTGTACCTTGACTTCCAGAAAGCCTTCGATAAGGTTCCACACAAAAGATTATCATGCAAAATTAAGGCTCATGGGATTGGGGGCAAAGTATTAACGTGGATAGAGAACTGGCTGGCAGATAGAAAACAGAGAGTTGGAATAAACGGCTCGTTTTCGGAGTGGCAGGCAGTGACCAGCGGGGTGCCGCAAGGATCTGTCCTGGGACCCCAGCTGTTCACAATATATATAAATGATCTGGATCAGGGAATTGGATGCAATATTTCCAAATTCGCTGACGACACTAAACTAGGAGGAGGGGTGGGCTCTGATGAGGATGTCAGGAGGCTACAGTGCGATTTGGACAGGTTGGGGGAATGGGCGGATACGTGGCAGATGCACTATAATGTGGATAAATGCGAGGTTATCCACTTTGGGGGTAAAAACAGGAGGGTAGATTATTATCTAAATGGCAATAGATTGGGAGATGGGGAAGTGCAGAGGGACCTGGGTGTTCTTGTGCACCAGTCACTGAAGGAGAGCATGCAGGTGCAACAGGCGATTAAGAAGGCAAATGGTATGTTGGCCTTCATATCAAGGGGGTTCGAGTATAGGAATAGGGATACCTTACTACAGCTGTACAAGGTGCTGGTGAGACCGCATCTGGAGTATTGTGTACAGTTTTGGTCGCCCCATCTGCGGAAGGATGTTCTTGCCATGGAAAGAGTGCAACGGCGATTCACCAGGCTGATACCTGGAATGGCGGGAATGACCTACGAAGAGAGATTAAATAGTTTGGGCTTGTACTCACTGGAGTTTAGAAGATTGAGAGGGGATCTCATCGAAACATATAAAATTATGGCAGGCCTGGACAGGCTGAATTCAGAGAGAATGTTTCCAATGGCCGGGGAGCACAGAACCAGGGGCCACAGTCTAAAAATAGCGGGCAAATCATTTAAAACAGAGATGAGGAAGAATTTCTTCACTCAAAGAGTGGTGAGCCTGTGGAATTCCCTGCCACAGAGGGCTGTGAAGGTTAATTCAATAAATATTTTCAAGAGAGAATTGGATATATTTCTGAAGGCTAAGGGGATTAAGGGTTACGGAGAAAAGGCGGGGACGGGGTACTGAACTGGTAAGATCAGCTATGATCTCAGACGAAGATCAGCCATGATCTCATTGAATGGCGGAGCAGGCTCGAAGGGCCGAATGGCCTACTCCTGTTCCTATCTCTATGTATCTATGTATAATCGAAGGTGGAGAGCTCGATCCGCCACCTAAGAATCTTATCATTTTTAATCTTCCCCCTCTGTTTATTATTGAACATAAACGCTACCGACCGCTGGTCGGTAAGTAGGGTGAAGCGTTTGCCGGCTAGGTAGTGGCGCCAGTGGCGCACTGCCTCCACGATGGCTTGGGCCTCCTTTTCCACGGAGGAGTGTCTGATCTCGGGCCCTTGGAGGGTCCTCGAGAAGAAAGCTACGGGCCGCCCCGCCTGGTTGAGGGTGGCCGCCAAGGCAAAGTCAGACGCATCACTTTCCACTTGAAAGGGAGTGTTCTCGTCCACTGCCTGTAGCGTGGCCCGCTCAATATCCCGCTTAATGCTTTTGAAGGCGGCGTGGGCCTTAGCAGAGAGCGGAAATGAGGATGCTTTCAAGAGGGGGCGGGCTTTGTCGGAGTAGTTGGGGACCCATTGGGAATAATAAGAAAATAACCCCAGGCACCTTTTCAGGGCTTTGGGAGTGTTGGGCAGGGGCAGCTCCCGTAGGGGGCGCAATCGGTCGGGGTCTGGTCCGATTTCCCCATTCTCCACCACGCTGCCTAGTATGCAGAGGCGCGTGGTGTTGTAAACGCACTTGTCCTCGTTGTAGGTGAGGTTGAGTTTTTGTGCGGTTTTCAGGAACCTCTCGAGGCTCAAGTCGTGATCCTGCTGGTTGTGACCGCAGATGGTGACGTTGTCGAGGTAGGGGAAGGTTGCCTGCAAGTGGTGGTCATCGACCATGCGGTCCATCTCCCTCTGGAAGACCGAGACCCCATTCGTCACCCCAAAGGGGACTCTGAGGAATTGGTGGAGGCGTCCGTTCGCCTCGAAGGCGGTGTACGGGCGGTCCTCTGGTCTGATAGGGAGCTGGTGGTACGCTGACTTGAGGTCGATGGTGGAGAACACCCGGTGTTGGGCGATTTGGTTCACCATTTCTGATATGCGGGGTAGCGGGTAGGCGTCTAGTTGGGTGTACCTGTTGATCGTTTGGCTATAGTCGATCACCATCCGTTTCTTCTCGCTACCCCTTACCACCACCACTTGGGCGCGCCACGGGCTGTTGCTGCGTTCAATAATGCGCTCCTTCAGGAGCCTGTCTACCTCGGTCGTGATAAACCGCCTGTCCTCCCAGCTGTACCTCCTGCTTTTGGTCGCTATTGGCCGGCAGTTAGGGGTAAGGTTCGCGAATAGTGAAGGCGGCTTTACCTTCAGGGTAGCCAGACTGCACACTGTGAGGGGCGGCTGGGACCCACCGTAATTGAGCGTGATGCTTTGGTGGTAGCACTGGAAATCCAGGCCCAAGATCACGCTCGCACATAGATTCTTCATGATTAGTACTTTAAAATTATCGTATACAGTTCCGTTAACGGACAATTGTACCGTGCAGTAACCCATAATGGTCGATGTCTGGGTTTTATCAGCCATAGAGATGGTACCCCGAGTAGGGACCACCTTTAGGGAGAGTTGTTGTGCCAGTTCAGGGTGGATAAAACTCTCCGTGCTTCCACTGTCAATTAAACATTTAACCCCGCACCCGTTTACCTCGATGTCCACCATTGATTTGGATAGCGGGTGCGGCCTGGTCTGGTCCACTGTGACCGATGCCACTGTAGGGCCCTGATCGAGACAAGATGGCGTCCACGCTGTCTGCTCACAAGATGGCGGACCCCACGAGGTCGGGCAAGATGGCATCCAAGATGGCCGCTCCCACGGCGCACACGCGGCGGTGGCGGGTTTTCCGGCGGGGTTCCCTCTGCACACCTTCCCGAAGTGCCCCTTCTTACCGCACTTAAAGCAGGTGGTGCCTTTCGCCGGGCACAGGTTTCTGGTGCGCTTCGGCTGCCCGCAGAAGTAGCAGTTGGGTCCCCGACGCGTCGCGGCTGTCGTAGGGCTTCTGGGGGGAGAGCGGGGCCCCGACGGTGTCGGGCTGCCGGGCGGGGAAGATGCCTTCCAAGATGGCGGCGCCCTTGGTGCACACGTGGCGGCGTGGACGGCACGGGCTGAAGAGTAGGTGTCCGAGTTTCTCTGGGCCACATCCAGGGATCGCGCTGTGTCCACAGCCTGTTTCAGGTCCAATCCTGTTTTTTCCAGCAGTCTCTGTCGGATGTAAGTGGAGCTGAGGCCTATGATAAAGGCATCGCGAACAAGCTCGTCAGTGTACACTGCGGCTTTTACATCTTGGCACTTGCAGTCTTTGCCAAGCGTTTTCAGGGTGCCTAGGAACTCATCCAGCGATTCCCCAGGTCGCTGTGCGCGAGTAGCGAGCAGATGCCTAGCGTACACCTCGTTCGTAGGCTGCTGGTAATGCGCCTTTAAGATGTCGCAGGCGGCCGGGTACGTGTCGGCGTCTTGGATGAGGGGGTAAACCCGGTGGCTTACCCAATTCCGCAGAATTCCGAGTTTCATACTCGCAGCGTCCGTAGCGCCTGTGACGGCTGCGGAATTGTCCAGGAAGAATTCCATACACATAAACCAGTGTCCGAAGCGTGCCGATGCGTCCGAAGCATGCTGGTCCAAATCCAAACGTTCGGGTTTCAAGAGTTGATCCATTGTGTTGAAAAGTAAGTTAATAAAATTGATGTGCCTCAATAAATCCGAGACTCAAAGTTAGCGGAACAAAACAAGGCTTTTATTAACTTAGAAGGTAACACACAGTGGAGAGGTATCTTCCATCCAGAGGTCTGCTGTACTGGATGTGAGGCAGGCTAAGCCTGCTTACATAGGGGCCAGGTATGGGCGGAGCCCTACACACAATACAATACAATGGTGAGGAAACGGAACTGAGGTAAGGGAAATGAAACTGAAACCAAACCACAGTCACAGGCAGAGAATACCGATGAGTGATGAATGGCATATTTCATCACAAAGAGGTCTTACAGCAATTGTACAGGGCCTTGGTGAGACCACACCTGGAGTACCGTGTACAGTTCTGGTCTCCTACCTAAGGAAGGGTATACTTGCCTTAGAGGCAGTGCAATGAAGGTTCACTAGATTGATTCCTGGGATGAGGGGGTTGTCCTATGAGGAGAAATTGAGTAGATTGGCCCTATACTCTCTGGACTTGAGAAGAATGAGAAGGGATCTCATTGAAACATTTAATATTCTGAGGGGGTTTGACAGGGTAGATGTTGAGAGGTTGTTTCCCCTGACTGGAGAGTCTAGAACTAGAGGGAATAGTCTCAGGATAAGGGGTAGGCCATTTAAGACTGAGATGAGGAGGAATTTCTCACTCAGAGGGTTGTGAATCTTTGGAATTCTCTACCCCAAAGGGCTGTGGATGCTGAATCATTGAGTATATTCAATGCTGAGATCGATTGATTTTTGGACTCTAGGGGAATCAATCGATGTGGAGATTGGGGGGAAAGTGGAGTTGAGGTCAAAGATCAGCCATAATTTAATTGAATGGGGGCGAAGGCTCGATGTGTCGCATGGCCTACTCCTGCTCCTAATTCTTATGTTCTTAAATTCAGGTTACATAAGCATTGCAAAGTTAGGATAGATTTGTCCACTGAAGCACTCTTGCAGGTTTCAACTGCCCACCATGACCATGGAAATGACACTCTACCTTCAATTTGGGATGCGATCCTCAGCCTTGTGTTTAGACGGGGAGAGGGGTTTTGCTGCACCTCACTTGTACTGGTGGAGAGGGACACCTGCAATTTCAGGCCCAAAGCTTTCATAAGAACATAAGAAATAGGAGCAGGAGTAGGCCATTTGGCCCTTCGAGCCTGCTCCACCATTCAATAAGATCATGGCTGATCTTCTACCTCATTTCCACTTTCCTGAACTATCCCCATATCCCTTGATTCCCTTAATATTCAAAAATCTATCAATCTCTGTCTTGAATATACTCAACGACTGAGCCTCCACAGCCCTCTGGGGTAGAGAATTCCAAAGATTCACCACCCTCTGAGTGAAGAAATTTCTCCTCATCTCAGACCTAAATGGCCGACCCCTTATTCTGAGACTGTGACCCCTGGTTCTAGACTCCCCAGCCAAGGGAAACATCCTCCCTGCATCTACCCTGTCAAGCCCTGTAAGAATTTTGTATGTTTCAATTAAATAGATCAATTGATACCTGTGAGGCAATGTATTTTTATATGGGTATTGTTTAGATGATTACTTCCATTTTCTCAGTTAAATTGTCACAAATAAAACATTTAATAAAATAAATGTAGAGATGATGTTTTTAAGATAATAACTGTTCAATACCCGACTACAGCTTCAAACAGGAAACAGATTCTACTGAGTCACTGCTCAGCTGCTATTGCTCTGTTGTTGTTTTAGAATGTGGCGTCAGAAAGGAATCTGAAAGTGAGACAGATCAGAGCCCAGAACCTGTTACCTGCAGCAAGGTTCTGTCAGTGCTGCTGATCCTGAGTTCATTTCTCAGACACTGAGGGGAGGGAGCTTTGGGGAAATGAAGCTTCAGCTCAGATCTCACTGGTCTGTTGTGGTAACAGAGCAGGAGGGAGTTGGGCAATCAGAGGGTGGCAGAGCTGTGACGTTCTGAAAGTGTTGCGTCCGTGTATAATACGACACAGACTGCGGAGAACGGTACAACAGGTGTTTACTCAACGTGGCTCACACTGCAACTGATCTGTACAGATTACTACTCAGTGTTATATACAGGTGTGGTCACTGCCGGTACTGCAGTATACATGAGCTGTAAAACATAGCTTCCCCCCTTAAAGGTATATACATTACAATTCCTCCCCTTTTAGATTAACAGTGCCATAACACTCATTTAACAATTAAATATCAAACTAATTACAATTAACACTTTTAACATGCAACATTAGCTGAAAATAGTCTATTTATATATTCAGTCTTTGGGGAGGCTTCCTGATCCTTTCTGGATAGCGCCTTTCTCTTGGTGCGGAGGCGATTCTGGCCCCCTGTTGTCGGTTGGTTCATCAGCTTCCGATGCTACTGTTTCTGGGGTAGATGCGACCTGTATGTCAGGTTCATAACCAGGTACGTATGGGCGAGGCATGGGGTTGACTTGTTCCTGTGACTCTAGGATCTGGTCAGCATGGCGTCTCACGATGCTCTCCCCAACGTCGTGTGCATATTGTTCCTGGCTGCCATTTTTCTGTTCGGTAGTCGCGGGCCAAGACTGGTTGCCCTACATTGAAGCTCCTTGTTGGCTTCTCATGGATGTGCTGGAATTGCTTACTCTCAACATCTCTTCGTACGTTTGGTCTGAGCAAATCCAGGCGAGATCTTAACCTTCGGTTAAAGAACATCATGGCTGGGGCCTGGTTGGTGACTGCATGTGTCGCGTTCCGGTAGGCGAACAGGAAATTGTCCACCTTGTGCTGCAGCGGAATGTTGTCATTGTACATAGCCTTTATTGCCTTCTTAAAGGTTTGTACAAAACTCTCAGCCAATCCATTTGTGGCTGGATGATACGGGGCGGATGTGTAATGCCTTACTCCATTCTTTTTCAAGAACCTCCGGAACTCTTCGGACACAAACTGTGGTCCGTTGTCAGAGCAAATCTGTTCTGGCAAGCCATTCCTGGCAAAAATGGTCCGTAGGACTGCAATAGTTTTCTCCGTGGTGGTGGAGGACATTTTGATGACCTCAGGCCATTTCGAGTGCGCATCCACGGCTATTAAAAACATTGAGTCCATGAATGGACCAGCAAGATCAATATGCACCCGTTGCCATGGAGATGAGGGCCACTCCCATGGGTGTAGAGGGGCCTGTGGTGGTGCATTTTGGACTTTCTGGCATCCTGAGCAGCTCTTGGTCAGGTCCTCGATTTGTTTATCGATTCCCGGCCACCACACATAGGCTTTTCATTTTTACCCCTCCCAGATGACCCTCATGAAGCTCATTGAGCACTCTATCCCTTAACTTGGGTGGAATTACCACTCGGGATCCACACATCAAGGTCCCCCGGCACACTGACAGCTGTTCTCTCCTTGTCAAGAATGCTGGCAACAGTGAGTCGCCATGTGCTGGCCATCCCTTCACCGTCAAATCATATACCCGAGACAGTGTCGGGTCATTTCGGGTTTCCTTTTCGATACAAGCGTTAGTTACCGGTAGGTATTCAACTATAGTCGAATGGAATATTTCGACAGGATCCACTACTGGTGCTTCCTCCGCAGTAGGCAGTGGCAGGCGTGAGAGCCCATCAGCATTTCCATGCTGTTTCGTGCCCTTATATTCAATCTCATAGTGGTGCGCCCCTAGAAAAAGTGACCATCTTTGTAGTCGTTGTGCAGTCATCACCGGAACGCCCTTCTTCGGATTAAAAATGGAGACAAGAGGCTGGTGATCAGTCAGCAAGGTGAATTTCTGCCCATGCAGTTAGTGATTGAACTTTTTCACTCCCCACACTAGGCTGAGAGCCTCCCTGTCAATTTGGGTGTAGTTACGCTCGGCTGAGGTTAGTGATCGTGACGCAAAGGCTATTGGCTTCTCTGAGCCGTCCGAGAATTTGTGCGACAGCACCGCTCCAATGCCATAGGGTGACGCATCACATGCCAACCGAATTGGTAATGCTGGGTTGTAATGGGCCAATACCTCTTTCGATGTGATTAGTGTTTTGCTCTTCTGGAAAGCTCATCTACATTCGTCACTCCACTTCCATGGCACCCCAGTTTGCAGTAGGGTGTTCAGTGGGTGTAGTATTGTAGACAAAGTTGGCAAGAACTTATGGTAGTAGTTTACCAGCCCGAGGAACGACCTCAGTTGTGACACATTTTCCGGTGCTGGAGCCTTGACTACTGCCTCAATCTTCTCTGGGGACTTATGTAACCCCTCTTTATCGATAACGTGGCCACAATACGAGATCTGTTTTCTAAAAAACTCGCATTTGGGGCGGTTAGCTCGGAGCCCATATTCCTGCAATCTAGTGAGCACCTGCTCCAGGTTGGCAAGGTGATCACTGTCATTTTCGCCCATGACCAGGATGTCGTCCAAATAACACTGGGTCCCTGGGATCCCTTGCAGGACTTGTTCCATTGCCCTCTGCCAAATAGCCGGAGCTGATGCTACCCCGAATACCAGCCAGTTGTATTGGTAGAGACCTTTATGGGTGTTGATTGTGAGGTATTTTTTGATGCTTCTTCTACCTCCATTTACAGATACGCCTGGGCCAGATCAATCTTAGTGAAGCGTTTCCCTTCAGATAGCGAGGCGAAAATATCTTCAATCCGCGGAAGTGGATATTGTACGGTGTGACGGACCGGGTTCACTGTTACCTTAAAGTCCCCACAGATGCGAACCTTCCTTGGTTCCCCAGGCGTGCTGCTCAACGACTTTTTCATCACAGGGACGATGGGTGTAGCCCACTCGCTCCAGTCTACCTTGGACAGTACACCTGAACGTTCCAGACTCTCCAGCTCTGCTTCGACGGCTGGGCGGATCGCATAAGGTACCGGTCTGGCCCTAAAAAAGTTTTGAGCTTGCGTTTTCTTCAATTTTAATCGTCGCTGTCATGCCTTTTAGTGTTCCGAGTCCTTGCTGGAACACTTCTTTCGCGTCAGTTAGGATCTTTGACAGTCGCCCAGGTGTGATGTCGTCATCCTTTTTGTCAGCCACAGTCAGTGCCTGTATGGAATGCCAATCCAGTTGTATTTTCCGGATCCACTCACGTCCCAGTAATGGTGGTCCTCCATCTTGCAATACATACAGGTCTAGTTTTGGTGTTTCCTTACCGTTATATATAACGGTCACCCTTTGTCTGAACTATTCTCCGTTATCTTATGTACCTTCTTGTACTTTCCTTTGGTCGGTTTCTTATTGCTGGTTTTCTTTCCCGACCTGCAGACTCGTGCTATGTGTCCTACTTTTCCACACTGTCTGCACACTTTGTCTTTGAACCAGCAATCATTCTGGTCATATGTTGTTCTGCCGCAGCGATAGCACTTCTCTGTTCCATATGACATTTCGTTTGTGCCATATTCTTGCGGTCTCTGTTGTATCTCTGCAGCGCCCCGTGCTGCTGCTTCATATGATACCGCAATGCTGAAAGCCTTTTCCAGCGTAAGGTCCTTTTCAGATAAAAGCCGTTTCTGGGTTCCTTCACTTTGAAGCCCACACACAAACTTGTCCCTTAAGGTATCTGCCAGTCCCGCTCCAAACTGGCAGTGTTTCAATAGTTTGCGCAGTTCTGTTAAATAATCAGCATTGCTTTCATCCTTATGCTGGTTCCGTTTGTGAAACTTGAATCTTTCTGCTATCAGCAGCGGTGTGGGGTTTAAATGTTCCTTTAGTATCGTTACTATGTCTTCAAAACTCTTTTCCATTGGCTTCGTTGGGGTTACTAGATTTTGTAATAAACCATACGTCTTTGCACCCATTAAATTTAACAATACCGATGCTTTCTTGTCATTTGCCTTGCAGTACACCTCTATTCGTTCGACATATGTAGTCCAATCTTCGACTTCATTGTCAAATGCGGTGATACTGCCACTCTTCGGCATTTTGGGTGTGGTTTAAAATGGCGTCTCCCAATGGCTTAAGATGGCGTCTCCCGCTTTCCTTCCTCCCCCGCTGCTGCCGACGCCGCTCCCGGCGGTTCTCGTGACAATGGCGGCGCCCTGTAGGTTTCGCGCGCTTCTCCTGCACTGCTGCCAACGCCGCTCTCGGCGGTCCTCGTGGCAATGGCGGTGCCTCGCGGGTTTCTGCGCATCTCTCTCTCCCTCTCTCCGATGCTGCTCGGCCCCTGAACACCGGCTGCGCCCTGTGCGCTCTGCCCTCTCTCTCTCTCCCCGTCAACACTGCTCGGTCCTTTGCTGTGCCGCTCGGTCGGGCTCTAGCGTGCCGCTGTCCGGGAAGGGTCGGCGCACTACCTGTTGCCAGCCCGTTTCGCTGGACCACCTCGACCTGAAAGCCAAGCCTGGCTCTCGACAGCCTCCCCCGCAATTCTCGAGTCTCTGCTGGATGACTGGGCGGTTGCCCGTGGTCGACGCCCGAGTCTCTGGCCTTGACCTCCAATCCACTGATCTCCAGGAACGAATCCCCGGGAGGTGATGCAGAGTTGCAGGTAGGTTCGAACCTGCCTCGTCGCCAATGTTGCGTCTGTGTATAATACAACACAGACTGCGGAGAACGGTACAACAGGTGTTTACTCAACGTGGCTCACACTGCAACTGATCTGTACAGACTACTACTCAGTGTTATATACAGGTGTGGTCACTGCCGGTACTGCAGTATACATGAGCTGTAAAACATAGTTCCCCCCTTAAAGGTATATACATTACAGAAAGTGGGTTTGAGAATAAAAGGAGGAGGGAGCCAGAGACACAGTGAGAGAGGATTGTTTAACAGAGAGAAACACAGAAGAGGCGGAGCAAGACACCGGGGAGCTGAAGCAGAGAGTTTTATTCACTTATTCCATCCTGATCTGAGAGATTGTGTGTGGAGAAAAACAGAGAAGACAAACTGCTCAGAAAAGTGAATCAGGAAAGTTTCTGCAGATCAACTTTCCTTCAGATTCGCCTGGACGTGTGTTTCCAGCGAGGTTTGTGAGTTTATTCTGTCTTTTATTTAGGAATCTCAATATTCTAATTCTAGACTTTAAAACGGGTTGTTTTGAATCTCAATGAAATTCACAATTTCCAACAAGTAATTAAAATTCTCTGAACTGGGTGAGAAAACATATCAAAGGACTCATTAAAAAACTGTAGTCTGTAAGTTACTGTTGACAATATTACCTACATCTGTGGTAGGTAAAATATTGGAGTCCATTATTAAGGAGACAGTAACAGGAGATTTGGATAATCATAATTTAATAGGACAAAGTCAGCATGGTTTTATGAAGGGGAAGTCAAGTTTGACAAATTTGCTGGAGTTCTTTGAGGAAGTAACATATAGGGTGGATAAAGGGGAACCAGTGGACATAGTGTATTTAGACTTCCAAAAGGCATTTGACAAGGTGCCACACAAAAGATTATTGCTTAAGATAAAAAATCACGGGATTGGGGGTAATATTCTGGCATGGATAGAGGATTGGCTATCTAACAGAAAGCAGAGAGTTGGGATAAATGGTTCATTCTCGGACTGGCAATCAGTAACTAGTGGTGTTCCACAGGGGTCAGTGCTGGGTCCCCAACTCTTTACAATCTACATTAACGATTTAGAGGAGGGGACCGAGTGTAACATATCAAAGTTTGCAGATGATACTAAGATGGGAGGGAAAGAAGTGAGTGAGGAGGACATAAAAAACCTGCAAGGGGACATAGACAGGCTAAGTAAGTGGGCAGAGATTTGGCAGATGGAATACAATGCTGGAAAGTATGAGGTTATGCACTTTGGCAGGAAAAATCGTAGAGCAAGTTATTATCTTAATGGCAAGAAACTGGAAAGTACTGAAGTACAAAGGGATCTGGGGGTCCTGGTGCACGAAACTCAAAAGGTTAGTATGCAGGTGCAGCAAGTGATTAAGAAGACCAATGGAATGTTGGCTTTCATTGCTAGGGGGATAGAATATAAAAATAGGGAGGTATTGCTTCAGTTGTACAAGGTATTGGTGAGACCGCACCTGGAATACTGCATACAGTTTTGGTGTCCATACTTAAGAAAAGACATACTTGCTCTCGAGTCAGTACAAAGAAGGCTCACTCGGTTAATCCCGGGGATGAGGGGATGGACATATGAGGAGAGGTTGAGTAGATTGGGACTCTACTCATTGGAGTTCAGAAGAATGAGAGGCGATCTTATTGAAACATACAAGATTGTGAAGGGGTTGGATCGGGTGGATGCGGGAAGGATGTTCCCGATGATGGGTGAAACTAGAACTAGGGGGCATAGTCTTAGAATAAGGGGCTGCTCTTTCAAAACTGAGATGAGGAGGAACTACTTCACTCAGAGGGTGGTAGGTCCATGGAATATGCTGCCCCAAAAAGCTGTAGAAGCTACATCATTACATAAATTTAAAACAGAAATAGACAGTTTCCTAGAAGTAAAGGGAATAAAGGGTTATGGGGAACGGGCAGGAATTTGGACATGAGTCTAGGTTCGGATCGGTCATGGCCCGGTGGGTAGCGGAGCAGGCCCAGGGGCCGTGTAGCCTGATCCTGCTCCTATTTCGTGTGTCTAATTCTGTTAGATTCAGGAGATGGTTCTGTGATAGTGGATTGGCGGTTAGGATCAGATCAGCCATGATCTTATTGAATGGCGGAGCAGGCTCGAGGGGCCGATTGGCCTACTCCTGCTCCTATTTCTTATGTTCTTATGTTCTTATGTTAATATTAGGAGACAAAATGTGTCATTTGTTCATCTGCCATTTTAATGGAGGCATTCACCTGTTTAAAACAATGCATCAAGCATTTATTAACTAATATTACCCAGGTAATTTCTTGCTTTTAAATAGAAAGGCTCCTCTGAGTCTGAGAGAAACCATTCCTGTACAGGACAGCTCTCTGCTGCTTGGTTTTCCATAACTGTACAGATTTCATTCATAGATCAAGAGAAAACCCACAGAATTTCAGAGCCCGGGATCTTATCTCCCCATTAACCTGAGTCTCAGACTCTTAAACGTTACACAGCTCACTGAGGGCTTCTTCTGGCAGATGCCCAGTATTGCAGCTCAGTACCCAGCGCACCCCCTGGGTCCCTGAATATTTTAACAATGTCAGGCTGGGGCAGAAAAGACATATCTCCGTGCAAAAGGGGGATCAGGTTGGGAATCTGCCATTTGTTGCCTGGCTGTCAGTAAGGAGTGTGTGAAGAATATTGGTTTGTTTGGGATTCAGATATCAGTAGGAAGCCAGATTGGATTGACATTACTGTAGGTGCATTTACACAAGACTTGATCCTCAGCATCTGCCTGTACAGCCAATGCCTGGGACAATGTGTAGTGTGTTTAAAATTCTATCATTCATTCTTTGCAATTGATCTGTGATATAAAGCGTCCCAGTCACTGACGTCCTGTTCATTTCTCAACAGCAATTTGAGGAGATGAGACTCCAGGTGAAGTTTATGACCGGTGAGGGGATCGAACTTGAGATCGATCCTTCCATCCAAGTGTCGACTCTCAAGATGAAAATATATGAAAAGACCAGGGTGCCCACTTACCAGCAGCGTCTGGTGGTGCAGAACGGGAGCAGCGTGGAGCTGAGGGACGACAGGAGGCTGTCCGACTAAAGTGTCTCTCCCAGCGACGCTATCATGCTGATCGTCAAGAACGAGGAGCACATGCAGATATTCCTGAAGAACGACAAGGGGAGCACATCTACATACGATGTTCTGCCCTCTGAGTCTGTTCAGAATTTTAGAGCACAAGTACAACGGCAGGAGGGTGTCCCACCCGAGCAGCAGCGCCTGATGTATGAGGGGAAACAGCTGGAAGATGGCCGGTTGCTCTCCAACTACAACATTAAGGCTCAGGGCACCATCTTTCTCCTGCTCCGTCTACGGGGTGGTTAACCTGCGCTTACAGCGGGCTTTACTATGGAAATTCTTCACTTTTTTCATAA
This sequence comes from Somniosus microcephalus, assembly GCF_052327205.1. NCBI lineage: Eukaryota > Metazoa > Chordata > Chondrichthyes > Squaliformes > Somniosidae > Somniosus > Somniosus microcephalus. The sequence goes on along the minus strand of NC_141005.1, from coordinate 26,231,358 downwards.
CATTCCGGTTTCTGATGTGCAGTTTGTGAGAGGCCAAGCTTGCACCGTCACTGACTTGTCCATTACACTTTGGCTCTCATTCCTGTCTCCCCTGGTACACTTTGTAACAGCAGGAAGTTTGGTCACCTGTTAATGTCTGGCTCCAGAATGATGCCGACTGAGGCCTGGGAGTAGGTCACCTTCCTGCATTCTCAGCTCGGAAAAGATGCTGATTCAAGACACTGGATGTGAACTTTACAAGAAAGAGCAATGTCATTAACGACAGCAGGAATCGGGGGACTGGTGATGCAGTGTGTTAGATACTGACCTTTGACCACTGATACCTCTAGTCAAATCAAGCCCGGCCCCATAGGTCAAAAGTATGTTCTGTGACCCTTCAGGGCTCTACGGAAGAGTTAGGCTAATCTCAGTCTGGCCCCTAATGAGTCCACAGCACAAAACCCATTCAGTACTATTTGACTTTCTCATTCCGAGCGGCCATAAGATAGCCGATGTGGCAATTCCAAAAACGATACACTGTGCAGGAGGGGCCACATCACTTTGTTGAAGCCAAAAATTCCCCACACAAAGATCATAAAAAGTTCGATGAAGATAGTCTTTCTGCTTCACTTTAAAATGATTCGAGGTAGTCTGCAAGTATTTGCTTTAGCCTCAGTGTGTTCTCAGAGAAATGTATGTGTTCAGCTTAGGAATGCTTTAGTATGAGCACTTTACAAAGCAGAGTGTATCAGGCCTGGACTTTGTATATGCCAAAATATCCAAAATGATTTGAAACTAATGTTGTTCATTTTAATAAAAATCTAAATGTTTCTTTATTTCTGTCTCTTAAGTGCGTGATGCTGTTAATTGTCTGTGGATCTGTGAGCGTTATATTCGGGATCCACATTTAAACCCAGTTTTAGATAAATCGCCCGAACCAAGTGTTGATTAAAGAATCGGCTGTGACTGAGGCACCTATTAACAGAGTCAACCAATCTCACCGGCCCAAATCCCCATTTCATATTTAGCACAATTGAATGATTATATTGGCCTGGATTTTGCGTTCAGCGGCGAAGGAATGCGTTCACTGTGCTGACAGCTGCCCACAGAGATTTTGGGGGCTTTTGAGCAGAGAATTGCTGTCATTGGGTGTCTGATAAATGCCGCACCCTCTACTGTGGATTTGTGGAGTTGTGAGCAGGTAAAAAGCAACAGCGAGGCTCCTCAACCAATCAGAATGAAGAATCCTTACTGAAGCACACAGTCTAAACCAGGATGTATAAATTAGGATGTATAGATTATATTTAAATCATGTACAGAAAGTGAAAGAAAGATTGGGAAAGAAAAATGGGATTAAGAGAGATAAAAGAGACATAAAAAGTAAAAAATAGAATTATTCTAATTTTTTTAAAATTTCCAACACTGATTAAAGTCCGAAGGAATGAGACTCCACACTTGTAAAATTAAGTTTTCAGGGTCATAGAGGTTGACAGTAATTATGACTGATCACCGTGTTAAAAATTCACTGACACCTGAATACACCAGCCCTAAATTTTCCTGTCTTGTTTAGTCAGTAACTAGTGGGTAAATACCACAACTTCATGCCCCTGCACTGATTTCAGTGCTGAGTCTCTCGGCGAGGTACTGTTATAGCGCAGCCTGTGGAGGAGCAGCGTAACTCAGGTCGCAACTTCCAGATTTCCGCGTTTAACTGGGCATGTGCGTACTTCGGAAGTTGCTGTCCTATTTACTCCATAATAACGTTGAGGCCTGTTAGCCTCACCATTATTCTCAATGCAAGACCCGAGCCATTATACCAGTTAATCTTCTGTGGCCTTACCATGATATGTTAGAGAATATGGTCTCTGTTACTTGTTGCTGATCTCTTCCTGTTGCTGTTTTGTCTCTGTCCTCATTTTCTGTTTCTGTCTCTGTGCATTAGACACGAGGATAGGGTGAAAAAGTGGCTCTCAGTGGCTCCCTTCCCAATTCATTCTAATCACATGTGCTTCCCCTCACACTCTCGCTATGATGTCTCTGCTATTCCTTTGCCTTGCTAGAAGCTAAAGAAATCGATTCCATCAATGATCGAATGGTACCAATGCAAACTGCACATGCTCAGTCTGCACAATCCAAATTGATCTCACAGCACCACAGCTTTGGGAAAAACTATCAAATCCAAGCCCAGGCTTTTGGGAAAACCATAGGTGTTTATAACATTGGCCTCTTGTGTCTGCATTGACTCTTTTTTGAACTATCAAGTAAAACATTTAATGAAGGCATTAAATATAATTCAACGGGTAAGTTTAATCGTCATTGTGAAATACTTAAGTTTTTATAATTTTCTACTTTGTTTAAAGTCTTATTTTGCACATTAGAAATTTCCACACGGCATTTCATTCATTCAAACACCTGCCCAGATACACCTACTTGGGACAAGGGTGTGACTGAGGCAGAGGGGCCATCACTGGGTGAATCACAGCACCAGTGGGCAGAAGGACTTGGGAGCAAATGACGGGGAAGCAGCTGTCTCTCCCTGGAGGGGCCAGAAACCTCTCCACTCTGTTCAGGAACCCAAATACCAAGATCGCAGGGGCCCAGTCTTTAAAAGATCCAGGATTCACGAGTATAGATCTCATGTGCAGGCAGTGGAGACAGTCTCCTCTCATGTGGTGCTAAAGGTGAAAAAGTCAGAGTCCACACCCACATTGCAATACAATGCAGGAGGTATGGAATGACGTCAGCAAAACCCTGGTGACTGTGGCAGTCAATGCTGGCTCAAGACATCAGCAAGAGACTCTCCGAGCAGTTGTTGCTTCTGGAGTGGCAACAATGATTGCTTCCATAGATGGTCAGAAGACCCAGTAAGCTCAGGGTCCTTCTTCCTGCCCACTTTCTAATGAAACGATAACATGACCCAGGGACTGTAACAGTGAACCCTTGCTCTGTAAACCGGCTACTAAAATATCACACGTGACCCACGCGACTTCTCCCTTTATGGAAAGTGGAGTGAAAAACGCTCTATTGAGACAAGACACAGCTTCAAACCAATAACTGAGTTATTTGACATTAATAACATGAATGAGCAGTTTACAGCCTCACAGCTCACTCGGGCTCTAGAAGGGGAAACACTGGTGCTCGGAGAGCTGATACCTTAAGACAATCAGTTCAGGCCCACTGAGCCGTCAATCACTGAGGGCTACAGCCTGTAGAACTCTGGGCAAACAACATACCTCTCATTGACCCAGAACGGCAATCCATCAATATTGAATGAAAACAATCTTTACTGTTAGTCTGAGATACTTGTCAATGACTGTGACTATTCCAGCTAACGGACAGCATGGGGGGTTTGAAGCCACAGCAACTTGTGTAAGTAGTGTCATTGCTGACCCATCTACCCTGGGAGTCTACTAACTCCCCTCTGAGAAATCTTGGGTGACTCCTTACAAGCTGATCCTAGCAGAACAGAAATATTATAAATTAAAAACTTCCTGCCCAGGCAACCCAGGCGGCATCCAAGATATCACAGTCCACTGGCCATTTCTGTAAGCGGCCCTCTCGACTCCTAGGATCTGTAGGGTGTCTTAATCTGCCCAAAATCGAGGTAAACAACAGCAAGATCCAGGGATCAAATACAGACCCCTTCCTATCGTACACCAGCTAACTGGAATGTACATCTACATGTCTCACCTACAGCCTATCAGGCTGAGTCTCAGCCATAATCTACAGACATTTTGAAGACATTTTAACCCCACCCGAGGCGGTGTGGGGAGTTAAAAATAAAAAAACAGGAAACCCGACCTCCACCTGTTTCCACCCCGCCCACGTCCAGTTTTAACAGCAGCGGGTCAGTGGGTGGGCGACAATCCGCTCTCAGGAGGCTGGTCAGTCACTAAAATATTTATGGAGACTGCGTGTCTCCGTTTTAACTCAAGTTTTATTTTTAACGCCTGCAGGCCGGGTTTCCCAAGCTTCAGGAATCCCGGCAGCTGAAAGGAGGTGAGGTGGGCTGGATCCATGAGGTAAGTGCCTTTATTGCACTGCTTGTGTGCCAGGAGGAACAGGACTGCTTCCCCCAGCCCACCAAGCTTACCTTATAAATACCGCACGATGGGAACCCCACGATCGGCCCACGCTCCATCGCCCCCCCCATTTACAACTGCCCCCAACCCCGCGATGTTCGATTTCCCCCACCCCACCCCCGCACTGTCGGACTTACCTGACCTCTGCTCCCCAGCTGTTTTCCAGCCCGACAGACAGACAGCCTGTCAATCTAGCTGGTTGTCGGGTGGGAAAGCTGTTAAAAAAAATTAAAACCTGGCGGGACCTGCGGGAAATCTGACGTCTGGGTTTCCCCTCCAAAAATCCTCCTCCCCCCACTTTGCTCTTTTCCTGGCTCCGAGTTTTTATCGGGCCCTTTATTTAACAAAGAACAGTATTCAGAACACAAAAGTGACCCTGAAATCCCATGGGCTACAAGGCTGGCAGATGTGCCAGGATCGTGCCTGCTGATGCCCTCTAACACCGACCCCCACCGCAGTTTGTGAGGTCAGTAGAAGGTCGCATCAATTACAATGTTGGAGGTATCTTTCGTGCTCACCTTCCCATGCACCTAAAAACCTGGACGCCCACCAGCCTGTGGACAGAGGCATTGTCCTGTCCCCCAACCCTCGCCCCCAATCTTCCAGCTGCTTTGATCACCTCCCAAGGGGGCTAGTCCAGGCCACTTGACCTTCAATATCCGTCCTTAACTCTGACACTATGGGGATTTCCAATAAGTGACACTTTGACTGTGTTATTTGCAAGTGACGGATGTGCAGCTCAGTGTTAGGAGTCAGACCAAACCAAAACAGTGTTTGACTGTGAAAATGTAAAGGATGTGAAGACACTGTACTGAATCACAGATTTTATTGACATTTCAATGAATATGATTAATTCCTACAAAAACATATTGACAATGGAACTAGTGACAACGGAATGAACGTGTACATTAGCATGAAATATACACACCAACCAAATCACAGCTGGGTTCAAATTCCACCCTTGTCAATGGGAAGCAATAGTCAATGAATATAGATTTGGGGATCAGACACCGGGGACACTGGATGATTATCAGATCAGTTCAATGTGTGTGATCCAATTGAGGGTTCAGCAGCTCTCTGTTTTCGACCAAAATATAGCTCCCACTGACTCTTCGACAGGAAGTGCTGACACTGTGGGAAGGGATGTGTTAGCATTTCTGTGGATAGGAGGAAGGAGCAGGCTGGTGCTTGGGGTGGGGTCCATCAGAACACTGCACTGGCGAGGTGGTCTACATTTCTTTGATTGTTCTCATTATGCCTCCTAATGTCTCATCCTATTATCACTTCTGCCATTTAACTATCTCCTGTTTTCCACGTAAGCAGTTTGCAGATCATTCTATTTCTTTTCCTGTGTGTGTTTTCCCTCCCCCTTCCCATGTTCTGTTCCTTTTTAAATGTTGCTCATTGGTCATAACTTCCAATTTTCACAGAAGGTCTGAAACCAAAACAAACACTTGTCTGATCTCTCCCCGGATGCTGCCTGACCCGCTGAGCGTTCCCAGCATTTTCTGGGCTTTTTCAGATTTCCAGCATCTGCAGTATTTTGCTTTTTGTTTGAAGGTTAAAGGTGAGAGAAGGATTGGCTGGCGGGTGTTGTGTCGGTACCTTTCTACCTAGACACAATTTAGGACTCAGAACTCAGAGATTCAAACATGTAGTGCTTTATTGGAAGGAAAGGAAGTTCTGGCAAGTTCCGAACAAAGAGAGCTAAACTTAACCGAGAGAATACCCAACCATTTATCTCCTGTGACAGCGCCACCACAGGTGGGAGGAGAACACACAATAGAACACACAATACATAACAGCGGGTGAAACCGTTATTTGCAGTCCATCCAGGCATGGCAGAGAGGTGTCAGAAGAGCCTTCCCAGGCATGGGAATAGTGTAACGCTATTAAAGTTTGCTATTCACAAAATAGTATCTGGACATCCAGAGGCAAGTCCTGCCCTTGAGTGAGTTAGGGCGTAGATTAGGGCTCACTATTCTGAACGATCTTTATGGTGCAGCATTAGATCGGAAATCTATTGTGATATTGTGGAAGCAGATTCAATAGTAACTTTCAAAAGAGAATTAGATATATACTTGAAAAGGAGTAATTTGTCGGGTTATGGGGGAAAGAACAACGGAGTGGGACTAATTGGATATCTCTTTCAAAGAGGTGGTACAGACACGATGGGCTGAATGGCCTCCTTCTGTGCCGTGTGATTCTATGATACTACTATTATTGTAATACATACAATTTAATCGGCAAATAATCTACTCGCTGCATTTTAATATATCAACAAACTTGTAAAACAATTATAACAGATAATTACAGCAAATGAATGTATGATCTACGAATGAGAAAAACCAGTCTAATAACTTTAAAGGAGCTTTATTTATTCATTGCAGTTGGCAATAGAATTGCTGCCAATACAAAATGTAAAATAAATGTAGACCTGGCGGAGCGGGTGGTGGGACCACATCCTGATCTCTGGAGGGATGAGGGTAAATATATTCTACTCTAAGTACCATTCTTTCAATGACTGATACTCTAACAGACATGTTTCACAATGCACACAATCACCCACACTTGAGCCTTACCCTGTTACAAATGTGTTGTCTCATTCTACACATCAATTCAATTTAAATTATAGGTATTTTCAGATTCAGGCAGATCAGTGGAAAGCATTAATATGCATTAACTAGATCTTATCTGTCACAAAACAGTTTTAACTAATTTTAATTCAATTATGTAATATCAAAGCTCAATTTAAAGTCATTAGTATCGCTATTAATTTTCAAACTGTTTAATTCTGATGCTCCGCATTAAGAAGCTGAATCTTCCTGCCACCATACAGACGCAAGTTGACCTCGATGGTGTGGCTTAATGCCGTAGGATTCCAGTGTGCGTCCGTCTTCTCATGGCCTCGACTGAAAGGTCAGGTAGTACTGGTCTGATCGATTACGCTCCAAAGATTCAAATTAATTTTTCAGACTCGAAACCTTGTCAGTTGGCAATACATGGCTTGCTCGGGCATTTCCTGGTCTCATTTTCCATCATGTGCCATACAGTCGATGAAGCCACGTTTCCTGTCGGATCAGCAAACCGTACCAACAACAATTATTAACCATGGACCAGGATTTGCTGTCGAAATAACTGATTTTATTGGCACCCACCTAGTGTTGAGTGTTCAATACTGATACGCTTATCAATTAATCCATAAAAAGCGATGAATTAGGATGGTAATGAAAAGGTTTTTATTAACTAAAGAACAGAGCATGCCTCTCGTGGATGACTGGTTCCAAGAAGGAAGTGGGTTGCCGAGCAGCCACCTTTATACCAGGTCATGTAGGCGGAGCCATGGGTGGAGCCAGCTGAGGCATGCATTGGTACACAGTGAGTAGCAAGAGGTAACAATGTGTAATAACGATAACAGTAGTGAACAACAGTGAACAACAATGAAAACGATAACAGTGGTTTACCACATTCACCCCTTGTTTAAAATTGAGTCCGGCGGGGTGAAGTGTACTAAAAGTTCGTGTAGGTAAGTCTATCAGGAGGCCTTGTATGCCGTCCTGATCGCCGTAGCAGCGGCGGCGGTGATGCAGTATCCAACGTCGAATCTGGTGTCTGAGTGGTCAACGAAGGATCCTGGGGCTCCGGGATGCCGTCTACAGGGGTTGGGTTGGGAGTAGTGGTGGAGAATAACGGTGGTGATTCAGGGGCGCCCGAGGGTGCGAGGTCTCGTATGGAGACCGTGTCCTCCCGCCCGTCTGGGTATGCCACGTAGGCATACTGGGGGTTGGCGTGTAGGAGGTTCACCCTCTCAACCAGGGGGTCCATTTTATGGGTTCTCACGTGCCTCCGCAGTAGGACGGGCCCAGGAGAAGTCAGCCATGTCGGTAGCAAGGTTCCCGATGTGGACTTCCTGGGGAAAATGAACATTTGCTCATGAGGGGTGGCATTAGTGGCAGTACAAAGCAGTGACCGGATGGAGTGGAGCGCCGCAGGGAGGACCTCCTGCCAGCGAGAGGTCAGAAGGCCCTTAGATTTTAAGGCTAAGAGGACGGCCTTCCAAACCGTCGCGTTCTCTCTTTCCACCTGGCCGTTCCCCCGGGGGTTGTAGCTGGTGGTCCTGCTCGTAGCAATACCTCTCGCGAGCAGGTACTGACGAAGTTCGTCGCTCATGAAAGATGAGCCCCGGTTGCTATGTATATAGCTAGGGAACCCGAACAAGGCGAAGAGGTCATTCAGACATTTGATGACCGTGGTACTGGTCATGTCTGGGCAAGGGATGGCAAAAGGGAAACGGGAGTACTCATCAACTATGTTGAGGAAGTACACGTTGCGGTCAGAGGAAGGGAGAGGCCCCTTAAAGTCGATGCTCAAGCGCTCGAAGGGGCGAGTGGCCTTGATCAGGCGTGCTCTGTCTGGCCTATAAAAATGCGGTTTGCATTCGGCACAGATTTGGCAGTTCCTGGTCATAGTCCTGACCTCCTCGATGGAGTAGGGCAGGTTGCGGGCCTTAATGAAATGGCAGAATCTGGTGACCCCGAGGTGGCAGAGGTCATTGTGGAGGGTCTGCAGTCTATCAACTTGCGCGTTGGCGCATGTACCTCGTGATAGAGCATCTGGGGGCTCATTGAGTTTCCCGGGCCGGTACAAGATATCGTACTTGTAGGTGGAGAGTTCAATTCTCCACCTCAAGATCTTGTCGTTCTTGATTTTGCCCCTCTGCTTATTATTGAACATAAAAGCAACTGAACGCTGGTCAGTGAGAAGGGTAAATCGTTTTCCGGCCAGGTAATGCCTCCAGTGTCGCACCGCTTCCACAATAGCCTGGGCCTCCTTTTCGACAGAGGAGTGTCGAATCTCGGGGCCCTGGAGGGTCCTTGAGAAAAAGGCCACGGGTCTCCCCGCCTGGTTAAGGGTTGCAGCTAGGGCGAAGTCGGATGCATCGCCCTCCACTTGGAAAGGGATGGACTCATCCACTGCGTGCATTGTGGTCTTCGCAATATCACTCTTAATAAGAGTGAAGGCTGCACACGCCTCAGATGTCAGGGGGAAGGAGGTGGACTTGATGAGGGGTCTGGCTTTGTCCGCATAGTTGGGCACCCACTGAGCATAGTAAGAGAAAAACCCCAGGCATCTCTTCAGTGCTTTTTGGCAGTGGGGGAGGGGGAGCTCCATAAGGGGGTGCATTCTGTCGGGGTCGGGGCCGATGACTCCGTTCTCCACTACGCAGCCGAGAATGGCAAGGCGCGTGGTGCGAAACATACATTTCTCCTTATTGTATGTTAAATTCAGCCGCTGGGCCGTACGGAGGAATTTCCCTAGATTAACGTCATGGTCCTGCTGGCCGTGGCCGCAGATGGTGACGTTATCCAGATAGGGGAAGGTGGCCTGCAGCGCGTTCTGGTCAACCATCCGGTCCATCTCCCTTTGGAAGACCGAAACCCCGTTGGTGACGCCGAAGGGAACCCTAAGGAAGTGGTAGAGGCGGCCGTTTGCCTCGAAGGCAGTATACTGGCGGTCCTCAGGGCGGATAGGAAGTTGGTGGTATGCTGACTTAAGGTCAATGGTGGAGAATACCCTGTATTGCGCAATCTGATTGACCATATCAGATATGCGGGGAAGGGGGTACGCGTCCAGCTGAGTGTACCGGTTTATGGTTTGGCTGTAGTCAATGACCAGGCGGTTTTTATTGCCGGTCTTAACGACTACAACCTGGGCTCGCCAGGGGCTGGTGCTCCCTTCGATAATGCCCTCCTTCAGGAGCCGCTCCACCTCAGAGCTAATAAAAGCTCTGTCCCCGGCACTGTACCGCCTGCTCTTGGTAGCGATGGGTTTACAGTCGCAGGTGAGGTTAGCGAACAAGGGAGGGGGGGAGACTTTGAGTGTGGAAAGACTGCAAATGGTGCGCGGCGGGCGATTTAAAAGCTGTTGGTTGCAGACTGTGAGTGGGGGGAGGGGTCCACCGTATGCCAATGTGACACTTTTAAGGTGGCACTGAAAATCCAACCCTAGCAGAACGGCAGCGCAAAGACGGGGCAGGACAAGAAGTTTAAAATTTTTATATTCCGTGCCCCTAACCGAAAGGGTCACCACACAGTAGCCGCCGATGTCCGTTGAATGGGACTTGGACGCCATAGAAATCTGATGGCGCATTGGCAGGACCGTGAGGGAGTGGCTACGCACCGTGTCGGGGTGAATAAAACTCTCCGTGCTCCCGCTGTCAAACAGGCAAGTAGTGGCGCGGTCGTTTACCGTAATGTCCATCATGGACCTGGACAGATGATGAGGGAGAGCTTGATCCAGCGTAACGGAGGCCAGTGTATGGCTGAGTGAGCCGATGTGGTCGTCAGACGAGACGGTGGTCGAGTCCGGAGACAAAATGGCGGTTGAGTGCGGCGGGCAAAATGGCGGCGGCCATGATTCCGATCCCCACGCGGCCGGAGGTGCACAAAATGGCGGATAAGATGGCTGCCCCCACGGTTCACACGCGGCGCTGCTGGCGTTCGCGGGTTTCCCTCTGCAGGCGTTGGCGTAATGGCCTTTCTTCCCACAGCCAGAGCAGGTAGCGGTCTTCGCCGGGCAGCGCGCTCTAGGGTGTTTTAACTGGCCACAGAAATAGCATTTTTGGGCCTGGTTACGGGACATCGCTGCAGTAGTTGGTACTGGGGGCGGCGGTCCCAGTTGATTTCGGGACATCGCTGCAGTAGTTGGTACCGGGGGCGGCGGTCCCATGTCCCAAGGTCGCGATGACCATGGCGCGGCACCGTTACGTGAGTATGCTTCGAGGTTTCGGTGGGCCGCATCTAATGAGAGTGCGAGGGCTACGGCCGTCTTCAGGTCAAGCTCCTTGCTTTCGAGCAGTCTCTGCCGGGAGTAGTCGGACTGGAGGCCCTTAACGAAGGCATCACAGATAAGTCCCTCCGCGTGCGCCGCAGCCGATACCGCCTTACAGTCGCAGTCCCTGCAGAGTGTCTGTAACGCCCGTAAAAATGCCTCTACCGATTCCCCCGGTTGCTGCCTGCGGGATCCCAGGAGGTGTCTGGCGTAAATCGTATTCACTGGGCGCGTGTATTGCCCTTTTAGCAGGTCGAGAGCCGCCGTGTACGTAGTAGCGTCCCGGATGAGTGTATATACTTGAGGGCTCACCTGGGCGGTCAGAACTTTTAATTTGTTCTCCTCCAATATCACGGCGGAGGCTTCTAGGAAGGATTCAAAACAGCTCAGCCAGTGTTCGAAATTGGTAGCTGAACCCGCCACTTGAGGGTCGAGGTCCAGGCATGCTGGTCTAAGGGCTCGCAGCAACGCCTGCTGTTGTTGCTGTTGCTGCTGCTCAGGTCCCGACATTTTAATTTAGTTAATAAAATTGATACGCTTATCAATTAATCCATAAAAAGCGATGAATTAGGATGGTAATGAAAAGGTTTTTATTAACTAAAGAACAGAGCATGCCTCTCGTGGATGACTGGTTCCAAGAAGGAAGTGGGTTGCCGAGCAGCCACCTTTATACCAGGTCATGTAGGCGGAGCCATGGGTGGAGCCAGCTGAGGCATGCATTGGTACACAGTGAGTAGCAAGAGGTAACAATGTGTAATAACGATAACAGTAGTGAACAACAGTGAACAACAATGAAAACGATAACAGTGGTTTACCACAAATACCCAATCCAGAACTTGAGTACATGATTTAGGATGGCACTGTGGTGCAGCACTAAGAGGGAGCTGCATTGTTGGAGGTGTCATATTTCAAACGAGATGTTAAATTGAAGCCTTGCGTTATTATTTGAAGAGAATGATGTACTCCTGGTGTTCCTGACGACATGCCGTACCTCCTGCATTGTATTGCAATGTGGGTGTGGACTCTGACTTTTTCACCTTTAGCACCACATGAGAGGAGACTGTCTCCACTGCCTACACATGAGATCTATACTCGTGAATCCTGGATCTTTTAAAGACTGGGCCTCTGCGATCTTGGTATTTGGGTTCCTGAGTGGAGAGGTTTCTGGCCCCTCCAGGGAGAGACAGCTCCTTCCTCGTCATTTGCTCCCAGCTCCTTCTGCCCACTGGTGCTCTGTGATTCACCCAGTGATGGCCCCTGTGCCTCAGTCACACCCTTGTCCCAAGTAGGTGTATCTGGGCAGGTGTTTGAATGAGTGAGATGCCATGTGGAAATTTCTAATGTGCAAAATAAGACTTTAAACAAAGTAGAAAATTATAAAAACTTAAGTATTTCACAATGACGATTAAACTTACCCGTTGAATTATATTTAATGCCTTCATTAAATGTTTTATTTGATAATTCAGAAAAGAGTTGATGCAGACATGACAGGCCAATGTTGTAAACACCTATGGTTTTCCCAAAAGCCTGGGCTTGGATTTGATAGTTTTGCCCAAAGCTGCGGTGCTGTGAGATCAATTTGGATTGTGCAGACTGAGCATGTGCAGTGTGCATTGGTACCATTCGATCATTGATTGAATTGATTTCTTTAGCTCCTAGCAAGGCAAAGGGATAGCAGAGACATCATAGCGAGAGTGTGAGGGGAAGCACATGTGATTAAAAACAAACACCACATTCTCGGCCTTCATATAAAAAAAAAACATTTTGCCACACCTTCTACTTTTTCGTCTGCGAGGGTGATCCGCCTCGCTTGTGCGATTTGCCCCTTCCCGCCCTGCAGCTCCTCCTCAATGGGACCCCAGTGGCTGCAGCAAGGCTGGGGGAAGGCTGCTGAGGGTCAGATGGTGAGTCGGCAGATGCCCTTGGGGGACGGCCTGGATCAGCTCTGGGCCTGGAGGGCCCGGCTGCTGACTGCTCCAACTCTGCTTGGGCGGCAGCAGTCTGTCCTACGGGTGGTGGCAGCTGCAGTGGAGGAGTGACAGTGTTGGCAGCAGGAATGCTACCAACCTGACAGAGCATAGGCACTCCCTGGTCGGCTGATACACTGGCACTCACACGGGCCAGCACTGAAGCATGCGCAGCAATCTGCTGAAGCACAGACTGCTGGGCTGCTGCGGCGCGGTGAGGGCCCCGACGATTCCTGGCCGATCCAGCAAGGGTGGCAGCAGTTAGTGCCCGTGTGGCCCTGATCTGTGTCTGCATCAGACCAGCCAGTGATTGCATGGCACGACTAAGCACTTGACTGGAAGCCACCTGTGCTGCCCCGAAGTCCTGCAGACTCCTGGCCTGTCCTACCCCGAATTCCTGAACACTCCTTGCCAGTGACTCTATGGAGTCAGGCATCCTTGCCACTGCAGCCATGAGCTCAATGTGCCTGCGCTCAGCCTGGGCGCCCATTTCACCAAGGAGCCGCACCTCCTCTGTGCTCACCGTAGCAGGACTGGAGGCCGCACTCACCCTCCGGGGAGAAGGCCGCCGAGCTTCCCCACCCCTCCCGCGTTGCTGCAGCCAGCTGGGCCCCGGAGCTTCACTGTCATCAGACCCTTCCCCCCTGCTCCCCTCCAGGGAAGACATGTCCCCATCATGGCCATGGGCTGCCTCGGCTGAGGGTGGCACTGATGGGCCGGCTTCCTCTTCCTCCTCCTCGAATTCCGAATCAGTCGCAGTGGCAGCTTGAGGGCCCGCCTCCTCACCTGGCGATTCATCATCTGAAAGCAGGGAGGCACAGGAGTTGCTTTAGAGTGAGGACAGGGCGGCAGCGAGGGAGGCATGAGTGCTGCAATGCACTGCATTGGTTCGAGAGTGGCAAAGGATGCTGGTGTGAGGCACAAGTGGAAAGAGAGAGGTCAGAAAGGTGATGACCTTACCATTGCTGTCCAGAATGGGGTCAGCATCTCCAGTGGTGATGGGGCCAATCAGCCGGCCTCCCATTATCTGCTCCACTCGCTGCTCCAGGTCGCTCAGGTCTTTAAGGTCAGGACGGCCTCCCCCGGTCCGTCGTTGCTGCCTTCGATTGTGGGCCAGCTTGCCCTGCAAGAGAAAGGACGGCCTCTGAACACAGTGTCAAGCCCTGATCTTGCCTGCATTGTCTCCCATGGTGGAATAGCCCTGACAGTGTCAAGCCCTCATCTTGCCTGCACTGTCTCCCATGGTTGAATAGCCCTGACAGTGTCAAGCCCTCATCGTGCCTGCACTGTCTCCCATGGTCAAATAGCCCTGACAGTGTCAAGCCCTCATCTTGCCTGCACTGTCTCCCATGGTGGAATAGCCCTGACAGTGTCAAGCCCTCATCTTGCCTGCACTGTCTCCCATGGTCGAATAGCCCTGACAGTGTCAAGCCCTCATCTTGCCTGTACTGTTTCCCATGGTCGAATAGCCCTGACAGTGTGTAAAGTGGTGAATGTACAAGTGATTTTCATGAGAGTCCCATAGGTGTTGGATGAGGGCTGGGCATTGAGGCTTTCAGGACCCTTTGGCCGTAAAGTGAGGTGCCCATGCAGGGATGAAGAGGATACTGGAAAGGGTACTCACCCTGACAACCCGAGTGAGGTTGTTGAACTTTTTTCTGCACTGTGTGGGTGTCCTGGGGACCAAGCTGTTGGGAGGTCACTCTGTTCGCCACCTCCCTCCAGGCTTTTCTGTACTCGCTGGGCAGCGGCCTCCTGCCACTGTCAGGGAAGAGGACATGGCGCCTGCGCTCCACTGCGCCAACCAGAAGCTTCAGGGCACCCTCGCTGAAGTGCTGCGCTTGCTCCCTGGCCTTCTCCATAGTCGTGGGCATAGCGTTCTTGAAGCAGCTGTTTAGGCCTAGATTCAGGGCTGCAGTGTGCAGGGCATGGGTACAATCCAAATCAACCCTCCCCCTTTAAGAGCTGACCGGCGCCAGCATGTCTGCCTTCAATCAATAACTCACCACACCTGCGCTGAGCCCGCCCTCGGTGGTAGCGCCTCGGCTCGCCGGCTTAGCGCCTTATGATAGTCGTGCACTGCCTGCTTTAGCACAGCAGCAACCTCTTGGGGCGATGCAACTCAATTTCGGCGAAGGTGGCGCTAAGTTGCGCCGGCCGCTAAATTTAGCGAACGCCCGGCTGTAGCGCCCCAAACGTGGCGATACTGAATTTCTAGGCCCATATTCTCTAACATATCATGTTAAGGCCACAAAAGATCAACTGGTATAATGGCTCGGATTTTTCATTGAGTATAATGGTGAGGCTAACAGGCCTCAACGTTGTTATGGAGTAAATAGGACAGCAACTTCCGAAGTACGCACATGCCCAGTTAAACGCGGAAATCTGGAAGTTGCACCCGAGTTACGCTGCTCCTCTACAGGCTGCGCTATAACAGTACCTCGCCGAGAGACTCAGCACTGAAATCAATGTAAGGGCATGAAGTTGTGGTATTTACCCACTAGTTACTGACTAAACAAGGCAGAAAAATTTAGGGCTGGTGTATTCAGGTGTCAGTGTATTTTTAACACGGTGATCAGTCATAATTACTGTCAACCTCTATGACCCTGAAAACTTAATTTTACAAGTGTGGAGTCTCATTCCTTCGGACTTTAATTAGTGTTGGAAATTTTTAAAAAATTTGAATAATTTTATTTTTTACTTTTTATGTCTCTTTTATCTCTCTTAATCCCATCTTTCTTTCCCAATCTTTCTTTCACTTTCTGTACATGATTTAAATATAATCTATACTTCCTAATTTATACATCCTGGTTTAGACTGCGTGCTTCAGTAAGGATTCTTCACTCTGATTGGTTGAGGAGCCTCGCTGTTGCTTTTTACCTGCTCACAACTCCACAAATCCACAGTAGAGGGTGCGGCATTTATCAGACACCCGATGACAGCAATTCTCTGCTCAAAAGTCCCCAAAATCTCTGTGGGCAGCTGTCAGCACAGTGAACGCATTCCTTCGTCGCTGAACGCAAAACCCAGGCCAATATAATCATTCAATTGTGCTAAATATGAAATGGGGATTTGGGCCGGTGAGATTGGTTGACTCTGTTAATAGGTGCCTCAGTCACAGCCGATTCTTTAATCAACACTTGGTTCGGGCGATTTATCTAAAACTGGGTTTAAATGTGGATCCCGAATATAACGCTCACAGATCCACAGACAATTAACAGCATCACGCACTTAAGAGACAGAAATAAACAAACATTTAGATTTTTATTAAAATGAACAGCATTAGTTTCAAATCACTTTGGATATTTTGGCAGATACAAAGTCCAGGCCTGATACACTCTGCTTTGTAAAACAAGTGCTCATACTAAAGCATTCCTAAGCTGAACACATACATTTCTCCGAGAACACACTGAGGCTAAAGCAAATACTTGCAGACTACCTAGAATCATTTTAAAGTGAAGCAGGAAGACTATCTTCATCGATCTTTTTATGATCTTTGTGTGGGGAATTTTTGGCTTCAACAAAGTGACGTGGCCCCTCCTGCACAGTGTATCGTTTTTGGAATAGCCACATCGGCTATCTTATGGCCGCTCGGAGTGAGAAAGTCAAATAGTACTGAATGGGTTTTGTGCTGTGGACTCATTAGGGGCCAGATTGAGATTAGCCTAACTCTTCAGTAGAGCCCTGAAGGGTCACAGAACATACTTTCGACCCAAGTATCAGAGGTCAAAGGTCAGTATCTAACACACTGCATCACCAGTCCCCCGATTCCTGCTGTCGTTAATTACGTTGCTCTTCCTTGTAAAGTTCACATCCAGTGTCTTGAATCAGCATCTTTTCCGAGCTGAGAATGCAGGAAGGTGACCTGCTCCCAGGCCTCAGTCGGCATCATTCTGGAGCCAGACATTAACAGGTGACCAAACTTCCTGCTGTTACAAAGTGTACCAGGGGAGACAGGAATGAGAACCAAATGTAATGGACAAGTCAGTGACTATGCAAAATTGACCTCTCACAAACTGCGCATCAGAAACCGGAATATTATGAAAAAAGTGAAGAATTTCTATAGTACAACCTGCTGCAAGCACAGGTTAACCACCCCGTAGACGGAGCAGGAGAAAGATGGTGCCCTGAGCCTTAATGTTGTAGTCGGAGAGCAACCGGCCATCTTCCAGCTGTTTCCCCTCATACATCAGGCGCTGCTGCTCGGGTGGGACACCCTCCTGCCGTTGTACTTGTGCTCTAAAGTTCTGAACAGACTCAGAGGGCAGAACATCGTATGTAGATGTGCTCCCCTTGTCGTTCTTCAGGAATATCTGCATGTGCTCCTCGTTCTTGACGATCAGCCTGATAGCGTCGCTGGGAGAGACACTGTAGTCGGACAGCCTCCTGTCGTCCCTCAGCTCCACGCTGCTCCCGTTCTGCACCACCAGACGCTGCTGGTAAGTGGGCACCCCGGTCTTTTCATATATTTTCATCTTGAGAGTCGACACTTGGATGGAAGGATCGATCTCAAGTTCGATCCCCTCACCGGTCATAAACTTCACCTGGAGTCTCATCTCCTCAAATTGCTGTTGAGAAATGAACAGGACGTCAGTGACTGGGACGCTTTATATCACAGATCAATTGCAAAGAATGAATGATAGAATTTTAAACACACTACACATTGTCCCAGGCATTGGCTGTACAGGCAGATGCTGAGGATCAAGTCTTGTGTAAATGCACCTACAGTAATTTCAATCCAATCTGGCTTCCTACTGATATCTGAATCCCAAACAAACCAATATTCTTCACACACTCCTTACTGACAGCCAGGCAACAAATGGCAGATTCCCAACCTGATCCCCCTTTTGCACGGAGATATGTCTTTTCTGCCCTAGCCTGACATTGTTAAAATATTCAGGGCCCGGGGGTGCGCTGGGTACTGAGTTGCAATACTGGGCATCTGCCAGAAGAAGCCCTCAGTGAGCTGTGTAACGTTTAAGAGTCTGAGACTCGGGTTAATGGGGAGATAAGATCCCGGGCTCTGAAATTCTGTGGGTTTTCTCTTGATCTATGAATGAAATCTGTACAGTTATGGAAAACCAAGCAGCAGAGAGCTGTCCTGTACAGAAATGGTTTCTCTCAGACTCAGAGGAGCCTTTCTATTTAAAAGCAAGAAATTACCTGGGTAATATTAGTTAATAAATGCTTGATGCATTGTTTTAAACAGGTGAATGCCTCCATTAAAATGGCAGATAAACAAATGACACATTAAGTTTTTGTCTCCTAATATTGTCAACAGTAACTTACAGACTACAATGTTTTAATGATTCCTTTGATATGTTTTCTCACCCGGTTCAGAGAATATTAATTACTTGTTGGAAATTGTGAATTTCATTGAGATTCAAAACAACCCGTTTTAAAGTCTAGAATTAGAATATTGAGATTCCTAAATAAAAGACAGAATAAACTCACAATCCTTGTTGGAACCACACGTCCAGGCGAATCTGAAGGAAAGTTGATCTGCAGAAACTTTCCTGATTCACTTTTCTGAGCAGTTTGTCTTCTCTGTTTTTCTCCACACAGAATCTCTCAGATCTGGATGGAATAAGTGAATAAAACTCTCTCTGCTTCAACTCCCCGGTGTCTTGCTCCGTCTCTTCTGTGTTTCTCTCTGTTAAACAATCCTCTCTCACTGTGTCTCTGGCTCCCTCCTCCTTTTATTCTCAAACCCACTCTCAGAACGTCACCGCTCTGCTGCCCTCTGATTGCCCAACTCCCTGCTGCTCCGTTATCACAGACCAGTGAGATCTGAGCTGAAGTTTCATTTCCCCAAAACTCCCACCCCTCAGTGTCTGAGAAATGAACTCAGGATCAGCAGCACTGACAGAACCTTCGTGCGGTAACAGGTTCTGGGCTCTGATCTGTCTCACTTTCAGATTCCTTTCCAAGCCACATTCTAAAACAACAACAGAGCAACAGCAGCTGATCAGTGACTCAGTAGAATCTGTTTCCTGTTCGAAGCTGTAGTCAGGTATTGGACAGTTATTGTCTTAAAAACATCATCCCTACATTTATTTTATTAAATGTTTTATTTGTGACAATTTAATTGATAAAATGGAAGTAATCATCTAAACAATACCCACATAAAAATACATTGCCTCACAGCTATCAATTGATCTATCTCATTGAAACCTACAAAATTCTTACAGGGCTTGACAGGGTAAATGCAGGGAGGATGTTTCCCCTGGCTGGGGAGTCTAGAACCAGGGGTCACAGTCTCAACATAAGGGGTCAGCCATTTAGGACTGAGATGAGGAGAAATTTCTCAGCCTTGTGTTTAGACGGGTAGAGGGGTTTTGCTGCACCTCACTTGTACTGGTGGAGAGGGTCACCTGCAATTTCAGGCCCAAAGCTATCATAAGCACATAAGAAATAGGAGCAGGAGTAGGCCATTCGGCCCTTCGAGCCTGCTCCACCATTCAATAAGATCATGGCTGATCTTCTACCTCTTCTCCACTTTCTGCACTATCCCCATATCCCTTGATTCCCTTAATGTTCAAAAATCTATTGATCTCTGTCTTGTATACACTCGATGATTCAGCATCCACAGCCCTTTGAGGTAGAGAATGCCAAAGATTCACAACCCTCTGAGTGAAGAAATTCCTCCTCACCTCAGTCTTAAATGGCCGACCCCTTATCCTGAGACTATTCCCTCTAGCTCTAGACTCTCCAGCCAGGGGAAACAACCTCTCAGCATCTACCCTGTCAATCCCCCTCTGAATCTTATGTTTCAATGAGATCACCTCTCATCCTTCTCAACTCCAGAGAGTCTAGGCCCAATCTACACAATCTCTTATCCTAGGACACCCCTGTCATCCCCGGAATCAATCTAGTGAACCTTCGTTGCACCGCCTCTGAGACAAGTATATCCTTCCTCAGATAAAAGACCAAAACTGTGCCCAGTACTCCAGGTGTGGTCTCACCAAGATCCTGTACAATTGTAGCAAGACTTCCTTAGTCTTGTACTCCAACCTCTTGCAATAAAGGCCAACATGCCATTTGCCTTCCTAATTGCTTACTGTACCTGTATGCTAACTCTCTGTGTTTCCTGTACGAGGACAACTGAATCTCTCTGAACACCAACATTTAATAGTTTCTCAACATTTAAAAAAATATTGTTTTTCTATTCTCCCTACCAAAATGAATAATCTCACATATCCCCAGATAATACTCCATCTGCCACCTTATTCCTCACTCACTGAACCTGTCTATATCCCTTTCCAGGTTCTTTGGGGGAAAAATTCAGTCTCACCCCGTTTGGGCCGCCATTATCGGCCGTGCGCAAAGTTTAGCGCCTGGCACTAATTATCGCCTCCGACAGCAAACTTGGCTTTTATCGTCCCTGGAGGTGATTGGAGCGCTAAATCAGGCGCTTCATACCTGCCTTAAGGCGCAAAGGCCAAGGAGCGATGCGCTACCTCAGAGCGCTGGTGAAGCAAGGAAGGGCAAATCAAAATGAACCTGCAAAGTGTTGCTCAGTACTCAAAACTCCTTCACACAGCGTTGAATCTCTGCAGAAGTCTCTCTCTCTCTCTCTCAGAATGCGTGGTGCAAAAATGTCACCGACAATAAAAGGCAGGAAGCGGTCGTCTTTAAATAGCGCTCCCCCAGTCCCTTTCTGACAGCAAAACGCTCCCCTCAACCTGTCATTGCTAGCAGCAGGTGGTAAGGCAGGGGGCGCCACTCAATATCCGGTCTGGGGCGCTAACGGGGCGTTGTGCACTCGACTGACGTCACAATCTGCCGGCGCAGGAGATCGTGGCGGTAGTGTTTAGTGCCGCCGCAAAATCTCTCGTTAATTTCGTGAGCGGCGCAAACATCACCGCGCCCGGGCGCTAGTTGCTTTGCGCCCCAATTGGCGCCCTCTTAAGGCGCTAACAGGAGGCGCAAACAACTGAATTTTCCCCCCTTTGTGTCCTCACAGCTTACTTTCTCACCTAGCTTTGTATTGTCAGCAAACATGGATACATTACACTTGATCCCTTCATCAAATCTTTAATATAGATTGTAAATAGCTGAGGCCCCAAGTACTGATCCTTGCGGCACCCCACTAGTTACAGCCTGCCAACCTGAAAATGACCTGCTTATCCCCACTCTCTGTTTTCTGTCTGTTAACCAATCCTCTATCCATGCAAATATATTACCCCTAACCCCATGAGCCCACAAAATAGTAAAATAAAGGGGCTATAGATGGAAATATAGATCCAGATAATCAAATACTGTAAGGAACACTATGGCTGCAGTCCTCCTTTGAAGGTGGGCATGTCATCAGTGCAGTGGGAGGGATTCAGACTTTATAGTTAGATGCTTTCCAAACAATTCCCTTTGGGATTAGATAGGAATTTCAGAGATATGTCTGCTTGGCGGTTTCTCCTGCAGGACCACGCTGTAATGTCAGCCCAGATTACAAACTCAAGACCCTAGAGGAGGAGGGGAAGAAAACTTGAGGTGTGGGAAGGAAGAAAGCTACAATAATATTTTCCATTAACTCATGACCAGCGCCAGTGTCATGTTGAAATTTACAGACTGCTCAGGCAACTGGAGGAATAAAACCGAAAGCAAAGAGCCAAGTTCTGAGGAAATGGAAACAGCTTTGGCGTTGACATGAAAGCAGCTACAAAGCGATCATTGAACAAATATAAACTTTGGACTGGTTGTGGATGCAAATCAGTGATGTGTATAACATTTCATTGTTAGAAAGTTTTAACAATTGTGTCTTACTATTTTTGGAATATTTGAAGGAGGGGTCAGCAGCTGGTTTCTAAGGAGGCTGTTGTCACACTGTTGTGGAGTATTTTAAATCAACACTCGACACAAGGTTTTTAGATCGATAGTCAAGTTGTCTTTATTGCACCGGTGGGGAAACAGTCTGCTCTGTCTTAGCCAGACCTTTCCAAATTGGTACAGCAAACACTACATTTTTATACATTACAATACACATGTCAAAATTAATTCCTGCCACCTGATTGGACCTTGGCCCGCATGCATCTTCACTGATTGGTTGCCTATGCCGTGTTACATTAAAGTACCACCTTTATTACCTGAAAAGTATATATCAAGCTGTTGTTGCACCTATGACCTCTGTTTATGCCAAATGGGTCTCATACTTCTGGTTCATTGACCTCTTTTCCTGCCCCTCTAGGCCTCTTTTACTTCCAACTCATTGTTTTATTTTCCTGCCAGAACAGAACTTACATCCTCTTAGGCCTCTTATGGTTCCATGTCCGGCTATGTTATCTCCACTGCCAATTCAGCAACTTAGAAAAAGATGGTCTTTATTACACCATTCAGTGAAACTGCCAGCGATGTCAGTTTAACTCTTTCTCCACTGCACACACCAACCTCACCTGTTTGAAAGCTGGTACGATGGAAGTTTGCAGCACTGAACCCAGGAGGTAGGACGATTTCATTAAAAATAATCTGGAGCCGGATAAATTTAACGTTGAAGCGAGGAACGCCCGAGCCCTCGGCAAGGTTTGTGCCGGACTCCTCCATGCTCCTTGACACTGCATTAAGCTTTCTGGCAGGCCTGCCAATGCACCAAGCATTTCATTGTGCATTCCCATCAACGTTCTTCTGTAGGCTACCCCATCCGAGTCCTCACCCGAGTGCTCTGCAGCAGAACTCCTGTGCGACCTTGCCCTCCGTGGAACTGGCAGCAGCGCTACCCTTTCCCTCTGTCCTGGTTGTAGCCCACTCGTGCCCAGTGACTCACCATGTGCAGATCCTGCCTCTAAGCTACCCTCTAAAGTCCGTGCAGTGCCAGTATCTGAGCTGGTGGCTGTGAGTGTTAGAGAGAGTGACGGTGTCTCTTCTTCATCATCACTCTCCTCTCCCTCTTCTTCTTGCACCACTGGCTGGCCAGGTTGGATTTCTTGGGTCTCTGAAATGAAGGAAGAAAGCTACAATTATAGTTTCCATTAACTTGTGACCAGCGCCAGTACCATGTTGCAATTTACAGACTGCTCTGGCAACTGGAGTAATGAAACCGAAAGATAAGAGTCAAGTTTCTGAGGAAATGGAAACGAGATATTTGAAGGTGGGGTTAGCAGCCGGTTTATAAGAGGGTGTTGTCACTCCAACCTCACTTCAGTGAAAGCTGGAACGATGGAGTTATTATACACAACTAACCCCAGGAGGTTGGAGGATTTCATTAAAACTAACCTGGAGCCGAATGAATTTAACATTGAAGTGCGGAACGCCGTACACAGGATCTGTGAATTTTTAAGGAATCGGTGTTTTATCAAACAACCCGAGATCAAAGTAATCAAAGCCTTTAAAGTAAGTTATTTTAGTTTTAATGGAGAATAGTTAATAATAAATTACTATTTAAACTATCAGATACCTTCCCTTATTTATGAATGGAGGTGTTTTCTGATGTGATTGCTCATTTTTAATTATTTTGGGTGGGAGGGTAAGCTGTGAGGAGGATGTCGTGAAACTCCAGTACGATTTGGACAGGTTGGGTGATTGGGCAGAAACATGGCAAATGCACTATAATGTGGATAAATGTGAGGTTATCCACTTTGGTGGCAAAAACAGGAAGGCAGATTATTATTTGAATGGCAATAGATTGGGAGAAGGGGAAGTGCAAAGAGACCTGGGTGTTCTTGTGCACCAGTCACTGAAGGTAAGCATGCAGGTGCAGCAGGCAGTTAAGAAGGCAAATGGTATGTTGGCCTTCGTAGCAAGAGGGTTCGAGTACAAGAACAAGGATGTCTTGCTGCAGTTGTACAGGGCCTTGGTGAGACCACACCTTGAGTATTGTGTGCAGTTTTGGTCACCTTACCTGAGAAAGGACGTTCTTGCCATGGAGGGAGTGCAGCGAAGATTCACTAGGCTGATACCTGGGATGGCAGGAATGACGTACGAGGAGAGATTGTGTCGATTGGGCTTATACTCACTGGAGTTTAGAAGATTGAGAGGGGATCTCATCGAAACCTATACAATTCTGTCAGGTCTGGACAGACTAGATGCAGAAAGGATGTTTCTGATGGCCGGGAGTCCAGAACCAGGAGTCATAGTCAAAGGATAAGGGGTAAGCCATTTAGGACAGAAATGAGGAGGAATTTCTTCACCCAGAGAGTGGTGAACCTGTGGAATTCTCTGCCACAGAGGGCGGTGGAGGCCAGTTCATTAAATATATTCAAGAAAGAGTTGGATATGTTTCTTGAGGCTAAAGGGATCAAGGGATATGGGGAGAAGGCAGGGACAGGGTACTGAATTTGGATGATCAGCCATGATCTCATTGAATGGCGGAGCAGGCTCGAAGAGCCGAATGGCCTACTCCTGCTCCTATCTTCTATGTTTCTATGTTTCTATGTTTCTATATTACGTTTCCTGTTTTCTGCGCTTGGCTCCTTCTCTCCGGACGGTGCAGACTAATCGTGGGACCAGCTGCCTGCAGTGCCTCACCCAAATTAACGGGGCTGGGTGGGATCGCCAAAATTTCCTGCAAATTCTGTGCCTTAAAACGGTTCCTAAAAATCTCGGCCAATTGGGGATGCTTTACCTAAAAGGAGAGAATGTTTTTGATCTGCTTGTTTTAAAGTTTCAGTGGTTTTAGATGTACCTCTCTTAAAGAGAAAGTTCACTTTAAATCTGCTCCTCTTAAAGATCGGCATTTAGAAGCAATTTTCTCGAAGTACAGTGTGCTTTAAATCTGCTCCTCTCATAATCAGCATGCTTTTGTTTCTTTAAAGGGCCAGCATGCTTTGAAAGTATTTTGTTAATCAAAAGCAATATTGTACTTTGTGTTATTTAAAATACAAATTTCAGGTTATTTATCGATAAAATATACTTAACCATTTGGGAAAGGATGTGAGTATTGCTCCCTCAATACACTCCCCTCTCACCTCACCATCCCTCCCAATGCTGCCTCCATTCATCCTATCTCCAGTCAGCTGCAATGAAGAAACAACATAGTGAGTCTGTCACATAAACTCTTGTGGAAGGGATGGAGGAGAGAGTACACCACAGCTCGGTGATAGTTAGTGGCTTCTCACTGATTGGTGTCTGTTCCCTTTGGCAAAAGGTCACCATGACAAGTATCAAGAGCCCTAGTTTGCATCGTGTGATTTTATTCTCATGCTTAAACAGTATGTTGTTTGGCAGATCCTGACTTGGCATTGGCTCCGTCAGTGCCTAATATGGGAAATGCAAGGAATTAAGCCAACCCCCCAAAAAATCCCCAAATATGGCAACATCACTCATTTGAAAACAGATGCAGGTGTTAAAAGTGACCACAACACTCCAGACAAGAATTCAACTATCAGCCCATGGATTCCGCTCCTGCTCACTTTCCAGTCACCCTTACTGGAAAGCCTGCACGTGTATTCCTCCAGTGAGGACAAGATTGGGCTGTGATGCTCCACACAGTTGAATAGCCTACTGACACATGCAGTCGAAGATCACACATGAAGAATGGCCACTTAGGGGAATTGAGGAAGTGCTCGTGGAACTGTGTCCCATCAAGAGTCAGCGTCTTAAGACAAAGAGGAAAGAAAATGGCAACAAAAAATTGTATCAATGCTAATTCAGAGCCCAAAGCAACGATACAGATATTGTCTCTATGACTGTTCAAGACTGAAGAGAATCAATGCGGTCATTTTTTTGTGCAAGATTTCTTGAATGGTTAAGTTCACCAGTAGCTGAAATAGTCAGAAATAATTGTCTGTTCTTCCTCTCCTCAGGGAGGGTCATCAGGGAAAGGAACAGCTTTAAGAAATGGCTCAGATGCGGATCTGGTCGTCTTCCTCAGCTGTTTCAAGAGTTTCCAGGAGCAGAGAGACACCAGGCATGAAATTCTTGAGGGAATTCGCCAAGTACTGGAAACGTGCTCATCAAGCATTGCATATGAGATCCGTGATATCAGTATCACTATAATACAAAACAGCGGCATCCCACCAAAATCGATGAGCTTCGCACTGAAATCGAAGAAGAAGAGTTCAGACATTGTGGAGTTCGATGTTTTGCCAGCCTTTGATGCATTAAGTAAGAATTGATATCCATGTTATAAGACACCTGCCCTTATCATTAAAGCTCAAATTTAATTTAAATTCTTCCATGAGCCTCTGCTACTCATCACGAAAGACGGGACGAGAGTGGACATTATCCGCTTTGCTCCATCACATGTCCCGTTCCTAGTTAAGATGATGCAACGATTGAGTGCCATATTTAGTTATTGCTAAGGAAGAATGTTACAATGCACTTTGAGTGAATCAGGTGCAATAGCCTGTCAGACACATGGCGACCCTTCGCACGAGAAGTAATGAGGGACATTAGCTTAAGTTTTTTGATTGACATTATTTTAACACTGGCATGTACCCAGTTTGGTATTAAAATGATGCTGATGGGAAGTCTAGGCTACTAATTCTGAAAGTAAATCTAACCAGTAATCAGACGATGCGAATATTCAAGACTGAGATCGTTGGATTTTTGGGCACTAAGTGAATCGAGGGATATGGGGATAGGGCGGGAAAGTGGGGTGGATGTCGAAGTTTAGCCGTAATCTTATTGAACAGCGCGACGGGTCATATGACCTACTCCTGCTCCTATTTCTTATATTGGCCCAGTAATTCGGGTCCCAACGCGTGAGTAAGCATCGTGTACTCACGCGTGGGCCCGATGGAAGTGCCGGTTTTCAGCATGCACAGCGCATGCGCGGAAAACCGGCATTTCCTTTCCTCTGAACCAAGGGGTTCAGAGGTGGAACGCGTGCGCACAGGAGTCTGCGCGTGCGCGCTGAAATTCCTTTTTTTTACAGGGTTGCCCGTGCGATAAGGCCTCCAGTTTTTACGCGAGAAAAAAGCAGACGTAAGTACTTAGTTTTAAAAGGTAAGTGGTCTATTAATTAAAGTTAGGAATTTTTTTCCACAGGTTTATTATTTTTAAAGACTTTACAGTAAGGTAAGTGTATTTTTAGACCCAATTTTTAAAAAAATTATTTTTTTCAAAAATTTGAACAATTGTTTAAATTAGTTACCTTTTCCCTCCGTTTCTAGAGAAAGTGATTCAGTTCCTTGGCCACTAAAAGTGCTGTGGTACTTTTCCCAGCTGATCATTCTTCATACCAAGACAAGAATGTCAACAGCCTATTTGGCCATGGAGAGCGGGGGAACAAAACCCTGTTTACATCTGATGACCACACACGGTCCACTTTCCAGAAGGGGTCTCTGGGAAGTGATCAGGAGTCAAAAACCTGCAACATTTTGTTTCTCTTCCCAACCCAGAGACTCTGAGCTCTTCTGTAGTAACCCACTGCGGCCCTGGCTGAGATCAGCACTGAAATCTGGGACCTTCTTGCTCCAATTGGCTCAAGTACTACAGCACTCTTACTTAGTGGCTTTAACATTAGCTGTCATATTAGATTACCTTAATGCTCACCATACGTCATTGATATCGAACATAATCAAGGGCTATCAGCAAGCAAATACTTTCCAACAGGGAAGGAGGAAAGGTTAGAGAATGAGTTGGTCCTCTTGCAGACACACTTGTTCGCTGCCAGATCTAAAGCAGCATTAGCAGATACTTTGGATCTGGTCAACTGTGGAAATGGAACAAGATCTATAGACATCTAATTGGGAGTTGGAGGAGAGAGAGAGAGACCTCCCGGGACACCGAGAGGAATGTGAGAAACTTTCATGAGATTAAGTAAATGGGGGTCATCCACTAAAATGCAGGTATACATGGTCTATTTGATTGATGGGCTAAATTAACTGTTCTCGCTAAGTACTTGTCTTCAAAACTACTTGGAGCCACAGTAAGCTGTTGCTCATTAATCATTTTATTTCTTGCAGTGGGAGCGGACAGTGCAAACGAAGCCCATCTCAAACTAATCAATTTTGTGAGCGCAAATGAAGATCCACATGGGGAATTTTCTGCCTGCTTTACTGAGCTTCAGAGAAAATTTGTGAAGCGGCATCCTTCAAAAGTCAAAGACTTGATTCGCCTGCTGAAATATTGGTACAAACAGGTGAGTGACTGGGGAACAGGGCAATTGTTAATCCTTGGAGGACTATGGGAGGATTCGGGTCAGTATTTGGAATCATTGAAGGTTCTTGTTTCTCCTCTGCTGGAATCTGGCTTTGCTCAAAACTGTTGGAAGGAATGTGGAGGAAGGGGAGAGCTCCTGTACATCTTCTGGCTTAGGCTGAACACAGGTTATACCAGATCCTGATCAAAGAAATTAAAGACTAATTTCCTGATCCCATGCTCTGTGGAGGAGCTATGTTCAAAGGGAGTAGAGGTCAGAGATCGAGCCGCAATCCTTTGATCTGCACCTCCTGCGAACATATCCAAATTTGCCGATGATGCAAAGATAGGCGGCATTGTAGGCAGTGTAGATGAAAGTATAAAATTACAGAGATATTGATAGATGAAGTGAATGGGCAAAACTATGGCAAATGGATTTCAATGCAGGCAAATGTCAGGCCCTCCACTGTCGACCTAAAAGGGTACTTTCTAAATGGTGAAAAGCTAAAAACAGTGGAGGTATTAAGAGGCTTGTGGGTGGCAGGGGGCGGGGTCCAGATAGTTAGATAGATAATTGAAATGTCATGAACAGCTACAGAAAGAATCAAAAAGGCTAATGGAATGCTGGTCTTTATATCCAGAGGACTAGAATACAAGGGGGTAGAAGTTATGCTACAGCTATATAAAGCCCTGGTTAGACCACAGCTGGAGTACTGTGAGCAGTTCTGGGCACCACACCTTAGGAAGGATATATTGTCCTTGGAGGGAGTGCAGCGTAGGTTTACCAGAATGATACCTAGAGTCCAGGGGTTAAATAAGGGGGCATAGTCTAAAAATTCAGGAGTGAAATCAGGAAACACCTCTACACACACAGGGTGGTAGAAGTTTGGAAACCTCTTTCTCAAATGGCAATTGATGCTAGTTCAAGTGTTCATTTTAAACCTGAGATTGATAGATTTTTGTTAACCAAAGGCATTAAGGGACAAGGGCCAAAGGCAGGTCTGTGAAGTAAGGTCGCAGATCAGCCACGATCTCACTGAACGGCGGAACAGGCTTGAGGGGCTGAATGGCCTACTCCTGTTCCTATATTCCCATTGGGAGCGAGGACCAGGGATTTTATCCTTAAATCTTTTACAGTTCACCCAGTCCCTCAACATTGTGTCGTGGAATGAGTGACCTTCTTGGTTTCTTTGAACCTGCACATGGCAAGTTTGATCAGTCTCCTCCTATTCTGAGCCAAAAGCTGCATCCAATCTTCCATTGCCCGCGGACTCCAGCATTCACCACAGAAGAAAATCAAACTAAAGATAATTCTCTCTGACCCCGAACGATCAGTCCTCAGCAAAGGCCTGAACTTCATCCCCTTACGCCCCCACCTCAATGAATTTTGAGTTCGGCAAGATGTTGAGCTCTTTTTCCACCACCTTCGTCTCTGTGCCCACTTCTTTGGCCAGGAGTCTTCCCCACACATGGCTGACCCTTTCTCCCGCTTTCAGAATTGTCATTCTACCTGGACCCCTTCCTTTGGCGTCTTACCCTCTCTAGATCTTTTCATTGCAAACTGCCGGCGTGACATCGACCGTCTCCATTTCTCTGCTCCCCTCACTCACTCCAACCTACCTCCCTCTGAACTTGCAGCACTCTGTTCTCTCCGATCCAACTGCGACATTGTCATTAAACCTGCTGACAAGGGTGGTGCTGTTGTTGTTTGACGAACCGACCTCTACCTAGCGGAAGCTGAACGCCAACTCTCCAACACCTCCTCCTACCTTTCGATTAGGCACTCTACAGCCCTCTGGACTTAACATAGAGTTCAACAATTTCAGATCATAACCCGGCCCCTATCATATATATTTTTTATCCACACTTTTTGTTTGTGCCTTCTGTTCTTCTCTCCTACATGGCAGCTGTCTTCCATTCTGCCAGCGCAATTCACCCTTCATCTAGAGCCATCCTTTGTTTCTTAACCTGTCCCATTACCATCTCCTCTTGCCTTGAATATCTCTTAATGTCTCTTTACTTCTCCTGTCTTCCATCCTATCACAGACCTTCCCTTTTGTTCTTTCATCCTCTCCCCCATTTCCCAGCCCCTACACTTGCTTAAAAATCTCTTCCATTTCCTGCTTTTTTTCAGTTCTGAAGAAAGTTCATCGACCTGAAACGTTAACTCTGTTTCTCTCTTCACAGATGCTGCCTGACCTGCTGAGTATCTCCAGCATTTTCTGTTTTTATTTCAGATCTCCAGCACCTGCAGTATTTTCTTTTTGTAAAAGATAATTAATTGTTGAAAGATCAATTGAAAAATGATGGGTTATAAATTGGTCCACCTTGTGCTTGTTTTCCGGGTGGGAAATAGGGGCAAAGTGATCAATTTCACCAGGCCATGCCCTGCATCCCAAGGACGCCTGAAATAGGTCCGACCCCATAATGTCCTCCGGCAATTTTCAGCTGTCCTGGACAGCAGCCTTAAACAGATGTTAAGACACCTTGAATAAACTCCTGTTTAAGGACCTTTAGTGCAATTGGTCGGTGCTGAACGGAGCGGCCATCGGGCCTGTTCCCCTCAGTTGTTTGGTCCTACTTGCAGCCTCAATGTAAATACATTTTTTTGACACTTCTCTTTACGTAGAGCCAGGGAGCAGGAGTGCTCCTCCCAGCTCCACAGCACTGCTGGGGACTCTGGCCAGCCCATCGCCCCCACCCTTCCCCGTTCTCCTGCCCCTCCCCCAGGACCTACCTGATGGCTGTTGCTGGAGAGGCAGCAGGCCCAACTGCATCCTCGTGGAACCCGCGAGCTGCCATTCGATGCCAGATTGACATCCGCCGCTTGCCGGCAATATGTTGATAAGGCCCGAGGCCAAATTTCGATTGTGTCTCCGCTCCGGTTTCTGGCACACACTCCCAGCATGCTGCCTATTTCAGGCCAGAAGATGGGCCGACGCAAATTTCTACCCCAGTGTTTTTCAGGTGAGATGTTAAACTAAAGCCCTGTCTGCCCTCTCAGGTGCACGTCATAGATCCCAAGGGACTATTTGAGAAAGTGCAAGGAGTTCTGGCCAACATTTAACCCTCAACCAACACCACCAAAAACAAGTTATTTAGTCATTTATCACATTACTGTTTGTTGGATCTTGCTGTGTGCAAATTGCCTGCTGCGTTTCCCTACATTACAACAGCAACTACACTTCAAAATACTTAATATCTGGGAAGCTCTTTAGAGTATCGTAAGGTTGTGAAAGGTGCGATATCAATCCAAGTTCTTTCTTTCTTTGGAATCCTGGCACTCCAACAAACTGTTCTATAGGTTCATGTCTGCAATTTCCACACGGAGAGTTTCTGTTCTCGGCCTTACAGTTGTGGGGGGATGATGAGCAGAGATTATGGATTTTGTCCGATGGAAGGAGAAGAAGTTGGAATGAGGGCCACTCTGGGCTGATCTTGTGGTCTTCTTGGGGGATGCTTAAATGGCAGCATTGGTCTGCGTATAGCCCCAGCCTGTACTCTCAGGGAAGTTGTGTGGTCTCGGAAGAATAATAAAGCTTAAATATATAGAAACAAAAATACAGGATGGGGAGGACTGGAGAATACTTTTAATATTACATTTGTGTATTTATATTTGTGATCAATTTTCTCTAGTGTGTCAAGCCACGGAGATCTGAGCTGGGAGCTGGAGTGCGCCTGCCTGCTAAGTATGCAGTGGAGCTGCTGACTATTTACGCCTGGGAGAAAGGCAGTGGGCAGGAGAGATTTGTCATGGCTGAAGGGTTCCGGACAGTCCTTGAACTGATCTGCAGATATCAGGAGCTGTGCATCTACTGGACCGAGTACTATGATGTCAATAATAAAGTCATTGCAGAATTTTTAATACAGAAACTCCGTGCCAACAGGTAAAATCTTCAACCGCGTTTGAAACTAGACTAATTATAACTGCTCCAGTATTTTTAGTTTATATTAACCTCCTTCTGACCTGCTGTACAGACGGGTACAATGAAAAGAACTGGCATTAATATCAAGATGCCCCAAAGCACTTCACAGCCTCCTCAATAATAAACCATCTGTTCGGACACCTTTCTTGACCTCCCTCCATTGACTCCTCCAATGCCAAGTGTAAGGACCTCATAGAGCTTTCCATCTCCAGCTGCCTTCTCCTCTACCTGACCTTCCCCAAGTTTTCACCTCATCCAGCTCCTACTCCATGTGACTCAACTTCTCCGGGTTAGCTCTCACTAGACTCATCTAATACATGAAGCCTATCTCCTACTCACCATAACCGGCTCCACCCAACCTACTCCTAAACACAAATCTATCTTCCTTTGGTACACTGCTTGCTGACCTTATTAACGGATCAGATGAATTGACACTGTTTCCCGACTTTTCAAAAGTGCCATAATCACCCCCTCAGAAATTCCACCCCTGAGCCCTTGCCGTATCTATTTACCAACCCAACTCTTGCCTCCCATTCCATTCTAAGGTCCTCAAACATATTGTCACCACACAGCCCTGCATTCACTCTTGCACCAGTTCCTATTTGAATCCCTTCAATCCTGCTTCCATTAGGTCAAGTCGCGGCCGCCCCTCCCCTTTAACTACCGACCCTTGAGGCTAGCGCTGACTCCGCCCGCGGCAGCCTCACAGGACGCAGCCGAATTTCTGCCGCAGGGCGGTAAGGGGACGCAACGGGGCGGTAAGAGGTCGCCTCGCACGGCGATGATAGCATTGCCGGAGACGTGGCGGACTGGGGCTGTACTGGCAGTGGCGCAGCGCTATTGGGTAGCACCTCAGCAATGCCACCGAGTTTTGCAGGAGGCGTTTTTTCCCCCCCGGAGGCACTAACGTCGGCTGCAAAGGAGTTGAATTTCGTCCCAAATGTTATTTTGCCAGCAAATCCAGCCCCACGCTTAATAATCGTTGCTTGTACGGTTTTATTTTTCAGACCAATAATTCTTGATCCAGCTGATCCGACAGGAAATGTGGCTTCATCGACTGGATGGCCCGTGATGGTAAATGAAGCCTGGAAATGCCTGAGCATGCCATGTGTCTCTGGCGTCCAGCATGGGATGTCCAGGTAAAATGGTTTTAATAAATGATGAAGTTTTGATCCGAGGGAATGTAGATTGTAGAGATTGTAGAAATTGTGATGTTAGATCCAGGAGTTCCTTCTGTCTAGAATGGATTTGAGCTCAAGTCACAAAGGTGAATGGACATTGTTCTCATTATTTACCTCAATCCTCAATTGGAACTTTTATTTTTTTTATCGGGGCTGGTAATGATAGCCCAGCTTTCAAGTATTAAAGATATATGAAAAGCCACACTAATCAGAAACTCCCCAGGTTCAATCCTCAGTCCATACTGAGTTTGCTGATCTCAGCTGGATGACTGTGGAGTGTGACAATTGGCCTCAGCACCCCTACATGGAGGTGGGAAGGAATCAGCTGAGATTCCCACTGACCATATATTATATGTGTGTGGACATTGGATAAATACAGGATCAGACTGGTTGAATGCTCAAACAACACTAACTGTCCAAGCTCACACATGAAGATTGGCCATAGCAACATAGGAGCAGGAGTAGGCCATTTAGCCCCTCGAGCCTGTTCCGCCATTCAATGAGATCATGGTTGATCTATGACCTAACCCCATATACCCGCCTTTGCCCCATCTCCCTTACTACCTTTGCTAAACAAAAATTTATCAATCTCAGATTTAAAATTAACAACTGATCTAGCATCAATTGCCGTTTGTTAAAGAGAGTTCCCAACTTTTACCACCCTTTGTGTGTAGAAGTGTTTCCTAATTTCACTCCTGAAAGGTCTGGCTCTAATGTTTAGACTATGCCCCCTAGTCCTAGAATCCCCAACCAGTGGAAATAGTTTCTCTCTATCTGCCCTATCTGTTCCCTTTAATATCTTGGAAAATTTTGATCAAATCACCCCTTAACCTTTTAAATTCCAGGGAATACAACCCTAATTTGTGTAATCTCTCCTCCTAATTTAACCCCTCAACTCCGGGTAACATTCTAGTAAAAGTACGCTACAAGCCCTCCAAGGACAATATATCTTTCCTAAGGTGTGGTGCCCAGAACTGCTCACAGTACTCCAGCTCTGGTCTAACCAGGGCTTTATATAGCTGCAGCATAACTTCTACCCCCTTGTATACTAGTCTTCTGGATATAAAGGCCAATATCCCATTAGCCTTTTTGATTATTTTCTGTACCTGTTCTTGACATTTTAATGATCCATGTACCTGGAACCCCCCCAAGTCTCTTTGGACCTCCACTGTTTTCAGCTTTTCACCATTTAGAAAGTACCCTGTTCTATCCTTTTTAGGTCCAAAGTGGATGACCTGACATTTGCCTACTTGAAATTCATTTGCCACAGTTTTTGCCCATTCACTTAATCTCCCAATATCTCTTTGTAATTCTATGCTTTCATCTACATTGCCTACAATGCCGCTTATCTTTGTGTCTTCGGCAAATTTGGATATGTGCCTTTCTATCCCATCATCTAAGTTGTTAATAAATACAGTGAACAGTTGAGGCTCCAAAATAGATCCCTGCGGTACCCCACTAGTCACATCTTGTCAATTGGAGTACCTGCCTATTATGCCTACTCTCTGTCTCCTGCCGCTCAGCCAATTTCCTAACCAGGTCAATAATTTGCCTTCAATTCCATGAGCTTCAACCTTAGTTAACAGTTTCTTATGAGGGACTTTATCAAATGTCTTCTGGAAGTCCATATAAATAACATCAATAGACATTCCCCTGTCCACTACTTTAGTCGCCTCTACAAAAAATTCATCAGGTGTGACCTACCTTTCACAAATCCATGCTGGCTCTCTGATCAGCTGAAAATTTTCAAGTCACCCTATCCTTAATTATAGACACTGGTAATTTCCTGACAACAGATGTTCAGCTAACTAGTCTATAATTCCTTGGTTTCCCTCTCTCACCATTCTTAAATAGCGGAGTGACATGCGCAATTTTCCATTCTAAAGGAACGGTTGCTGAATCGAGAGAACTTTGGAAGATTATAATTACGGCGTCTGCAATGTGCTCACCTACTTCCTTTAAAACCCTGGGATCGAAACCATCTGGTCCTGGGGATTTGTCACTCTTTGGTGCCATTATTTTCTTCATTACTGTTATTTTGCTTACATCAATTTTGTTGAGTCCCTTTCCCTGATTCAATATTACTTTCTTTGGGATTTCCGGCATGCTATCCTCTTCCTCTGTCAAAAAAAAATGTTTCCTACCCAACCTGCCACCGAACGTGCCCGCTGACCCCTCGAAAAATTCCCCCCTTAGTCGCTGTTTCACGTTTCTCCTTTTCAAACACTATGTTGAACTCGATCATGTTATGATTGATATTCGATATAATGGGGCAGTAATTCCTCCCCAAACGTGTGAGTACGGAAGGGGTACTCACGCGTCTGGCCAGAGGAAATGCCGGTTTTCAGCATGCACAGCGCATGTGCTGAAAACTGGCATTTCCTCTCCTCTAACCCAAGAGGTGAAGAGGCTAGCGCGTGCGCTGTAGGGGGCAGCGCGTGCGTCTTGGATTTCCTCTGTTTTGGGGGATTTGCGCATGTGTAAAGGCCTCCGGTCTTTACGCTTGTAAAAAGCACACGTAAGTATTTCTTTTTACAGGTAAGTGGCGTTTTAGTGCAATTTAGAATTTTTTTTCCCACAGGTTTATTATTTTAAAGCATCTACAATAAGGTAAGTTTAGTTTTAGACCCTTTTTATCAAAATTTATTTTTTTCAAAAAAAAATAATTATTGTTTAAATTATTTTTTTAAACTTATTTATAATTAATTTAATGATTGGGGTGTTTTTTAAAATTCTATTTAAAGTTTAAGTAGTGTTTTGGGGTGCAGTACTTCTCATGAGTTTGACAGTTCTTACTCTCAAACTTATGAAAGAAGTTTCCCCTCCCCTGATTGGCTGAACAGTGTTCACCTGATCCCAGCCGGCACATCGCACTAACTACGCCGCTGGGTCAGGTTAGCACAGCACGCCGACATCAGAACCGGGCCACTGACAGGAAATCCACTGCGGGCCAGGTTTCAGATGTTGGCGCGCCGGGTAAGTGCACATCGGGTGCTTGCACGCGCGGCAAGCCCCCGACACCAAGTTCTGGGCCATTATCCATGCACCATTAGGCTGTTAACTAAATCTGGCTCATTACTCATTACTAAACCAATATGACAGAAGGCATGGTTCTAGGACACTTGCGTGAGGGACTGGAGTGTAACTATCACCCCAGCAAGAACAAATCAGAAGAGGACAGGAAGACAATTAGGGAAATATATTTATCAGAATATTTATAAAAAAGGACATAACTGACTGTGTGCGTCTTTCCCAGCCCCCAAAATAAAAGAAGTACATCATTTTATCTCTTGTGTGTTTTTCTTGTCGCAGCCAGTGAAGGAGTTTGCAATCACTGTGATTGGCCTGGATGGGTCCCCGTTACATCTGAATGCCAACATTTACAACAACATCTCAATGATCAAACAGGAAATCCAGAAAGACAGGAAAATCCCAGCTCACCAGCTG
Organism: Somniosus microcephalus; assembly: GCF_052327205.1. Taxonomy (NCBI): domain Eukaryota; kingdom Metazoa; phylum Chordata; class Chondrichthyes; order Squaliformes; family Somniosidae; genus Somniosus; species Somniosus microcephalus. The sequence continues at coordinate 26,194,930 of NC_141005.1, read as the reverse complement.
CGCCTGATGTTTAATGAAACCATTCTGATTGATGGCAACACCTTGTTGGATTCCGGAATATTCTTTGATGCAAAGCTCCTGACAAACACAGTGGAGATATTTGTCATGAATATAGATGGGCGTAAGCTGACAATTAATGTATTGCCAACTGATAAGGTTGCTAGTCTGAAAAATAAAGTTGAATCTTTGGTGCGCCTTCCATTAGGCCAGTACTACCTGGCCTTTCAGTCATGGTCACTAGAAGACGAACACACACTGGAATCCTACGAAATAAAGCCACATTCTACCATCGAGGTCAAGTTGCGTCTGTGTGGTGGCAGGAAGATTCAGCTTCTTAATGCAGAGCATCAGCATTAAACAGTTTGAAAATTAATAGCAATACTAATGACTTTAAATTGATTTTGATATTATATCATATCAACAGGATTGAATTAGAATTACTTATAACTGCTTTGTGACAGATAAGATCTGCTTAATGCATATTAACCTTTAGATAGAAACATAGAAGATAGGAGCAGGAGTAGGCCATTCGGCCCCTCGAGCCCGCTCCGCCATTCAATGAGATCATGGCTGATCATCCAAATTCAGTACGCTGTTCCTGCCTTCGCTCCAATTCCCTTGATCCCTTTAGCCTTAAGAAATATATCCAACTCCTTCTTGAATACATTTAATGAATTGGCCTCTACTGCCTTCTTTGATAGAGAGATCTGCCTGAATCTGAAAATATCTGAATCTGAAAATACCTATCATTTAAATAGAATTCATGTATAGAATGAAACAACACATTTGTAACAGGGTAAGGCTCAAGTGTGGGTGATTCTGTGCATTGTGAAACATGTCTGTTAGAGTATCAGTCATTGAAAGAATGGTACTTAGCATAGAATATATTTACCCTCATCCCTTCAGAGATCTTTGCACGTTTTGCCCTTTTATTTGTTTTTGTTAGACTGTGGTCCCACCACCCGCTCCTCCAGGTCCGTCGGTGTGACCAGCATCTGCCTGGGAATTGGGGTCAGTCTGAGGTTTAGACGAGAACTTGCGGCTCTTGTCTGCTCTGTCAGTGCACATTGAAGATGGCGGCCACTGGCCTGTTGGCAGGAGCGCTACTCTGCTCAAAATTAACTGAATAACAATCGTTTACATTTATTTTACATTTTGTAGCGGCAGCAATTCTGTTACCAGCTGCAGCAGTGAGTGAATAAAACTCCTTTAAAGTTCGGTAGATTTATTAGACTGGCTTCGCTCATTCGTTGACCATGCATTCATTGGCTGTAATTATCTGTTATGAATATTTTACAAGTTTCTTTATATATTAAGATACAGGGAGTAGATTATTTGCCAATTAAATTGTATGTATTACAATAACCGTAGTATCATAGAGTCACACGGCACAGAAGGAGGCCATTCAGCCCATCGTGTCTGTACCGCCTCTTCCATGCCTGGATGGACTGCAAGTAAAGGGTTTCACCCGTCAGCCAATCCTTCTCACCTTTAACCGTCAATACAAACAAAAAACAAAATACTGCAGATGCTGGAAATCTGAAAAAGCACAGAAAATGCTGGAAGCGCTCAGCGGGTCAGGCAGTATCCGGGGAGAGATCAGACAAGTGTTTGTTTTGGTTTCAGACCTTCTGTGAAAATTGGAAGTTATGACCAATGAGCAACATTTAAAAAGGAACAGAGCGTGGGAAGGGGGAGGGAAAACACACACAGGAAAAGAAATAGAATGATCTGCAAACTGCTTACGTGGAAAACAGGAGATGGTTAAATGGCAGAAGTGATAATCGGATGAGACAATAGGAGGCATAATGAGAACAATCAAAGAAATGAAAGACAGAGACACGGAGAGTGTGTGAATAGTTTAACATGGGGAGGGGAAGAGAATGAGGCAGGTAGAAAGGGAAGCAGAAAAAATTGGCAAAGTAAAGGTAGAAGCAGGTTGTCACCAGTGTAGACCACCTCGCCAGCACAGTGTTCTGATGGACCCCACCCCAAACACCAACCTGCTCCTTCCTCCTATCCACAGAAATGCTAACGCCTCCCTTCCCACAGTGTCAGCACTTCCTGTCGAAGAGTCAGTGGGTGCTATATTTGTGGTCCAAAGTTATTAAAGTTAACGTTCAGGCCAGAGGGCTACATAGTGCCTAGTAGAAAGATAAGATGCTATTCCTCGAGCTTCATTGGAACAGTGTAGAGGGGTGAAAACAGAGAGCTATTGGACCCCTCAGTTGGATTACACACATTGAACTGATTTGATAATCATCCAGTGTCCCCGGTGTCTGATCCCCAAATCTATATTCATTGACTATTGCTTCCCATTGACAAGGGTGGAATTTGAACCCAGCTGTGATTTGGTTGGTGTGTATATTTCATGCTAATGTACACGTTCATTCTGTTGTCACTAGTTCCATTGTCAATATGTTTTTGTAACAATTAATCATTTTCATTGAAATTTCAATAAAATCTGTGATTCTGTACAGTGTCTTCACATCCTTTACATTTTCACAGTAAAACACTGTCACTTATTGGAACCCCCATGGTGTCAGAGTTAAGGACGGATATTGAAGGTCAAGTGGCCTGGACTCTACCCCTTACTTGGGAGGTGATCAAAGCAGCTGGAAGATTGGGGGAGGGGGTGGGGGACAGGACAACGCCCCTGTCCACAGGCTGGTGGGCGTCCAGGTTTTTAGGTGCATGGGAAGGTGAGCACCAAAGATATCCCCAACATTGTAAATGATGTGACCTCCTATTGACCTCACAAACTGCGGCGGGATCAGCAGGCACGATCCTGGCACATCTGCCAGCCTTGTAGCCCATGGGATTTCAGGGTCACTGTTGTGTTCTGAATACTGTTCTTTGTTAAATAAAGGGCCTGATAATAACTCAGAGCCAGGAAAAGAGCAAAGTGGGGGGAGGAGGATTTTTGGAGGGGAAACCCAGAAGTAATTTTTCCCGCAGGTCCCGCCAGGTTTTTAATTTTTCAACAGGTTTCCCACCCGACAACCAGCTAGATTGACAGGCTGTCTGTCGGTCTGGAAAACAGCTGGGGAGCAGAGGTCAGGTAAGTCCGACAGTGCGGGGGTGGGGTGGGGGAAATCGAACATCGCAGGGATGGGGGCAGTTGTAAATGGGGGGGGGGTGGAGCGTGGGCCGATTGTGGGGTTCCCATCGCGCTGTAGGAAATGGTAAATTCCTGACGAAAATACTGAGAGCGAGTCAATCAGATAACCAAATTATGTTTAATGCAAACTGGTGGAAGTAACATTCAAAAACGCAGGAGAACTAAACAACAGGTGTTTGCTTAAGGCTGGCTCCACAAGGACTGAGAGGGGAGGCTCCTCAGTCCGACATCATGACGTCATCACGTTTCCCGCCATTGGGAACATCACGTGACCCACGTGGTGACATCATCGCGTTTGGTCTTAACCCTTTAGAGACCGCGCTGTTAACATGCAGCAAACGAATACAGATACCGATTCACTCTGTTAAAGGCAATTATGTACATCCATATAAGAGTCCCTTGGTGACTCTGCCACATGCGCCCCTCCAGAATTGTCTTTAACAATGGAAGTCAATCGAAGAGGAGGTCGGACAAGCCTGTTCGAACGACTCCTATATTCCCGGAGAGGAACGTGCTGGGCAGTTGATGAACTGGCAGGTGCAATGATCCGGTCGGGCGTGGTAGCAGCGGGCAGTCGACCACGACGCGGTGGCTGTGCAGTTTCGACTGGCTGTTCGAAGTCCAGGTGCGCGGGCTTGAGGCGGTCAACTGAAATGTGGTCGGGTTTGCCACCGATGTCGACCAAAAAACTCTTGGCACCTCCCCGCAATACTCGGAAAGGGCCCGTATAAGGAGGCTTGAGTGGACTGCGATGGGCATCGTGACGAACAAAAACGAACTTGGCCCGCATTAGCTCCATTGGAATGTGGGAGGCCGGAAAACCGTGATGTGACGTTGGAATTGGCTGGAAAACTTGGGCTGCTTCCCGGTGGGCGTCTAGTTGGTTGGCTGCGGACCACGGCTTCGTTGGTGACGGCAGGAACTCGCCTGGCACCCGAAGTGTCTGGCCGTACACCAGTTCCGCGGCAGATGACTGCAGGTCTTCTTTTGGTGCCGTACGCAAACCAAGCATAACCCAAGGCAGCCTGTCTACCCATGCGGTGCCCTGGAGGCTGGCTCTTAGCGACGCCTTCAACGACTGATGAAAGCGCTCACATAACCCGTTGGCCTGCGGGTGGTAGGCCGTGGTGCGATGGAGCTTGGTGCCCAAGCCTAAGGCTACAGCATATTTTCCGGATCCACTCACGTCCCAGTAATGGTGGTCCTCCATCTTGCAATACATACAGGTCTAGTTTTGGTGTTTCCTTACCGTTATATATAACGGTCACCCTTTGTCTGAACTATTCTCCGTTATCTTATGTACCTTCTTGTACTTTCCTTTGGTCGGTTTCTTATTGCTGGTTTTCTTTCCCGGCCTGCAGACTCGTGCTATGTGTCCTACTTTTCCACACTGTCTGCACACTTTGTCTTTGAACCAGCAATCATTCTGGTCATGTGTTGTTCTGCCGCAGCGATAGCACTTCTCTGTTCCATATGACATTTCGTTTGTGCCATATTCTTGCGGTCTCTGTTGTATCTCTGCTGCGCCCCGTGCTGCTGCTTCATATGATACCGCAATGCTGAAAGCCTTTTCCAGCGTAAGGTCCTTTTCAGATAAAAGCCGTTTCTGGGTTCCTTCACTTTGAAGCCCACACACAAACTTGTCCCTTAAGGTATCTGCCAGTCCCGCTCCAAACTGGCAGTGTTTCGATAGTTTGCGCAGTTCTGTTAAATAATCAGCATTGCTTTCATTCTTATGCTGGTTCCGTTTGTGAAACTTGAATCTTTCTGCTATCAGCAGCGGTGTGGGGTTTAAATGTTCCTTTAGTATCGTTACTATGTCTTCAAAACTCTTTTCCATTGGCTTCGTTGGGGTTACTAGATTTTGTAATAAACCATACGTCTTTGCACCCATTAAATTTAACAATACCGATGCTTTCTTGTCATTTGCCTTGCAGTACACCTCTATTCGTTCGACATATGTAGTCCAATCTTCGACTTCATTGTCAAATGCGGTGATACTGCCACTCTTCGGCATTTTGGGTGTGGTTTAAAATGGCGTCTCCCAATGGCTTAAAATGGCGTCTCCCGCTTTCCTTCCTCCCCCGCTGCTGCCGACGCCGCTCCCGGCGGTTCTCGTGACAATGGCGGCGCCCTGTAGGTTTCGCGCGCTTCTCCTGCACTGCTGCCAACGCCGCTCTCGGCGGTCCTCGTGGCAATGGCGGTGCCTCGCGGGTTTCTGCGCATCTCTCTCTCCCTCTCTCCGACGCTGCTCGGCCCCTGAACACCGGCTGCGCCCTGTGCGCTCTGCCCTCTCTCTCTCTCCCCCGTCAACGCTGCTCGGTCCTTTGCTGTGCCGCTCGGTCGGGCTCTAGCGTGCCGCTGTCCGGGAAGGGTCTGCGCACTACCTGTTGCCAGCCCGTTTCGCTGGACCACCTCGACTGGAAAGCCAAGCCTGGCTCTCGACAGCCTCCCCCGCAATTCTCGAGTCTCTGCTGGATGACTGGGTGGTTGCCCGTGGTCGATGCCTGAGTCTCTGGCCTTGACCTCCAATCCACTGATCTCCAGGAACGAATCCCCGGGAGGTGATGCAGAGTTGCAGGTAGGTTCGAACCTGCCTCGTCGCCAATGTTGCGTCCGTGTATAATACAGAGAACGGTACAACAGGTGTTTACTCAACGTGGCTCACACTGCAACTGATCTGTACAGACTACTACTCAGTGTTATATACAGGTGTGGTCACTGCCGGTACTGCAGTATACATGAGCTGTAAAACATAGTTCCCCCCTTAAAGGTATATACATTACAGAAAGTGGGTTTGAGAATAAAAGGAGGAGGGAGCCAGAGACACAGTGAGAGAGGATTGTTTAACAGAGAGAAACACAGAAGAGACGGAGCAAGACACCGGGGAGCTGAAGCAGAGAGTTTTATTCACTTATTCCATCCAGATCTGAGAGATTGTGTGTGGAGAAAAACAGAGAAGACAAACTGTTCAGAAAAGTGAATCAGGAAAGTTTCTGCAGATCAACTTTCCTTCAGATTCGCCTGGACGTGTGTTTCCAGCGAGGTTTGTGAGTTTATTCTGTCTTTTATTTAGGAATCTCAATATTCTAATTCTAGACTTTAAAACGGGTTGTTTTGAATCTCAATGAAATTCACAATTTCCAACAAGTAATTAATATTCTCTGAACTGGGTGAGAAAACATATCAAAGGACTCATTAAAAAACTGTAGTCTGTAAGTTACTGTTGACAATATTACCTACATCTGTGGTAGGTAAAATATTGGAGTCCATTATTAAGGAGACAGTAACAGGAGATTTGGATAATCATAATTTAATAGGACAAAGTCAACATGGTTTTATGAAGGGGAAGTCAAGTTTGACAAATTTGCTGGAGTTCTTTGAGGAAGTAACATATAGGGTGGATAAAGGGGAACCAGTGGACATAGTGTATTTAGACTTCCAAAAGGCATTTGACAAGGTGCCACACAAAAGATTATTGCTTAAGATAAAAAATCACGGGATTGGGGGTAATATTCTGGCATGGATAGAGGATTGGCTATCTAACAGAAAGCAGAGAGTTGGGATAAATGGTTCATTCTCGGACTGGCAATCAGTAACTAGTGGTGTTCCACAGGGGTCAGTGCTGGGTCCCCAACTCTTTACAATCTATATTAACGATTTGGAGGAGGGGACCGAGTGTAACATATCAAAGTTTGCAGATGATACTAAGATGGGAGGGAAAGAAGTGAGTGAGGAGGACATAAAAAACCTGCAAGGGGACATAGACAGGCTAAGTAAGTGGGCAGAGATTTGGCAGATGGAATACAATGCTGGAAAGTGTGAGGTTATGCACTTTGGCAGGAAAAATCGTAGAGCAAGTTATTATCTTAATGGCAAGAAACTGGAAAGTACTGAAGTACAAAGGGATCTGTGGGTCCTGGTGCACGAAACTCAAAAGGTTAGTATGCAGGTGCAGCAAGTGATTAAGAAGGCCAATGGAATGTTGGCTTTCATTGCTAGGGGGATAGAATATAAAAATAGGGAGGTATTGCTTCAGTTGTACAAGGTATTGGT